>NC_134250.1:7633750-7952187 GCF_965152275.1 Natator depressus | reverse complement strand
GTGGCAGTGCTAAGGAATGGAACCTAGATATCTGACTCCCAGTTTCCTTTTGGTAACTACGAGATAACTGCCACCTACTGTAATGAGACAAAGATAAGTTAGTAGAGGGAGTTAATTTGAGGTCATAGGTTGTGGCTTTTGGTCACTTCATGAGATGCCGCAGTCATCTGCATGATTGCCTGGAGTACTAGTTCTGTGGCTCTGCACTGCCAGATGGAGAACTCTGGTTTGATTTCCAGTCTAGGTCACTGAGAGAAACTGGCTTTACTGCAGAGAAATCCCACTCAGGGGGCCCATTCAGTAGAGATTTGTCTAGCTAAAACATGGAACTGAGTGTGTCAGAAGGGAGTACTGTCCCGATTCGGTGCAATAGTGGTGACTGCAAAATGGGATGCTTTTGAATTTGGAGTGAAGTTAAAAATTAGGGGAAGTAATTCTTGATGGATTTTGTGGACTTTGAAAGAAAGAGGAATCAAACATATCACTCTACCCATGTTAAATTGCCAACCCCCTGAGCCACAAAGATTGAATTCCGATTTAATTTAAATATCTGATTTAGAGGTGTATAAAATCAAGAATGGCATGGAAAAAGTGATAGGGTAAATAACATTTCTCTTTCTCACAGTACAAAAACCAGGGGTCACCCAATTAAACGTATAGGCAGCAGGTTTAATATAAATAAGCAGAAGTACTTTTCCACACAATACACAACTGAACTGTGGAGTGCATTGCTATGGGATGTTGTGATGGCCAAAAGTGTAACTGGGTTAAAAAAACAAACTAGATATGCTCATGGAGGATAGGTCCATCAGCTATTAGCTAAGATGGTCACCCCATGCTAGGGGCGACCCTGAACCTCTGGCTGCTGGACATCAGGAGGGGAAGATGGGTGGATCTCCCCAGAATTGCCCTGTTCTGTACCCTCTCTCTAAAGCTCTGGTACTGGCCACTGTTGGAGACAAGTACTGGGCTAGATGGACCATTGGCAGTTCTTATGTTCTTAATTCACAGCTTGTTGCTGGGCTAATGAAGTGGAGCATGTGATCATGGAGATTAAGTGGTGGGTGTGATGTCTGCCCTGTGCTCTAAGCTGAAAAATAGTACTGTTTTACCGAGGAAGGCAGTGAGGGATTTTTGTCTATGGATCTGGGCTTTTTGAACTTCAGTAACTTGGAGATTCAGAGAGAATAAACAGTTAATCCTCCTCCCCTTTACTTTCTCCTCCAGCTCAAACACCATTTCACTGCTCTGTGGAGATAAGTTGTTATGCAATTCTGGGTGACTGTGTTATGTAGCACCAAGGTTGGAGTTGTGATCATGTACGCCCTATTGACCTGGTGTGGTTTCATCAGGCTTGCCATGTCACCTCAAGAAGAGTTTCACAATGTGAAAATTCAGCCATTGCACTGAAACACAGCTGAGAAAATCACCTCATTAAGATCACCTCACTGTTTGGATTACTCCTCTTTAGTCCTCAAATAACACTCCATTAAACTGTCCTCATCTTCCTGTTTTATAGATTGGGAAAACCCATGCAAAGAGAGGTCAAGTGATCTCACACAGCATGTTAGCTGTAGAGTCTATGATAGAACGTGGACTTCCTAGCTCCCAGGCTCCTTATCCTACCCACTAGCCAACACCACATCTGTATATTAGAAAATGTATTTATATTATCTGAGATCCTATCAGATGATTGGGTGTAATCCATAAATCAGGAGCTGGTAGTGGTTGAGTATGCCAAGTCACATTTCTGTATTTCAGTATCTAGAATGAGTATGTGTTGTGTTATTCCACCTTATCAATGTTCATTTAAAACTTGTTAGTCTCTGCTCATAGACACAATGAGATAATCAAATTCTGTTTTGGTGAACAGAAGAGAATAGGACATTGGAATTGACAGAAAACTCCACTTACTAAGTGCTATGATGTTGCTAAAGAAACCTTTGCTGAGACAAGATGTGCAAAGTAAACTCCCATTACAGCTATAAATCCATGTGGCCTTCTAGTTGTGCCAGTTGGTCATCAGTTGACTGATTTGAAAAACTGTGATCCAATTCACATGCTTTCAGCTGGAACGTGACACATCTTGCTCTGTTCAGCAGGAAAAATGCCCACTGAAAAAACAAGTAGACAGATCAGAATATTGTTATAAAGCTGTGCCTGCCTGTACACTACTGAAAATTGCTGTGCTGTACCATTCCACCTTGTTAAGGGGGCACTGTCGACAGAAATCACGTGTTTAAAAATAATTCCCTTCACCCCCCATGTTATAAAAGCGTCTTACATTAAGGCTGAACATCTTTAAAAAATGCTTTCATTTGTACTGTCTGTATACTTTTTGCAGTTTACATGACTTGGCCCCTAAAACTTGACCTGTGTTTTGTTTCTGGTCAGTGTCACTTTCTCATGCACTAGCCCAACATTGTGTCTTTGGGGTTTACTGATGTTTTCCGATGGAAGATGGCGTTCCTGTCCTGGTATGCCGTGGAGAACTGCAGGGAGCTGTTAAGCAGCTGCTGTGTTCTATCCAGGGTTTCAACAATGGTTAAAATAACTCCTGAATGCGTGAACTTGGAAAGCATATTTACTTAATCACATTATGACATTCTTTTGTAACGGTGTGATTAAGTAAATATTTAATAAATTGTTCTTGACTTTTACGAACGTTTTCAAGATGATAAAACCCATATTAAAATCAAGGAAATTCTGCACACTTTTCTCTGTTTACACCTTTAGGCCCCAGTATAGTAAGTTACTGTGCGGGTGCAGAGTTGTTCTTATGAAGAATCGCTTGCAGAATTGGATCTTTACTGTGCGTGTAACTCCATTAAGTCACTGGAATTAATCCCACAGAGAATTTTGCCCTTTCTGCGTCGTCATGAGAAAACTTCAGTAGACAAACTTTAACCAGGTGAGCAGTCCACTGGATTACTGAGACTCACGTGAGCAGTGATTCACATGTTGAAGTCTTCTCAGAATGAGGCCCTAATTTTGATACTGAGAGGGATGTCTTGAGCACTCTAGATGGGTAGCCAGATGAGATGCCAGATCTGACATTGAACTTCGCATGATAGCACAGAGCACTAACCAAACAGCTGATCTATTTGTGTGTTTTTATTTTAAGTTAAACAAGTAGGCTTTGGTCCTGCGAAGTTTTACGTACCTGTGCGACCTTATGCACATTAGCAGTTCCATTGTAATCGATGGTATATCTCAGGCCTGGTCTACACTGGGGGGTTGGAATCGATCTAAGTTACACAACTTCAGCTATGTGAATAACGTAGCTGAAGTCGAAGTACTTAGATCTACTCACCGCGGTGTCTTCAGTGTGGTGAGTCGACTGCTGCCGCTCCCCCATCGACTCTGCCTGCGCCTCTCGTGGCAGTGGAGTACAGGAGTCGGAGGGAGAGCGCTCGGGGGTCGATTTATTGCGTCTAGACTAGATGCGATAAATTGACCCCCACTGGATCGATCGCTGCCCGCCGATGCGGCGGGTAGTATAGACATACCCTCAGATGCATACTTAAGTTTAGGACCGATCAGGTCTTGCTCTGGAATTTCCAAGCCATGCACTGTTGCATAGGAAATTTTTCTTCACTGATCTGATTTCTCCCCTTCCAGCTCCTCTCCGTATTTCCAGCCATGTGGCCACTACTTGAATTGAAGGCTCCTCCCTTAATTTGCTCTCTGTGCCACCAGTTGCCATGGTACTGCTGAGGTCTGTTTGAGGAGACTTGCATCAGAGCTTGCATCTCCCAGACAGAAGGCCATTAATGAAGTGAAATTCTGTGCTGCTTGCTGAGGGCAGCAGGGTTGTTTTCCCCCCCTTTTGCCTTCTTTGCCATAGGTCAACAACTGTCAGCTCAGCAGATAGAGGAGGGTGATGCATATCCCTGATAGACGTTTCTGCAAGTTGCTGAAATAAAACTGTATCTTAAAGGAAGCATTGCCAAAACAAATAATTTCTGTCAGTCTCGTCTCCCTCCCAATCTCTAGCCTTCACCATTGATACTGTTTGCTTGTCCTTTGCGCTTCTTAGTCTAGACAGTGAAACTAGCATAGCCAATTCACTTTGTTTACACTCTGTTTTGCTTTCTGGTTCTCAAACACCATTGTAATATTGCTGAGCCTGAGTTTGCAACTGTCATAAATATAAAGGGAAGGGTAAACACCTTTAAAATCCCTCCTGGCCAGAGGAAAAACCCTTTCACCTGTAAAGGGTTAAGAAGCTTAGGGTAACCTCGCTGGCACCTGACCAAAATGACCAATGAGAAGACAAGATACTTTCAAAAGCTGGGGGGAGGGAGGAAAAAAAGTGTGTGTGTGTGTGTGTGATGCATTTGCCAGGAACAGAAAGGAATGGAGTCTTATAACTCAGTAAGTAATCTAGTTAGATATGCGTTAGATTCTGTTTGTTTAAATGGCTGAGAAAATAAGCTGTACTGAATGGAATGGATATTCCGGGTTTTGTGTCTTTTTGTAACTGGTTTTGCGTAGAGGGATTCTCTGTTCTGAATCTAATTGCCCTGTAAGGTATTTACCATCCTGATTTTACAGAGGTGATTCTTTTACTTTTTCGTCTATTAAAATTCTTCTTTTAAGAACCTGATTGCTTTTTTCATTGTTCTTAAGATCCAAGGGTTTGGGTCTGTGTTCACCTATGCAAATTGGTGAGGATTTTTATCAAGCCTTCCCCAGGAAAGGGGGTGTAGGATTTGGGGAGGATTTTGGGGCGGAAAGACGTTTCCAAGCGGGCTCTTTCCCGGTTATATATATCTGTTAGACACTTGGTGGTGGCAGCAATAAAGTCCAAGGAACATAGTTTGTACCTTGGGGAAGTTTAACCTAAGCTGGTAAAAATAAGCTTAGGAGGTTTTCATGTAGGTCCCCACATCTGTACCCTAGAGTTCAGAGTGGGGAAGGAACCTTGACGTGGTGGCAGAGCAGTGGGATTAACTTGAAATCATTTTGAGATCAATTTGAGATTTTTTTTGAACCAGAAGCACAGATTTTAAAAAGAAATATTTTTTTCCCTTTGGGCTGCTGGAAGCAGGTTTTAAACTGAAAGCAGTTAGAGGTTTTTTGTTTTTTTTTTTTCTCTGCTTGGGGGCCAGAGCGGAGACAAAAGGGGATTGTCTTTTGTGAGCTGGAGTTTTCTCTACCTAAAGGCAGGGTAGTTAACCTGCTGCAGGGAAATTCACAAGTCTTCAGGTCTGTGAAGTTGTTTTTTACCTAAGAGCAACTAGAGGGGTTTTCTGTCTATTTGGCTGGAGATAAAGGTGTTTACCCTTCCCTTTATATTTATGACAGCAACACTACCAAGGGATGTTGAAGTTGCCTTGAAAATTGCATTAAATTGAAAACGCTCTAATCATTAACTAGTATAAAGTTTTTTTTTATTATTTTATAAAAAGCCCCAAAATCTAAATTTTGGGTCTAAACTAATTGCCTGATGCAATACCTACTAAAATGAATGGAAAGGTCTCCTACTGAATTTGGATAGGGCCCTATGCCCATTTAAAAAGGGGGTGGTTTTGTAACTGCTTTAGGTTATACTGGTGACATGTAAACTCTTTATTTCTTCCTTTTCTTAAACTGTCAAGCAGCTCTTCTAAAATCCATCCTACTATTCCACCCCCTCAATACAATAAATAAGAGAAGGTGATCTGCAGATCAAATTGAAAAGTGTTTGTGCCTCCATCCTGCTCTTTTTGAGATGTAAGAAGAGAAATGCTGCTTTTTCTGCCCTTCAGTATATTTTTTTATCCTTTCCTCCAGTGCTTTTACATTAGAAGTACTAAGTCCAGAGTCCCTTTTTGTTGGAACATTTTGATGATATACTCAGAATGGTGCTGCGATTCCACAGTGATGAGTGCTATACATATTCACAAAGACGATCTTTCTAATTAAAAGGATAAAGTATATTTTGCAATTTTAATAAAACCTTCCATCTAAGAATTTTGGGGCCCTCTTCTGAGGTCTGCTAAATGCCCTCCATTCCCATTATAGTTAGGAGGCACTCAGCACCTCAAAAGATTGGGCCTGCTAAGTGCTTTTTAGACATTTAGAGGCCCAATCCGAGGCGCACTGAAATCAGTGGAAGGTCCCCTACTGACTTCAATGGGCATTGGCTCAGGCCCTAAGTGAACTAAGTCCTGCAATACATCTGGGAAATAGGGAAGTATCAATGTTCCTATTTTATGGAGAGGAAAGCTGAGGCACAAGGACGTGTAGGAACTTGCTGTGCTGGGAAATAACCAAGATCTTCTGACTTCTAAAACTGTGTTTTTAATTACAAGGCCATCTTTCTTGAGGCAAAACCTTTGAGTAGGAAATTTTGGGAGAAACATTTGAAGCTGTTTACTGTAAAAAGCACAAATATTTCCCTCCAGTTCCCCCATTTCACCTTTAAACCTCTGTGACAAGGAGCACTAGATGTCATCCCTTGTGGAGCTCTTCAGTGCTGCTGCAAACTCAACTGTGTAGGGGGTCAATTTTTTTAAATTTTTTTAAATACCCTTGTCTCTGCAGTGTAACTTGACTTGAAAACTAAGTGACTGATATTACAGGAACTTGCAGAATTACATGGAGGATCACATTAAAAAAAAAAAAAATCTTTCGGTAAGAGCTGATCCCAAGAACAGGTATGCGGATGATGGATTAAGTTTAGATTATGGGGCTCAGGATTTGTATTTAATGGCAAATTTAAAACTAGAGTTTGAGCCTGATGGCACCAAAATCTTGTGGAGTTTCTCCCAGAAAATGGCAGAAATGTCACCAGTTTAGTTGCTCTTGCTAGATTTGGAGGACATCTTGGCACTGAAGTAGAACAGCCCCTTCCTGCTTTGGATCCAACACTGAACCAAAACCAGAGTGGAAAATATGAATTCAGGGATTTGAATCTAATCCTCACCTCATCTCCTTTCCTGAAATTCAAAGGCAGTCCAATTCAGGGTTCTGGTGTTGTCATCTGTAGGCCAGATTCTGTTACCTTCACTGCTGTACTATCGTTACTCTGGAATTGAAATTGGTGGGAGTACTCTTGGAGTAAGGTACTAGTAGTGAGAGAAGGGGTGTCAGAAACGTGTTTTTTGTTTGCAGTGCAAAATCTTAGTGACTCCCAGCTCTCTCTCTCTACTTGGAATCTGACTTTAACATCCTCACTTGAAGCTACTGTGCCAACTTCATACAGAATATAACTCTATTGGCTTAATTCATACCAGGAATTAATCTGGTTTGTTCCTTATGCAGTGCAATTGCAATGCAATTCCTTTGTACACTATACCTGCTGGGAGGACAGGTAGTAAGAAAAGAAAGCGTAAGACAAGGTTCCTCTGCTGAAGAGTTTACAATCTAACTTGGACAATATAATATACAGGCCAGCTGTACGGATGCATGATCACTGTGGAGAGCTAAGCAAGAAGGATTGGCAGATTAAATGGATTTTGAGGGGAGATTTGGCGAAGGAGAGGGAAGGCATTTGACATATGGAGGAACTGGGAGTCTGCTCCAAGTGAAAAGGAGGTGTAGAAGAAGATGCAAAGCACCTTGCGGGGGAAAAGAAAGACAAAAGGAATGATTGCAAGAAGGTATGGAGGGACATGTGGAGTGAAAGGTTCTGGATCAATAGTGCATAGGAACTGCCCATTGGAATCTGCGAAAAGAGTCTCCTTGAGTTCAATGAGCCTGTCGTGCACTAAGAAAGCAAATCTGTTGCCCCCATAATTACAGCAGGGATGCTGACTTGAAAATTTCAAGGCACAGTAGTAATTTCGGTGATCACATATTCCGGTGGTGGCCAACTGTGAAATACACGTTACAGAATAATAATTGAGAGACTGGATTTGTGAGTTACGAAAAGAAAATGAGAAATGTCACAATGCTGACGACTCTGCAGCTGTTGCAACCAAAGCACCCAGAACAGGAAAAAGGAATCTTGTTTTGGAGGCATGAAATCACTCAGCCCTTGGGCTAGGCTGGGTCCTGCGGTTTTTGGTTCCAGAATAATTATTATGGGCTACAGTCTCCCCTCGATCCCTGCTCAGAATTCACATGGATATCAGTGTGGGGAACATCCTGAGCAATAAAGGGGATGACATATGCCTTATCGCAGTGTTTCTCAACCTTTCTAGACTACTGCTGCACCCCTTGCAGGATTCTGATTTGACTGGCATACCCCAAGTTTCACCTCACTTAAAAACTAGTTGCTTACAAAATCAGACATAAAAATATAAAAGCGTCACAGCTTACTTCCCTGTTTTGTCTGTATGAAATTTTAGTTTGTGCTAACTTTGCTAGTGCTTTTTATGTAGCCTGTTGTAAAACTAGGCAAATATCTAGCTGAGTTGACATACCCCTTGGAAGATCTCTGAGTACCCTCAGGGGTATGTGTACCTCTGGCTGAGAACTACTGCTGTATCGTGCCCAGTCTTTAATGACTTAAGGTCCGTAAGCATTGGCCTTTCAAGCAGATCTGAGACCACTGATGTCATTTTGTTGAAACCTGTAGGATGAAATATGACATGTAACCCTTCAAGGGATCAGAAGTAGAACTGCATTTGGTTAAGTCCAGTCAGTTATCTTCCCCGATATCCTTCCTACTTCTTACCCAAAGCATATTCAGCCATTCCTCTATGTCTAAAATAGCCCTCCAAAGATACTTCGTTTTCTAAATTGCATGGGTGCGCGCTTGCTTTGTCTGTGTGTCTCCGTAAAATAGCTTGCAAGAGCAGCTCTGAAACTGGAGTAGATCGTAATATGGTTGCTTTAGCTGCGCTTAAAGCTTCCCACTCGGATTAGATACATCTGTAAATCAGCATGAGTAAAAAAAACACTGCATTCATGATCAGAGCAGCCTCTCCACACCCTTTGTAGGCCTAGTGTGCAAAATAATCCTTTCAGGGTTTGTGTGTGTGTGGGTGTGTGCACGCGTGCTGCCGTCTGCTTAAGACTGCATTGCAAACAAGCCAGCTAATGCATCACTGCCTCTGGAATAAACTGCTACGTCACTGATAGGCATGTTACAGTGCTGGGATCAATGCAGGCTCCTAGTTGGAATGTGCGTCAGGTACGTGTCTAAAATGGATGCTCTCCATTTGTTAGAGATCTGAATGGGAGACAACAGCATAGGTTTGTCTTTTTGTCTAACGATGGGCCTGGGGCCAAAGAGAGGATGAATTTCTTGTGTTTACTGTAATTAGGGTAACATGGACAGTGTCTGTGTAGTTAGATGCTCGGGAAATAACCTTTGCAGTGTGTATGTTGTTTGGGGTGGGTAGGGGGAGTATTATATCAGAATGGTACTATCCTTGTGCAGAATGTCTCTTGAGGATGTGTTGCACCAAAGTCATGTGCACTGATTTGGTAGCATGCCTCACAGTGAATTCAGCTGCTACCAGACGTGATTCATGTTTTTAGCCAATGCTGTGGCTGCTCCAGGCTTGATATAATTGTAACAGAGGCGGTAGATTTATTCTTCCGTTGCTCCCAAGTTCGGAGACTGAGTGGGTTTGGGATGTGGGGGGCTCGAACATTTGGCAGACATTGTCATCTGCCTGATGGGTGGAAGGGGGAGCTGGAAGCGCTGGGAGCACCAGCTCTGCTGTAGCCCTCCTGGCAGGCTGCCAAGGACCTGGGAGCTTGGGCAGTCCATGTGGTGGGCTGCCCTGGAGTTGTGGACCCCTCTTCCCCAACAGCCCACTATGGAGGAGCTGGGCAGTTCATTGAAATTCGACTGTTTCTATGCAGTGTTTCAAGATTGGCAAATTCCTATGGGGAAAATGAATTGTGGCAATTTTTCTGACTAGCTCTGCCTGCCTCCAAAGGTCCCTAGCACTCAGTGAATGTAAGCAAAGGCTATCAGTGGAAGTGATGCATTTAGTTGTTGGGTGAACATGCCAGTTGCTTCATTAGCCATGAAGTGATTAACCAGGTCTGCGCCCTAGACGAAGTATTACATCTGCTGTGTCAATGCTTGTTCATGCTGGGATGAAAGGGTGGCTTCAGAATAGTGGGTGTTAATCTCCAGGTGGGTAGGCAAAGCAGTTTGGGTCCCTGGGATCCCAGGTTCCCCATCTCAACAGCGTGTGCTTTGGTTGAGAGCAGCTTCCTAATAAAAATTAAAATTGGGAGAGGAAGGCAGCGTGGAGCAATTCCATGAGCAGAGCCTGGAGCCTGAAGGAATCTTGCCACTGATGAAGGAACTGACAGCAGCAGCCCCTCAGGACTTGCTTCTTCTCTTCCTTCTCTGTCAAGTCAGGAAGGGACAGAAGCAGTCATGTTCCCGCACAACCAGCATCTGAGCACTCACCCCAAAGTTCGGGGGTCAGAATCCAGAACACAGCCAAATTCCATGGCTTTTGTACAAAGGATCAAACCAAATCTCTAGGGCTGATCACCCCAAATTCTGTGTCCGCGTTGGGGGCTGACATCCAGATCCAAATTTTTGCAGCTCAGACCCTTCCACTAAGTCTTTTACCCCCATTGTTCTCTAGTCAGAAGAGATTCCCTTGCGCTGCAGCTGCTCTGTCTGCTTCCTTCTCTGCAGCCACAGGGTGTCATTGTGTCCTTCCACCTTTCTGGTGATAAAGCTCAGGGAAAGTGGATCCACACAGGCCTTTTTGCCTGAACTTTATCAGACATGGCAGCTTTCCCCCCTCTCCCTCACCATGTGCCCCTACTCCTAGTTCCTCTCTTTGTCTCAGTGCACTGGCTTACCTCGTCATTGCTCTGGCACCCTGTTGACCTGCTTCAGGCTTCTGCAGACACCATGTTAAGAGCTGTAAAAGCCAAGAAACTCTACTGGTTGCTGTGGGTGCGTCCTTATTGAAATGATCTTTGGATGGTTCTATAGTTTCCCTCCTGTCACTCGTGCTGGCAGACCCTCTGCAGGCTGGGATCCAGGCTGTACTAGTTTAAACTATGTGATAACTGGAGATGGGTCCCTGTACTTTTCAGGATTTGAAAACAGAATCCGATTTCTGCATCTAGTTCTGATCTCACAGCGAGCAGGATGTTGTTCTACCTTTTGCTACATACACTTACAGTTCTTCTTACAGTTTTTGTGCTCAGAGCTTCCCAGTGTACCTTTTTGTGTGTGCTTGATGCTCATGTTTATGTCTATCTTAGGTACTTACAGGCCTCTCGTCACCATAGTATCTGAGATCCTCAGAATCCTTCATTTATTTATCCTCACAGTACCCTTATGAGCTAGATAAGTATCATCCCCATCTTAGAGATGGGGAACTGAGGCACAGAATAAGTGACTTGCCGAAGGCGTCACAGCCAGCCAGTGGCATGGCAGGGAATTGAATTGAAGTCTCCTGGGTTCCAGGCTAGTGCACTGGACCATCCCTCGTCCTGTCTAATCCACGCCATCATTCTCTGTGTGACTGGAGAAGCTTCACATCTGATTCTCCTCTGTTTAACTGTGGGCACATGTTCTGTGTCATCTGCCCAGCATGGTGACTTTATTTTCAACCTGATCTAGATAGCGGTCCTTTTAGCTTGATGGAATTCTCTGGGATTATTGGCTCAAAAAGGAACACCTCAGTGGTGTTCCCCCCACCCCCCTGCCCATTGCACCCATGCAGCTTCTGAGCAAGTGCTTGCTGATCCACCGGCCAGTATCCATGTATCCACCAAGGCATTGTCTCTGGGTGTGTTTGACATATATTCCTGACAAACGGGAAACTGTGGAATCTAAAGTGTATTCTAAAGTGACCTCACTCTGTGAGCGGAGAATGATCATTGCAATGAAAAGCCATTTTGCAGCATGAAAACTGCAGTAGCAATGCTGTCTCTTAAACCCAATTACATAACCTGTAGATCTTTTCTTTCTCCTCCCTGATCAACCCTCTTCTCTCAAATGCAGATCAGGGAAAGCTGCTGCCCCAGCTGAATGTACACACCATGTGTCACAGGGACAGAGAGAGAGAGAGAGTGGCTGAGACTGAAGAGGGTGGGGAAGTGAGAGACAAAGGTTAAAAATCTGAGGCAATCAGGGAGTGCTGCTGTTCAAATCTAGTTCCAAGAGGGACCATACAAGTTCAAAGGAGGCACTTTGTGCCTTTCTCCTTCCAGCAACTACTGTAAACAAGTCATAAACAAAATCCAAATCTGGAAATCCCTCTAGCAGACCACCATGGAGGATTCTGCAGAGGCAACTCAAGAGGTCAGGTACCACATGCTCCAAAGGTAAGAACTGCTCCAGCTTTACTGTTGTGGTCGGACATTACAGATTACATCTTCACAGCACTGAGAGGGTTAGAGGCTTTCCTCTGGAAAATCAATTCCGGATCCTTAATATTTTTCAGTGGTGATTTGATCATCCTTGGAATTTTGAATTGGTAGGAGGCATTTGGGGATGCAGTTTTTGCGACCGAGGCTTTATTGTGTCGTAGCAAGAAAGTAAATATGCTCAGAGAGTGACAGGGACAGATCTTCTTTGAATTGCTGCAGAACTTTCAGTTCAGCTTCCAAAACTGCAACAGCAAATTTTCTAGATAGGGGCTCTCAAGAGACAACCAAATGCTGTAGCTGTGTTCAAAGTGACTTGCTGCCATTCCTTGCCAAGTAACTTAGACTGTAACTGTCTACAGCTGGGCTGGCTGCTGGTTTTGCACAGGATAATTCCTGCTTTGTTTGGTGCTCTTTCACATTAGGCAATACTCCCCCTCTACCAACCACCCTCCCGAAAAAGTAAAAGCTTCTTTCTTCTGCTCCGAGTTGATACATACTCTCAATTATTAGTACTTAGATTCCATGTATCAGTATGCTGCCTATTACTAAATAGACTCTGAGCTATACCTGCAAGCAGTTTGTTTTATTCTGAATATCTAAGCCCTGGTCTTGCAAACATTTGTGTGCGGGGAATCGGTGCTCTTGAGTACTCATTTGAAGTTAGTGGGACTAACACTCACATGCATAAGCATTTGCAGGAGTGGACACCAAATTTGTACTTTGTCCCTTAGTTCTCTTGTTTGTTGATTTGCCGGTTTCCAGTAACCATGTAATCAAGAGGTGACCTCTTCAGTCCTAGGTTGCTGTGCAATGTATATACTAGGATGTAGTGCAAGTTCTGCTTCTCCGTTGCTGTACTCTAATTTACTAACTGTTTTTGAGATGTATATGGCTTAATAAAGTTCCAGTCTCACCTACATCTTTTCTCCCTTTCTATGCTGCTTGCCCTGGTTCTTCTTAGGCCTGGTCTGCTCCTGAAACTTCGGTTGACCTAGCAACATCGCTCAGGGCTGTGAAAAATTTCTTGCCCTGTGTGATGTAGTTCAATCAACCTTACTCTCATTGTAATCTCATTGCAGCTCGGTCGATGGAAGGATTATTCCATTTACCTAGTTGCCAATTCCTGGAGAGGTGGATTTACTACAATTTGGTGCCTAATTCTCTTAGGTTTAGGACTGGGCTTTTCAGAGGGGCTTGTCTCCTATCTGCCTCCTTTGCCTCTTCCTATTCTTGGCTTCATGCCTCCTTTCATGTCTCCCTCCCATTGCTTGGAACAACTTCCCACTTCTCAGAATTAGTATAAAAAAACAACTTGGCTTGTGAAACCTTCTTTTGTGGATCTCTTCACCAGCGAGGCCTCTGTCTCCCCTTGCAATGGAAATTTCCCCCATGTGTCAGAAAATGGCTCACGCTGCAAATTAAACCTTTGTTTGTTGAAATTAGGATTTGTGGTTATAATTTGTGGCTTGTTAAGTAGGGTTCATGCTGGACAGGCTGCCATAGGCTGGATTGGTCTTCTGTACTGCTCAGGCACCCCAGACTTGCTAGGTGTGTTTATCATTGTTTATTTCCTTACCGGCCTTGATTTTTCTGGCAAGTTCCATTATTAAAGGGTCATCTTGTCTGCCCCCTTCCCTCTCTCCTCCCCAGTGGAGTTTCTCAATGCCACCAACTCTTCAGTAACCAGCCTAGGTCAGGGGTTCCCAAGCTGTGTACCATGGCCAAAGGGAAGGCCACAGACCACGTGCTGGTGGTGGGTGTGTGTGTGTGTGTGTGTGTGTGTGCGCGTGTGTGCGCGCGCACAGCTGGCTGGCCGGCCGGCCATCCTCCTGGTTTCCAGCTACTAAAGGCCAAAAGTACATGAGGTGGTGGAAAGGATCACACAACAGTGAACGGGAAGGGAGGTGTCCACCAGGCAATGTGGGCGACACTGTGAAAAAACTTTAACAATCTCTAAAATCTAATTAAAAGCCTAATAATATATACCCTCCTTGTAAAGAACTGCACTATGTGTGGAGTATGCGTGGCTGAGTAAACAGGCTTGTGGTGTTAGGCTCCTATCTAACGGGCCGGGGTAAGGATTGATGCTGGACACAAGTTGCCACCACATTTATTCCCGCTGGAGGAGAGATTAACTCAGAATGGGAGTTGGCAGGTCTACGCAGTCATTTGCTTTGGTTGTGCTTAAGGCTGGCTTTTTCTGGCTTTCAGCTCATGTAAGATGATTTTGAACAATGTGCATTCTTAGTAATGTGCAAATAGATGCATTTGATTTTGGAGACTGGCGTCCAGCTTCCCCAGTAAGTGCCGAGCGATGCTGAATTTAAGAAGGAGGTTAGCTAGGTCATGTGAATTAGACGCAGGCTATTCTTATATAGAAATGGGCCAGGTTATGTGCATACCTACAGTCCCCTTTTTGTCCTCTATTATGCCTGAGCATACATTTTCAGCTCTAGAGACAGCCAAACTTGAGTGGCTGCCTTTTAGGCTATGTCTCCACTAGAGAGCTCGCAGCAGTGCCGCTGTAAGCTCTCCAGTAGACTGCGCTAAGCCGACGGGAGAGAGCTCTCCTGTGGCCTTAATTACTCCATCCCCAATGAACGCTGGCAGCTCTGTCCACACCGGTGCTTAGGTCGGTGTAACTTACGTCGCTCTGGGGTGGGTGTGGCTAATTCATGCCCCTGAGCGACATAAACTTATGTCGTCTTAAGCTGTAGTGTAGCCATAGCCTTAAAAAGTGGCAAAACAACTAGCTCACATAGAGAGTTTTACAGATGCTGGGCCATTTCACTGGTGTCACTGTAAACTTTGGTCATGCTCTGTTTTACACCTGGTTTAAAACAGCTTCAGGTTACAGGTTTAACATGGGTGTAAATGGGGCTTTAGGGCAGAACTAAGAAATGGAACCTGTAATTACTGAGGCTATTCAACTGTTATTGGTGTGCTGGGATTTACGTGAGTCATTTCCAGTGCATCAGACTGAGGACAGAGATTTTGGGGTGCATTTGTAGAAGGGGAACATCTGAAGAAAAGAAACTGAGGGTAAGTCTACACTGCAAAAAAGACACGTGGCAGTGAAACTCAGAGTCCAGCTCAACTGACTTGGGCTTGCTCTGTGGGGCTAAAAATAGCAATGTAAGCGGTTGGGCTTGGGCTGGAGCCCTGGCTCTGAAACCCTGCGGGGCGGGAGGGTTTTGGAGCCTGTGCTCTAGCCTGAGGCTCTACGCTGCTATTTTTAAAAAGACCTAAATGTCCTTACTGTGCCAGTAATGCTGCAGTGATACAGATACATGCAAGAATAATCCTTTGCTCTTGTTTTAAGTCTTCTACCTGAGAATCTCAGAGTGCTTTATAAATGTTAGTGAATTAAGCCTTGCATCACCCTTGGGAAGCGTGGACAGATTTTATCCACGTTTTACGTTGGGGAAATTGAGGCACGGAAAGGGACTGATTTTCTCAGTCATGCAGTGGGTCTGTGGCAGAGCTGGGTATAGTCTTCATTTAACCACAAGATTGTCCTTCATTGTTTGCATGAATTATGCAGACTAACTAATGAATAGAATTCAGACTTTATTGACTCAAAGTAGTATGAGCCACTGTCATCTTTTGGAATAATGGTGGCTGTAGCAAGGAGGGATAATACTGAAGAGCTATGTGTTGCTGTAGAACTGAACTGGTTGATTGGGACGTATTGATGAACTGGCCAGCTACAGAGTTACAACTAAAGACTTTTTGCAGTGACTTACAGAAAGTTTTTCTCTAGAGATGTGGGGTTTTGTTTTGTTTTGTAGATTACATTTGGAAGATGGAACCTGTCTCTCCTTGTCACTACTCTGGTTTCCTAGATATATTAGCAACATCATGTTGGGATAACGTTAACTCTGCCTTTCCGTGTAGGGACATGACTAGCAATTTATATATGTACTGGGCAGTCAGTTCTTCCCCTCTCCCCTCCACTGGCCTTAGTGACCCACACCTACAATCTGACCATTACATGCATCTTGTAAGTAATTCTCATAGAGTTCATTGTGAGTGCTCAGGCTTGGAGACTGAACAGTTCTGCCAATCACCATAAATAATTTTGCCCAGAGGAAACTTTAAAAATTTGCCCACTGGGGCATCTGTGAAATATACCGACTTGTACCCCCAAGTCAGCGGAGTCACCCTTTTTTCTTTCCCTTAGGCCCAGTATGTCTGGCTTGCACCTTGTAAAGCAAGGCCGGGACAGGAAGAAAGTTGATCTACAGAGGGATTTCACTGTGGCCTCCCCTGCAGAATTTGTTACTCGTTTTGGGGGGAATAAAGTTATCGAGAAGGTAAGTGACTAGCTCTTTTGAGTTGTGGTTTTTTTATTATTTTATTTGCATGCCCACCTCTATCAAGCTATTTTATCTGTGTAACACAGGACTCGCAGGCTAAAGTAAATGCCAAATATTGAGATTCTGGAACTGAAAGCTGCATTTCTGCCTGTAACAATGATTCTTTTGCTTTTATTGCCATGTTGGATAAATATCCTGTCACTTCAGCCTCCTGTGACAATAAGCATGAGGCTTGATGAAGTTGATGTAGAATATGACTCTCGGATGTTAGAGATGTCTGTTGAATGATCCAGGGCATCTCGGTTGTCAGTGTGGGATTATATTTTTATAGTGCTTTCTCCACTCTAGTTTTAACGGTCTAATGAGAGAGGCTCCTTCCCCATCTCATTCCCTGGAGTTGACAAGAACTTATTGCAAGTGTTGTAGCAGCTGGTGCTGCAGGCAGCTTATTGGTCCTGCTCCAGCATCCCATCCTGTTCTTCAAGCAAAGTGAATTGCATTATATTAAAATCTTAATGGTCAAGCAAGAGCTGGTTTCTGAGTTGATTGCTGCGGAAAGGAATGCTTTTGTTGAACTGAGAGAGGTCTGTGTTGAGGAAAGGGCTTGACCAACAGGTCGGATGAAATGCACTCGGGAGAAACAAATATTTGAATAGCCTCTCTCCCTTGCTGCCTAGTCCTTCTTTCCCCTTGGTTACCTCTCCACCCTGTTTCTAATCTGTCTAGGTCCTTATTGCCAATAATGGGATTGCGGCAGTGAAATGTATGAGATCCATCCGACGCTGGTCCTATGAGATGTTTCGAAATGAGCGTGCAATCAGGTTTGTCGTCATGGTGACTCCTGAAGATCTGAAAGCAAATGCAGGTGAGTTGTAATGACCTGTTAGGGGAAATAGCCCCTCTTCCACTCAAAACTTTATGCATGGGCAATATGCATGATGGTGTGCGTGAGCACAGAGTACATATTTTTGCTCACCCATCGAGTGACAAGTTAACTCGGGAGGAGATTAAATGCTTTTATCTGAAACTATAAAGAATGTAAAGCCCCAGTCAGATGATCTTTTGAGTTAGCTCTTGAGTCATGGATTTAAAGCCATTTTAGATTTGATGGGAATATGTCCCCTCTCAAACCCTGGTTTCTGTTTGCTTTTTCACTTCTAGATTTTACATATGTGTATAGACACTTAAACAAGTGCTTGTTTTCGGTCTTAAACCAGGAGGTCTTTTGAAATCACTTGCATTTGCCTTCAGTACAAAGAGCGAAAATGAGTGCATTGTAGACTGACAAAGTTACACCTGAAGGGTTAATTTTCTCACTGCCTTAAAAATGCAGCAAGCTGTGAATAAGAAGTGTCTTTGAGGGCCTCCTTTTGGAGGGAGAATGGTCTGGCTGCTGGAACAGGGGATTAGGGCACTGTAATCTAGAGATCAAAGCTCGGGAGCTAGGGTTCCTGGATGCAGTCCCTGGCTCTGCCAATGACTGCTGTGTGACCTCAGCCAAAACACACTTCACCTGGGTACTCCTCTTATCCTGTCGTTGAATTGGGGGGTAATACTGAACTACTTCACAGGGATGCTTGGAGGCTTAAATGATAGATACGCTGATTAACATCATCTGTGAAATGCATGGAAGATAAAATCTCTCTGTAAAATGTGTGTGTTTGTGTATTTGTGCTTTTTATTATTACAACAAATCCTGAGTACTTCTTGAGTTAATGGAAGTAAAAACTGCAAACTGTTTAGGGTTTAAGGCTGAATGTTGCCGGTTGGGTGTGTCCTAAATGTGACTCCCTCTGTGTCCACAGAGTACATTAAAATGGCAGATCACTATGTCCCGGTGCCAGGAGGAGCAAACAACAATAACTATGCAAATGTGGAACTCATTCTTGATATTGCTAAACGGATTCCAGTGCAGGTGAGAATGGGCAAAGATAGAATTTAGAATCAAAAGCAAAATCAGGCAGTCTTACCTGTCCATGAATAATGAGCCACATCTGAGGAAAGTAAGGTCAGAGAAATAGTCTGGGAAAAAATAGCAGGTTGTTTGGAGCAATGAAGGTGCTGAGCCGTGAAATGGGGCTGATTTTCCAGATGTAAATACTTGCATCAGGTATTGTGGTATACCTAGCACAACTCTGCCCTTAAATACTCTTCAAAAGTTTATCATGTCATTCTCTGGGGACTTGTCTTTGAGATGCAGTGCTCTGTCTGAATTATGCCAGGTATAATTAATAACCAGGTATACTGTCTGGTGTGTGAATGATGTGGGACTGAAACTTTTTCAGTGAGGAGAGGAAAGGCTCAGAGCATCCACTTGTTTGCTTGTTTGCTGACTCCCTTTTGCAACTGTAAGGAATGAATTGCCTTGTATTCCTCTCCAGGCAGTGTGGGCTGGCTGGGGGCATGCCTCCGAGAACCCCAAACTACCAGAACTCCTCCACAAAAATGGAATTGCCTTCATGGGTAAGGACCTTTCTTTTTGACTTGCAGCTTCTCACAGCCCAGTGCCATCTACTCAGTTATAAACGTGGTCTTGGAAAGATGGAAAATCCAGGACCTAAAATGAAGAGCAACAATCTAAAGCTTACACATGCAAGACTGACAGAGTGCAGCTTGGGAAATGGAACACACTCCCTAATGAGGTAGTCTAGACCTATTCATTGAAGGCCACAAGAAAAGGCTGGATTACACTCTGTTGGATTAGAGAAGATTTTGGTCAGTACAAGGACTAAGATTGGGAGACAAAAGTGCTATACAACCTCATCACTTCATTTGTTTCCATGCAGATCCATAGAACTTGCCATCTACAAAGGACCTTTTGTGGCTTCTATCAGCCTGTAGCTGGTTTTTATTAGGGAAAGGCCTGAGTTGACTAAGTTGGATCTGGAATTTGCCAAAGTCTAGGGGTGTTTGGTTTCAGTTCACGCACACCTCTAATGCCTGTTCTTCACATTTATAGTTTTCTCTTTATTTGAAACAACTGCTGAGAGAAAATATTTATGTGTCTTGAACTGAACTTCTTAAAAACTGTCGGGTTTTCCAACACATCATCTGCAGAATGGAGTGGTGTTAGGTTCAGGCTGAGATAGGAGGTTAGAAAACATTGCTGTTAAAGTAGGAAAAAAAGGAAAAAAAACCTCTGTTGTTAATTTAAAGATTGAGTTTGTAATAAGGGTTTGTTGAAGAAGTGGAGTTGGGACCAGAGTGTAGGTGGGTTTTGCATTTTAGCCAACATGGCAGATAACTCAGTGCCTGACTGTTTAGGATATGCACTATATTGCACCATTAGTCACATAATGTAATGGACTATATGATATTTATTTTAGGATTTGAAAATTGGGTAAAACTTTGATCCGAGTGCCCCGACTACAAGTCCTGATCTGAACATGTTCATCCCAGCCCTCTACTTTAGGGATGTTTATACCCAATTCTGAACTGTGTGACTGGTCTTTTTTTCTCTAATAATCTGACACAAAACCACAGAGAACACCTTTGAACTTCAGGGAAGTCTGGATGTGAAGTTAGACAATAAGCCCACCTCTAACTTAAAACTCTTATCAGTCAGATGGTGCACTCCCATGCAAGCAAAACTCCTAGTAAAGTCAGTACAAGTTCTGCTTGTGTAAAGTGTGCAGAATTGAGCTTTAAATGGGAAACTGAATTGCCATTCCAGAAAAGAGTCTTGAGGTATGCAAGTTACGCTAATGGGAATCGACTGATCAAGTAGACTCCTCCTGACCCTGCTGGAGGAGAGTTTGTGTGAGGGTAGTGGTTCTTGAAAGTTGTTCTCCTTCAATAGCATGTTTGTATGTGCTCACACATCTGCTGCTGTGAAGTGCCATCAGGTTGCATTACTGTAGTGTTTAACTTTTCCTTCTCAGAGAACCTGCAGTACAGTACATTTGAATGGTGTTTTTTTTTTTTTTTTTTTTTTTTTTTTTTAATCCTTGACTGATGGAAATTAACATAGCTCCATTGGCTTCAACAGAGCAATGCTGATTTACACCACTCCATGATCTGGCTCATAGTATCCATTCCAAGAGACAGTCATTAGCAGAGTATTTTCTTACCCATCTAGCATAACATAATCTAGACTATGCACTGTTGCATCTTCCTTGGTGCCTGATTTCTGTGAGTAATCTCCCTCATGGGTCTTATTTGTTTTTTGCAGGGCCCCCAAGCCAGGCTATGTGGGCTTTAGGAGATAAAATTGCATCCTCGATAGTGGCCCAAACTGCGGGCATCCCAACTCTCCCATGGAGCGGCAGTGGTAAGACATTGATCCTTGTTTGTACCATAAAGATTACTGTTATATTGCCCTTCCCTCAGGCACCCCGAAAGTTCAGGAAACCTCGGTGCATTGAAAAATCTCCTTTTGAAGATGGCCCATGTGCTATGTGTGATTTTTATATGGCATAACCATTCCTATGCGACCCAAGGTGTAGACCGTGACTGCAGA
Organism: Natator depressus; assembly: GCF_965152275.1. Classification (NCBI taxonomy): domain Eukaryota; kingdom Metazoa; phylum Chordata; order Testudines; family Cheloniidae; genus Natator; species Natator depressus. The sequence continues at coordinate 7,931,169 of NC_134250.1, read as the reverse complement.
ATATACCTTAGATGTTTGGTCAATGATCCATGTTTTAAAAAGCTGAACTTTTCTTCATTTTAATTGTAACTCTGTCAGTCCCTCATGTTCCTGCTACCTGTACTTAGTATACATGGCCTACTCCTGGGACATGTAACCAGGGTGAAGGTGCAGGTGCCTTTTCGATTTCAAAGAGCTCATAAAGGCTGGGCTGTATCTCCCTCCAGTTTAGGTTTGAGATGCTGATACTGCTTCCGTTATACCTGTTCTGTGGAGAAAAGACTTCGCTTTCTAGGGCTGTCAGTTTGGCAGCTGGTTCCCCACATCCCAAAGCTCCCCCCGTCCTTTATCTCCTATTTTTTGTTTCTGTTGCTACGCCTAGAACCAAAATGCCCTATTGAGACTTATAGGGGAATGACAAGGTGATGCAAGCGAAAGGTGCGGCGTTCCATTACCCCATGGATGTTGTTTGTATTTTAGGCCTCCGAGTGGACTGGCAGGAGAATGACTTTCAAAAGCGCATCTTAAGTGTGCCCCAGGAGCTGTATGAAAAAGGCTACGTGAAAGATGTGGATGATGGGTTACTGGTAGGTGGATACTACTTGGGTGTCTTTGATTTGGCCCACTTTAGAAAGAACTACGTAAGCCAGTGATGGGTACACACCTCAAGAGTCTGGGGGTTTGATTCCCTATAGGAATTCAAAGCTTAGTCAAACTTCTCAGTTCAGCAAAACTGGGGCTTGAAAGTCCTCTGAATAGGATTCTCTTTCATGTGAGATATCTGGTATTCTACCTCCTGGGTAGGACCAGAAGCAAAAGTGCACAGATGCATGAAATTTAGGAGCAAGAAAGGGCAGATGGGTACAAAACTGTACTGCAGCGAGGGCTCCATTTCATTTCTAGAACTAGAAGAGGTCTGGGTGCCGCAGTCTCTCTTCTTCTGTGATTGTGGTAGAAAACAGTTTAATCTCCTAAGGACTAGAGTACTTTAGTTTAACTGAAGTTATTGGGGTTACATTAAGTGCCTGTGATATGCAGGAGGTCCTATTAGATCAAGGATCGGCAACCTTTGGCACGTGGCCCTCCAGGGAAAGCTTCTGGTGGGCCAGGCCGGTTTGTTTACCTGCAGTGTCTGCAGGTTCAGCCGATCGCAGCTCCCACTGGCCACGGTTCACTGTCCCAGGCCAATGGGGGCCGTGGGAAGTGACGTGGGCTGAAGGATGTGCTGGCCGCTCTTCCCACAGTCCCCATTGGCCTGGGACGGTGAACCATGGCCAGTGGGAGCTGTGATCGGCCGAACCTGCAGACACTGCAGGTAAATAAACCAGCTCGGCTTGCCAGAGGCTGCTGATCCCTGGATTAGATGATCCAGTGATCCCTTCTGACCTTAAACTTTGAAACTGTGAAAAAGAATGAAATCCCTAATTTGTTTTATAGGCTACTAAACAGCTTTTGTACTAAATCCTTTTCTCTTTCCATCTTCAGGCAGCTGAAGAAGTTGGCTACCCAGTCATGATCAAGGCCTCTGAAGGAGGAGGAGGAAAAGGAATCAGGAAAGTTAACAATGCAGATGACTTCCCCAACCTTTTTAGACAGGTAACTCTCTTCCCATTCATTTGTGCTGTCTTTTTTCTAGTGTGGAGGTCACTGTAGATGTTCTGCACAGGTCAGCAAGAGCTTATTGGGGAATGTTAAGGGAAGAAAGCACTCTATTATCCATCAACACTTTTCTTGCTGCTCTGAACTGTTGGGGTCTTGCCAAACTTTGCTTTATAGCCATGATTATGTCACTAGAATGCCCAAATATCTGTGAAGACTGTAGTAACTCCAGTACAACACCAGTTAACCAAATACCCTGGTTGGTGCTGAGTCTGATTGCTGTGGTTTCTGGTAATAGAGGGAATTCAAAATGTAATTAACAGATGCTGGGGAACGTGTCCTTGTTTCAGATAATGGGGAATTGCGGATAAGGGAGGTTGTACTGAAATTATACACCACTGGAGCACAGGGTATTTCCAGCAATGAATGGCCCATGGAAAATCCTAGTAGTTTCTTCCCCCAGAAAATGCCCTAGGATTCTACTGATGTCGCAGTTTATGTGAACTTTTTTTTTGGTTTGGTCGCACTCTGTGCTCTGGGGTCAGTATGTGCTGCATTAGCCCATTGTGGATTGGTGTCTCAGTTCAAATGCTTCCCTGCGGTGTTCCCTTGCAGTTTCCATGCTGCAACAGATGGCAGCGGTGTGCTTTCATCGATCACCATTCCATTGGCAGGACAGCACTTCTATCAGGATCTAAAAGACCCATGGGGCATTGCTGGAGCTGAATTTTACCAGCATTCTCTGCTGTGTTAGGCAGCACTGAGATGGTTAAATGGTCTGTTTAAAATCGCTCTGTCTGGCTCTTCGTTACAGAATGCTCCTATGCCTCCAATAAGATTTGCTTAGACTGTTGATACTGCACCTCTAATATTATTTCCTGGGGCTAGAGTCCAATCCTTGAGGGGGCCATTTAGGGATCTGGGGCAAAAATTGGGGATTGGCCCTGCTTTGGGCAGGGGGTTGGACTGGATGACCTCCTGAGGTCCCTTCCACCCCTGATAGTCTATGATTCTAAGTTAGTTACTTCATCTGTGCTTCCGTTTCTCTGTCTGTAGGGTTCAGTTCATGAATGTTTGTAAAGTGTTCTGAGTTTCTCAGATGGAAATAGAAATGCAGAGCATTCAAATTTCTAACTTTTGGTCATACAAGTGAGACTCTGTGCTAGTACTCTACAGTATTAACAGCCTCTTACAGAAAGACAGCTGAAGAAGGAGCCTGACTTTGTGTCAGAATAGGAGGAAGAGTTGGTTTGCATTATGTTGTTTCTGTTGTAGGTTCAAGCTGAAGTGCCAGGCTCGCCCATCTTTGTGATGAGACTAGCCAAGCAGTCTCGCCACCTGGAGGTGCAGATCCTGGCGGATCAGTACGGCAATGCCATCTCCCTTTTTGGCCGTGACTGCTCAGTGCAGCGCAGGCACCAGAAGATCATCGAAGAGGCGCCTGCAACTATTGCTACCTCAGTGGTCTTTGAGCATATGGAACAGGTGCGTGTGGGTCTGTGAATTCCACTTTCCCTGCCTTTTGTGAAGAAAAGCGATACTCTGCCTGCAGAAGGAGCCAGTTCTCTGACATTCCAAAAAAACAGGAATGGTGAGAGTCTCTTCAAATAGCAACACCGGGTCCAGTGTTGCAGTCTTAGTATGTACAGATTAGCACTCATGTTTCCAGAACTGTGTGTGTGTGTGTGTGTGTGTGCTGTCAAAGAACTGAAGAGTTCCATCCCAGAAGTGGCTGCTTTCAATAGTGGGAGAAATGATCCCTGAGTATGCAGCATACGAATGTGTGAAAAACTTGTTTGTCAAAATTCTTTGAGATCTTTGAATGTTTGGCTCTGTGGTTACATGGTTGTGGGTTTGTAATATATGGGGTGTGTATACAATACTTCCCCACCCCAGCCCGTGGTCCGCAAGAATAATCCATGTTTCAGAAAGAGGCCCATGTGACTTAAAACATTTTTGTGACATACGATGTTTAGTTCTCCTAAGTGGTCAGTGATGTTTTGAATGTGTATTGACACATTCACAGAGAGGAATGGGGGTTGACAGATTCCAACGTTATAAATTCTACAGGGACAGCAAATATCCCATCCAGAAGCGTTACTGAGTAAGCCCAGAAATTGAGCCGCCTGCCAGAAATCGCTCAGAGAAATGCACTTATCGTACTTGTCACAGGATTGTGGCCGTTCTAGAATTCCAGTAAGAAAGTGAGATGTGGATGGGGTAGGTGGAATGAAAGTGATGGTTGACAATGATATATGTGGGCTAAACATTTTCTCTGTCTCATCTCCTAGTGTGCCGTGAAGCTCGCCAAGATGGTGGGGTATGTGAGTGCGGGTACAGTGGAATACCTCTACAGCCAGGATGGCAGCTTCTACTTCCTGGAGCTGAATCCCCGGCTGCAGGTGGAGCACCCCTGCACAGAGATGGTGGCTGATGTCAACCTGCCAGCAGCACAGTTACAGGTGAGTCACAACACAGGCCTCGTACCTGTGGAGGCATTGAAAGGTATTCAAAGCGTGGGGTGTTGGAGAGGTCTGAGCACAAATAGCCGGTTCCACTGGAATCTGAGTTGGGGGGGCTCCTGTCTGGGTCATTCCCAGTGTTCAGCTTCACGGTGTTGTTACAGATGAGTCATGTACAAGTTAATTGATCAAGTCACTGATATGACAGGGAAAGCATGAGACTTGGCATATTAACAAGAGAACTATTAAATGCAATACTAATAAGAAAATTTGTCTTTAATAATTTTAACCCAGTAGTGCCCCCTCAAATTGCTGTTTGTCCAATTAAGAAATATTTAAATTGCTGGCAACATTATCCAGTAACACCATCCTTGATATTCAATATCCCCCAAAGTGGAATTGTTACATTCCTCATCCAAGTACTCAACAAGCTTCTATACAATAAACAAACTGGTTCACATGAGCAGCCTGTGAGAGCACAAAGCTTCTCGGTACCTATTCCCTGGCTTCCCAGAAATAGGAGCCGTTGCAAGGCCTTTCTCCAGACTTCCCAGTGAATCTGGTAATTCCTGACATCCTTATTGTGTTTTTTTAAAGGCATTAAGATGTATTCCTGCAGCTCCTGGTAAAAATTCCTGACTTACAAGGGAGGCTTTTTTGTTTCACATGCCTGAATGCCCAGATATGCGCAGGTGTGGAAGATCACCTAGAAAAACAATTGTTCATCATTGGCTTTTAAAGTCAAGCATCCTTTTGCCCAAAAGGAGCAGCTCAGGATGCTGAAACTTACGCCAATCAGGCCAGACTCTCTGTCTTAATACATTTGTAGTAATTGTTCCATATGCAGCTGTGCTTAAATTTAGTGACACAGTTAGCGCCATGATGGTAACATGCCAGAATCCATAGTGGCATATACGTTTTAATAAATGCTCCTTGCTGTTTTTCTTCCCTATCTCTTCCCTGGTAGATAAACAGTAATTATTTGTTTGACTTCACTGGCAGGAAGACACCACAGTTAATCAACTTTGTCCTCAAGCTGCAGTTACTGGAAGAGAGCAGCCACAAGCCCTGTGTTTTGCAATTCTGCCAGCCAGATTTAGCCCTTTGGCTTCAGTTGGAGCATGTTGGATTTACACAAAGAGCATGTTCTCTCTCTTGACTGTATTGCAGATTCCGATGAAATATGTATTGTTTAGGTAGACAGGGTAGCCTTATGTACAGGCCAATGACCAGGTCACAGAGCAGGGAGTCGGGTCATCTGAATTCCATTCCCAGCTGTTTCTTTGACTCACCTTGTCAGCTTGGGCAAAGGACTTCCTTTCTGAATCTGTTTCCCCTTCTGTAAAACAAAGATGATATTCATCCATCTTTGTGAAGCACTTTGAGGCGGACAGGTAAAGAGGTGCAAAACATTATTATTGGGTGCATCCTGAGGTAAAGAATTGTGACATTACGCCTGAAAAGAGAGCCCTAGAATCACAGTAATATATATAACCAGTGTCCAGCCGCCACCGACGATGGGTGGAGTGAACCTGTGAAGGTTCAGGGAAGTGGTACTTATGTGAGAAGTAAAACTTAGCTTACTGTATTTTATATTCTCCTATAGATTGCCATGGGGATTCCCCTGCACAGGATCAAAGATATCCGAGTAATGTATGGTGTGTCTCCTTGGGGCGATGTACCCATTGACTTTGAGAACTCAGCCCATGTCCCCTGTCCACGGGGTCATGTGATCGCTGCTCGTATCACCAGTGAAAATCCAGATGAGGTAAAAGCTCCACTTAGTGCTTGTTTCTGTAGTATTGGTGTCATTCTAAAGAGCCATGGTTCGCGCACACAGTCATCAGCAAGGATCAAACCCAGAACTTTCTGCACCAAATTCAAGTGAGCTGCGAAATCCTTTTTTTGGCTGAGGTTAGTAATAGAGAGAGTATTGTATAGTATGATAAAACCTTCCCCATCTCTCAATCAGAATAATACTCTTGTCAAAAGTGCGTCAGGATCTTGAACTCCGTCGCTCCTGAACTGTTTGCTCTCTCACACAAAGTATGTCTGTGCACAGTAGCTGGTTAACAGTTAAGAGGTTAATGACCACAAAGACCTTGGATAGGATCTTGGTTTCCTGTCATTTCTCACGGATGGCATCGCTTGCATCACAGCACTCCTTAGACCCATTCTGGTGCATTGGTATTGAATCTTTTACATCACTTCCTACAGCACTTGGGTTTATCTTGGAGGTCTCCCATCCAATGTGGATGCAGCCTGACCCTACCTAGTGTGTGATATCCCAGTGCTGGGACGCGCTGCTTATCTCTGTAGCCTAAGCAACTCCCGTGTGTGTGTGTGTGTGTGTGTTTTTGGCGAGTGCATACTACTCGTGTAACATTTACTTTTCCTTTGGGGTGCATAACCATTTAATATATTTCCTTGTAGGGTTTTAAACCCAGCTCTGGAACAGTTCAAGAACTGAATTTTCGCAGCAATAAAAACGTCTGGGGCTATTTCAGTGTCGCTGCCGCAGGGGGGCTTCACGAATTTGCTGACTCTCAGTTTGGTCACTGCTTCTCTTGGGGAGAGAACCGTGAGGAGGCCATCTCGTAAGTAGCCAGGAAAGTGGTTAGAATATGGAACTAGCTCACTGTGAAAACCCTCCTCGGTGCTCTATAGAGGGCCTGGTCCTACAAGTGCCTCATGTGGAACCCCCATAAACTCCATGTGTGACTTCGATTTTGTATGCAAACCTAGCCTCTTGGAAGGGATCTGTAATCCCTTGTGACAACTGTAATTTAGTTGCCAATGAACAAGGAGTTAATCTAACTCAGCTTCCTCTATAAGAGTGGCTGCTTAGGAGCTGGTGGGGAGAGAATGCCTTGGGGAAGGGAAGGGCCGCACACTCAGGGTCATAGGATTAGGTTTGAATCCCAAGCATGGGAGCTTTTCTGTTTACACCTTGTTGTTTGTCACCTTTTCAATTTCCTATTATAAACGATGTTCTGTTAAGGAGAAGCTCTTGCTGCCTACAGATGGTTTATCCTCTGAGCTTAAGACCCCCAAAGTTGATGAGTACCACTTACAGAGTTGGTGCGAAAATCGAACCTCCTACTTAAGTTTTGCAAGACCTATTTAATATAAATATATATGAAAAAGTTTACCAAATTTTTAATATTTTATAAAAATTCATAGGGGTGGCATTTTCCTGACTTTTAGCTGAATGAAAGTATGGAAAACATGTACCATACAGGCTGGCTTTCTCTAAAGGGTTAAACGGAACATTACTAAACATCTGCCCAATAGTATCCTATACATGTTGAATAGATTTAATTTCTAGTAGAGCTGTCATATTATGAGCTTTTCTTGCAGAAATGTTTTTCTGTGGGTTATGGTAAGCATGAAAGGGAGTAGAACTCACCGTTCCATTCAGTTTGTTGGGTCTCATAACGTAAAGATCCTTTGAGACCTGGAAGTTTGTGTCTCTCACAACCAACCAGATTGAAAGGTAAAAATGTGTAGAGCATAAATCACTTTCGTTATTCAGCATTGACTATTGCCAATAATAATCAGTGGGATAATGCCAGGTTTGTATTGGACAATGGTAAATTTGGTACTAATGTGGATGAAGTACCTTTTAAATCAGGTACGGTTGAGAGGTGTGGATGCAAAGAATACAGTTTTAGCAAATGTCCCGTAGGAAGAGTGGCTTTTGAAGTAAAATCTGTAGCGGAAACCTTATGCAGACTCAATGCCACGCTCCAGTCTGGCTTTTGGTCTTTTCACTCCACTGAAACCACATTTACCAAGATCTCCAGCAATGACGATCAAGCCAGGACGAAGGATGAGTAGAAAAGAATAGCGACAAAATCAGAAAGGCACATGGTACATCCCAAGTGTATGCTGGAGGAAACTGATGTCGTCTCATTCCCAGGCGCGGTGCATGGATAGCATCTTGCTCCCATGTGTGCACGCACTTCATCTGCTATTGGCATGACTAACTTGTTTTTCCAGGTGACTCACTGGGGATGTTAATTTGCGGTAACTGTCTAGACTTACCAGGTCACAACAAACTGCTAGTGAGAAGTGGTTTGTGAATTCCTTTTCCTTTCAGCAACATGGTGGTGGCTTTGAAGGAACTGTCCATCCGTGGGGATTTCCGAACCACTGTTGAGTACTTGATTAAACTGCTGGAGACAGAAAGCTTCCAGCAGAACAGCATTGACACTGGCTGGTTGGACAGGCTCATCTCTGAGAAAGTGCAGGTATACCCACTTGCTTCAGGGGATTATAAACTTTGGGGAGTGGGGGTTGATTTATTGGGGAGGAAAAGACATTTCATTACCTCGAAAGCTTGGCCCTTACTAGTCAGAGAGTACAGAGATTTAACGATGACGTTCTACTCAGTCCTTAGTAAGGACTCTGGAAAAAAATTTATTGGGCTTTGTTCTCATTGACACTGTGCCTTTTTACCCCATTTTGGCAGTATAGAGAGTCCTTAAGCACCTGTAAAGGAGCATTAGTGTAACTGAGAATTAGGCTTGTTGTCTTCACCGGGAATTTTAAACAAATGACAAGAGTGAAAACTCGTACAGTACCTCAGGATTTGGCCCAGTGAGAATAAAACTGAAATCGTTTCCTTTAACGAGCGCAGAGGTGACCTGCTTACTGGCATGCTTTCATGTGTGGCTACCATAAGTATTACAACCATTTTAAGGGATTTTCTGCCTTTGACAGCAAATGCAACTGAGCATAATGACATGGTTGACCCTCTCAAGTAGGGAGAGGCCAGGATGGAGGGCTGAGAAAGCAGAAGGAATTGAGCATGTGGAAAGACTGAGGTTTTCCTTCATCCCAAACCCTTTTCCCTCTAGGCAGAGAGGCCTGACACCATGCTAGGGGTAGTGTGTGGGGCTCTGCATGTAGCTGACGTGAGCTTCCGGAACAGCGTCTCCAACTTCCTGCACTCTCTGGAAAGGTAAAATTACTCTTTGTGGCTAGCAGTAGTCACAGATCGTTGACGTCATAAAAAGCTCAAATCATACATAGCCCAAATGCAACCCAGGCCAGAAGTGCCTAAAGCTTGTTATCATCTGATGGCTGTTCTCTAGCCCTGGTGGCTGTTGAGCATTTTTAGGCCAGTTCCTGATGGACAGATGTCCATGCGTGTTCCAAAAAAATCCTCCACCAGTGGCTCCGAGAAACATAGTTGTTGGCAGTCTCAGGAGAGAGGCCAGGGATTGAATGGATAACAGAGTTAAGATCCATTGGCAGGACAGCCTGGGTAAAGCTTGCACTGCCAAATCTTGTGCTGTCCCTGTTTTGTAGTCCAAGTCTACAGAGCTATTCATCAGGTGCCGTCTACCAGTGCTCAGAAACCCCCTAACATTCTAGCTTGCTTTAAACTGGATTGGGAGTCCTTGGGAGACCAGTCATAACATTTTAATTCGGACTGAGTCTGACATGACAGGTACACTTTTCCAAATGAGGCTGTCAGCCTTGCCAGGCCCATGTTTGGGGCCCCCGGCGCTGGACGAGGGATCCAAGGAGCATAGTAGTGAAAAGCTGCTTTTAATCACATGGGGCTGTTACTGAGCACAACAAAGATGTTCTGTAAATGTGTTCGATGTTTCAGTGCAAATCATTCGCTATCAGTAAAGCAGGTGGGTTGGGGCGGGTGGGGGGAGGGGAAGATATAACAGGTCTATGTGGAATGGGAATGAACATATGTTGGGTTTGAGAGTGATGTCTCTCCTAAGGAGGGATGGTTTAAGGTTTTAGATGTCCAATCTCCATGCCAGTGCGGTCTCCAAATACTTGTGTGCTGTGTTTTAACCCCCCCCCCCCACACACACACACACACTCTCTCTCTCTCTCTCTTTCTCCCCCTCTCTCTCCCTCTCAGTGGCCATTTAGAGAATCTGAAAGGTAACGTCTTGCATGTGTCCCTCTTTCAGGGGTCAGGTCCTGCCTGCTCATACACTGCTGAACACAGTGGATGTTGAACTCATCTATGATGGAAGGAAGTACGTGCTAAAGGTACAGTACAATGTGGAGACCCTTCTCCACTGTGGGTTGGAGGGATCTCGTGTTGCTTGGCACTGTCTTGGCTTTGCAGTGACTGTTGGGAACAGGATCATCAAGTTAAAATCAAATCTGGATGGTGGGCGAAGGAGACAAGGAGAACTGGAAGGGGATTTTCTCTGCTTCTGTGGGTTTGGAAACTTCTCTACAATCTCCCATGCATTGTCCCCACTCAGAGACCCTCCCTTCCATTACATTTCACTTACAGTGAGATCCCTGCCACACCTTTGCCCTGCAAGACCCCTGTTTTTACGTTAAATTTTCAGTACCCAGCACCACCCTGCAGGTGGTGAAGAGTGTTTTATTTATGAATTATCTAAAATAAAACAAGTGACCCACATTTCCCTGAGACATCTTCATTTATTACTGAATGTAACAGTCAGTTCAGAAACCAAGGAACCTGCCTGGTGCTCCAACCAGTATAATGTCAATGTTACCACGTTTCCTTTACATGTTGCTCCATGTTCTTGCTCACGGACCCATAGGTGACCCGGCAGTCTCCCAATTCCTATGTGGTCGTCATGAACAACTCTTACGTGGAGGTTGAGGTACACCGATTGAGTGACGGAGGGCTGCTCTTATCCTATGATGGGAGCAGCTACACAACCTACATGAAAGAAGAAGTGGACAGGTATCAACCTCCGCTATAGGGGTCCTTTATAGTCACTTACAATTTACATACATGCCAAGATGGGTTAATAGAATGTCATGGTCTGAGGCCTCAGCTGCATATCACAGGGTCAGGAAAGAATCCCCCCAACTACTATACGATACTGAAGAGCTCGGTAGGTGCATTATTAGGGACAGGAGTAGGGGAAGAAATTTGCTTTCATCTGAAGCATTTGGGGTTGCCTGCAGCTGGAAACAGGATTTGGAATGCGATGCACCAATATGATATGTGGTTCTCTTTCTTCTCCAGCCACTCTGCAACCTCATCCTTCCAGGTAGGAGATGGGTGAACTCCTAGGTTGCCCATCTGGTTTGCTAGCAGTGGGTTGTTGAGCTGAATGGGAGCCTACATTCCAGTTTCCTACAGGCCCTTGGTAGTTAGAGTGGATAGATGTCGTCTCTGCAAGAAGGTGGGAGTTTAGTGTTCCCCACACACCACCTAACCGGATAGTGTGGAGACCTCCGCCTTTACGGAAAGAGGTTTCTTCCCTGCTTGTGGTGACTTCTGGGGGGAGGGGTGGGGGCAAAACAAAAAGAGAGGCTAGCACATGCTGGCCAAATCCCAGCTCGGGTGATTATATTCTTTTTGCCGAGTTATGCCCTTTCAGTTTACATTGGAAAGTTCGTTTTCACTTTATCTTGTTAAAAATCTGCCACTGGTGCAGAACAGCTGTTGTATTCCACTCCATAGGCTGGGCGAGTGACCTTTTTATATATGCGCAGGCTCAGATTTGTTGGTTTATGGCCGCATAGACCCTTGCACAGTATCCTGCAGTTGCACTGAGTGGAGGGCTTAACACAATGAGAGAAGTTGGTGGCATTGCCGGGAATAGGGCCTAGCAAGCCTAGGTGGTGGATGTGCTGAGTCAGTGCATTTCCTCAGCTCTCAGTCCCTGGAGTTTATACCACATAACCCCCTTGGGGTGCATCGGGCCTCCTTCTCTGTGCTGACTCTAACGAATCTGGCCAGTAGTCTATGAAAGACTTGGGTTGTAAGGTGCTATAAAAATCTAAACAAAATGCCTTTTGAAACTCCTCATTTCACCACAAGGGTGTTGCCTGCTCTTCTCGAGTGTCACTCTGAGCACTGGAGGAGTTTGGATGTGGGAGGTTTGGTGAGCGTTTGCTATTTGACAGCTTTGTGTTAACACATCCAACCTCCAGTATTGTCGATCTTGGTTTATATAGAATTTACCAGACCGGTTCATATTGGGTGTCCATTGGGTCCAGCATCCAGGCTCCCTCAGTGACCAATTACCCACTGATTCAGAAGAAGCAATGCTGTACGTATGTTAGGGGTCGATGGTAATGCCTTCCTGACCCCCGCAGCCCTGATTACGCAGATGTTCACCTCTAGAACCAAGTCACTAAACTGCAAATAATTGCTACTTGTATGTTATGATCTAGGGCTGGGGGGATTGGATTTCTCCCTCCTATACACTCCACATGGCATTCCATTGAGGTGTTCTTCCCTAGGTACCGCATCACCATAGGGAACAAGACCTGCGTGTTTGAGAAGGAAAATGATCCGTCTCTCCTTCGCTCCCCCTCGGCTGGGAAGCTCATCCAGTATGTGGTGGAGGATGGGGGACATGTATTCTCAGGCCAGTGCTTTGCTGAAATTGAGGTAAAAGAGCTACATGGGACTGGGCTGGCTGCAGATGCTCAATCCTGGGAGCAGAGCTGAGCAGGAACATTTTGAAATACTCAGAAACTTTAGTGAAAAACTGGGGGGTTGGATGGTGGTGGGTGGAATGTTTTGTGATATTTTTTTCTCAGTATTCCACGCCCCCCCCGCTTTTTGTCTGTGCCCACTCAGAAGGCAAAAACGAGCTGCTGGGTGGAGAAGAGATAGCTTAGCACTGTAAATGTTAAAACCTGTGTTTTAATGAATGTACCAGTGGGAGGCAAAACCTCCCAGCAATATCCAGTGGTAAAGAAAGCACATATAGACAGTGGTGGCCACCTTGCTGTGGGACTGGCCAAAGAGGAATAGACCATAGTGCTGTGAGAGATGGACAATCCATGTCTCATAGCTGCTGTGAAAAAGGTTTGCTGTTCCTCTGGGCTAAGTGGTCACTGCAGCAGGGCTGGCCCAGGCCCAGTGACAGGGTGGGGCAGTGAATTATGTCTGCTCTTACTGACTGGTCATTTATCAGCTTGATCAGATGAGTTAATGAGGAAGCTGAAACTAAGCGTGGCTCCTCCCTTCCCCCTTGGAGGTTACTTAACTCCCAAAGAGGGGGAGGACAAGCAATTCCCAAGGCACAGTGGGCAAAGATGGGGGCTGTGTCCAAGAGAGAGGGATCAAGCCAGACTTTAGAGAGGAGGGTATAGAGTGGATTGTGGGGGATTAAGGTGGTTATTAGGGACAGTGTGTAGGAGAAATGTATCAGACTGTAGATCATGTTATTTATGCAAGCTCTTTTATATTGTAACATATTCATGGCTTGGTGAGAACCTACCAGTCGTTGGTTGCTGGGCTACTTTCCACAGCAACAGCACGGATAGACCCTAGATCTTTCTGCTCCAAGGACAAGGCTCCTACATGTGAACTAAAGGGAGATCTGTTACTTTGAAGAGCTCTATAGAGCCTATGACACTCTGGCCAATAGCTCTAATTCCCTCCACTGGAAGCCAGTAGTGCACAAACCCACCAGCCAGCATATTCCAATGGCATCTGCCATTGATGTCTGACCTTTAGGATATCACAGCCATGGCAGCGAGTTGCAGGCTGCCTAAAAGTCCAGTGCTCAGCATGGAACCTTTACTTATTCTTGGAGGTGAAAGAATCCAGAAGAGATGAGATTCCATTGGTTGAGTTTGGTTTCCTGTTGCTCTAATTTGCATTCAGACCATTTGCTCTGCCCTTTACTACGGGCTCCTGGGTTTCCTTCCCAGCATGCATCTGCACTACAAGCCTTTCAGGGTGACTGCTGAATGCAAAAGACCCTTGCTAGTCAGATTACGTGTGGCATAGAAAGGGGGCTGTTGAAGCATGAACCTTGAATGAATTAGGGAATCTGAGCGTGTAACCTGTCTTCTTGCTGCAGGTGATGAAAATGGTGATGACGCTGTCGGCAGCAGAATCAGGCTGCATCCATTATGTCAAACGCCCTGGGGCAGTGCTGGACCCTGGCTGTGTAATTGCTAAACTGCAGCTGGATGATCCCAGCAGGGTTCAGCAGGTAGGAAGCTCCTGGAGATTTTCTAGTGGTGGTGTTGAATTGCAACAGAGGACAGGCCCATGTCATGCTGAGATTTTCACCGTGTGACTTTTGTCTCAAAGGAAGAAGTCAAGGAAGTGTAAACCCTACAGAGCCTTTCTCTCAGATCTGATCTAGACATTTATCTCAGACTCATTCCTTGTTATCTCAGCACCTGATCTCCAGGTGATATAGGTGGGTGGGGAAAGCCTCATCCTTTCCTCAAACACATTTATGCTCCCTGCACCCACTACTTTCTTTGGCCACTTGACTGTTCCAAACACCTGCAGTACTGTGAGACAGAGAGAGTTCTTCCTGATAGCTAACTGAACCTCTCCTGACAGACAGGAATGGATACCCCGGTTTCAAGAGCATTGGGACTGGTACAAACAGTCTTGGCAAAGCTGGACAAGTGGGGAGCGAGCCAGTGCATGGATCATCTTTGGGGTGGAGGACATGGGTCTTTAAGGGCAAGTCGGGTTTGATGTGGGTGGGTGGATGTGAATGGTGAAAGAAAAAGGAACTATTCTAAAATGGATGCTAGTACCTAATCATCTTATGGGAGATGGGGCGAGGTTATCAGCACCAGTGCAGTATCTACTGGCTTCGACTGAATCTTTCTCTGAGATCTTGTTGTTTCTGGTTCTGGACACTGAGATCAGCTGGAATTCATCAGAAAGAGGCTGGGGGCCTTATTTTGTGGGTACAGGGGAATGCAGTCATTGAGATCCAACAAAAATCCCATGACTGTCCAAGAGGATTTTCCATCCTGAGATCCTCCTGTTTGAGTCTAATTTCCCCCCTGTGCTGTAGGCTATTGGGTCTCCAGTTGAAAAGTGGGGGGTGGAGAGAGAAGCAAGTGTGATTCTCTTTGCTGATGCCATGTGGGAGGAGGCTTGGAGGCGCTTTATTCTCTGTTGGCTGTGTTCGCAGGCCGATCTGCATACAGGCACCTTACCACAGATCCACAGCACAGCCCTCCGAGGCGAGAAGCTCCATCGTGTCTTTCACTGTGTCCTCGATAACCTCGTCAATGTGATGAATGGTTACTGCCTGCCAGAGCCCTACTTCAGCGGCAAGGTACTGATCGCTTGTCCCAGGTGGAGGGCAAACTCTTCCTGGATATTAGAAGCCAATTTGCATACAAGCTCAATGAACTCTAATGGTTAGAGCAGGGGACTGAGAGGCAGGACACTACACTACACTGCCCTGCCCTGCCTCATATACTACCTCTCTGGTAGCCTTGATTCCTTTCCCCAGTCCCCTATTTCCAGAAGGTTGGGGGCACGAGGGGGATGTGTCCATTGGTGCCACCCAAGTCAGAACTGAAGAGGAGACCAGATGGGCTGCAGGACTGCTGCCTATGCCTGCAGCCTAGTATGGGAGAGCTGCTTCCACAGCCAGCGATGTTAGGGGCCACACTGGGAGAGGACAAGGAAGGTGCATGCCTTTCAAGCAGCCCCCTGCAGCTTTACCTGCCATCGAGTTAGCATATGTGGTGAAGGAAGGGAGTGGTTCTGCACCTTTCCCCACCCATGTTGATCTGCACCCCTTGAACGAGAGTGGCTCCCAGGTGGGGTCATACTGTAGGACTGCTTTGCCACACTGAACAAGCCTCGATGTGACCACCCTTCCCTTCATTCCATATTGCATCTGGTTCTTGTCCTCTCTCTGGCTTGTCTCCAGGTGAAGGACTGGGTTGAGCGGCTAATGAAGACCCTGAGAGACCCATCTTTGCCTCTCCTGGAGCTTCAGGACATCATGACCAGTGTCTCTGGGAGGATCCCACCCAATGTGGAGAAGTCCATCAAGAAGGAGATGGCCCAGTATGCTAGCAACATCACCTCGGTCCTTTGCCAGTTTCCAAGCCAGCAGGTAATGAACAGCCCTTTGGAAAGGGAAAGCAAAACAGGTCACTTTGGGATGGAGGGAAAATACCTTTGAATTATTTGGAGATGAGCTTGAGGTGAAAAGTGGGGCCTTGGTAGGGAGGTCGGTTTGTATAATAGCCCATGGAGAGCAATGGGAATTGAACCCTGGACCTTAGTTGCCAAAACCCCGGATCTCTGCTGCTTGAGTTAAAGTAGTAACTCCTTCATCTGTGAACAAGTAGCAGGTTGTTGCAGTAGAAATGTTTGGCCGTTTGGAGGAAATCTGACCTTGTGCTCAGAACTACTGTATCCTAAATATGCTGTTGTTCAGCTACAGTTTTTGCGGCTCAATACAAGAATGACTGGGTGAAATTGTACAGTCTGTGTTTTGCAGGAGGTGAGATTGGATGATCTCATTGCTTCCTCCTGACATTAAAGAAATCTCTGAACTACTACTGGCATTCAGGGTGTCAGCTGCTGGCTGTAGGGTCTTGGAGAAATATGTATTGCACAATAGGTTGGCTCATAATGAGGGTACTTTGCCTTCCTCTGCAGCATCAGATGTTGGCCTCTGCTGGAGTCTGGAGAATGGGCTTGGTGGCCCAGTGCTCTCACCTGGTCTGGCAGAAATCCTTTGCTCCTGTGACAATGTTCTCTACCCATATCCCCCTCTCCAGCATGGGACTATTTTTTCTCTCTTAGATCGCCAACATCTTGGACAGTCATGCAGCCACACTGAACCGCAAGTCTGAGCGCGAGGTCTTCTTCATGAACACCCAGAGCATCGTGCAGCTGGTGCAACGGTGAGCTTGTTCACGGGAGCCCATCCCTTCCTCCGTTCCTTTTTCTTTTTTGCTGCCTGCAAGGGCTGAAGCAAAGCTGTAGATCGCTTTTTTTTTTTCTTTCCCTTCAAGGAAGCAGGTGTAACTTTTGTCTTTTAGTAATGAGGCTGTCTTGGGCATTCTGTCAAGTAGCTGGTATCTTCTCCACCCTTTTCACAGCTCTAGAAGCTGAGGGTTTGGGAAGGTTCTGGGAAGTGTTTTCAACATGCCGTGTGGCGTGCTGCTCATGTGAAGTGTGTCAGAGGTTGTATGTTCATTCTGACTGCGCTGAACCTCCAGGAGTTCCTGGGAGCATCTCTGTGTGTTTTCCTTTGTATTGTTCAGTTGTATTGACTCTCAGAGCCTTTCACAAGCAGGACAATGGCATTTTAGTCCTCCAGTGACCTTCCCTTGCTGTTCCCGCAGGTATCGGAGTGGTATTCGAGGCCACATGAAAGCTGTGGTGATGGATCTGCTCCGTCAGTACCTAAAGGTGGAGACTCAGTTCCAGCATGGTAAGTCTTGAACACATCAGGATTTGAATTCTGGGAGGAGCACAGCGCCTCCTGTAGGCTTCACTAAAAGCATCTTCCAAATGAGACCAGCTTGTCATGGCTCCTTGTGGCATGGCCTGACAGGTTTCCTTTTGCGTCACTGTTTAGGAGGGCTTTTTTTAAATCATTAAACTCCCAGTGTGGTGAGCCTCCATGGTAGGAGCATGCAGGGAGGTGCACACAGCAACAAGTCCATCCACCAAACTCCCCTCCTAGGTTAAGCCTGTGCTCGTGCCCATCCCCCCGGCAGACACGTCATCTACCACATCCTCTCAGCTCTCCTCCCCGCTGCTTAGGTGCCTTAACAGGACACTGATTCTTTTTGCGTCAGTGCTGTGAACATCTTCACAACAGAGGCTGACAGTTGACTTCATCAGTCCCTCTCTGATCCTTTCCTCTTGTTGAGCTGTGTAAGTGTGGTGCATCTTCTATAGGCATGCACTCTTTTTTAATTACTCCAGAGCCTTGTAAGCTGAGACTTTACGTGATTCAGGGTTGAAGTCGCTCCAGAAAAGAGGCAGAATTCAAAACATGATTCATTAATTCACTGTATGTTTCTGAGCTCTCTAAGATTCAGTCAGGCAGAGTTCTACCCACTCTTTGCTCCTTCATGTTTGGTTTATTTTGACCTTCTGTGCCTGCCTTTTGCTGGTTCTTGCTGTTTGCAAGGGCCCATGATTAAAGGTTCCCCCTCCCCACCCCCCCACCCCGATTATCTCTCTCAAGCTGGAGACTGAAATGTAGATTCATGGCTTTGTAAACTGTTTTATTTCCTGACTTCTGAGCACTTGAGCATGTGAGAAGTGTCAAGAAATTAGCTAAGATCAGAACCACCATGGCAGCTGGAGAATAAGTGGGCAATGCAGTAGTAAATGCTACTGTAAGAAAATGGAATACAATAAGAGATCCATTGTTTCAGTTGAAACCGCTGTAAGGTATCAGGAGACTTTTCAATGCTCCCTTTTTATAAAGAACAATTCTCCGATTTCCATGCAGAATACCATAGCCAGGTATTTCAATGTGAACCTTGCAATACTGTTACCAGTCACAGGATGGCAGTGAACCACCGCTGCTTTTAAGCTATTGCAGATAACGCTCTTTCCGATTCAGTTCTGCTCTTCTTCCCTCCTGCCCCCTGTGCATGCCAAGCTTTCTAGTGTTACAGGGTATGTCCATAAGGCAAAAGGAGCCCAGGGTGAGTTGAATTCGAGTTAGCAGACCCTGGCTTGGTTAACCCAGGACTTGAGCATCTCATTTGTAACTCCAGGTTAGGAATTGTTGAATCCTGGGTTGCAGCCTTGGGCTTTGGTGTCTATACTGCATTATGTGGGCTGGAGTCCAACTACCCATATCCCAGACTTCCTAGCACCCTCCCAACGTGTGGCCGCTCTAACCCTTCGTTCACAGTGTGGGAAAACTTGACTGTCGACCAAACTTGACTGTGCAGAGGACAAAGGAAGTCATCCTGTGGGATTGGGGAATACTTTTGGTGGACTCCCAGAGCACAAGTCTAGTCGGGCTGGGTCTACACTGCAAAGCAATAAGGCTTGAACCCTGGGTCCCAACTTGACTCAGGCTCAGACCGTCTACCCCCGTGGGGTCCTAGTTCCAAGCCCTGGGTTAGTGTCATTTGTGTGTAGACAGACAGAGTTAGACTTGAGCCTGAGTTCAAACCCTGGATTTACATTGCAGTATAGACATACCCACAGATTCATTTCCACATCAACTCACTATAGCAGATGATCTCACATGCCATCTGGTTATTTTCTGATTCTTCTCTGAGTGAAAAAGAGCCCCTTCTTAACAAGCCGTCACCACTCTCCCGGTGTAATTCACAAAGCATTGATTTGGCATTGGAGTTGATGAAAGCAAGTGACAGCACAGTATTTAAAACCATCTAAGATTTCTAAAGTTTCCAGTAAAAATGCTTCTGTCCCTCAGATTCACCAAGTTATGTTAAGAAAATAACCAAATGTGTCCAGCCAGATGCATCCAGCGCTACCCCTGTGTGCAGGCTGTACACAATACTGTGGGTCCTTATGTTTCGTTTCTGACTGCAGGTCACTATGACAAGTGTGTCTTCGCCCTTCGGGAAGAGAACAAAAGTGACATGAATGCTGTATTGAACTACATCTTCTCTCATGCTCAAGTTACCAAGAAGAACCTCCTCGTAACGATGCTCATTGTAAGTTTGGCCCGCAGGACTTCTTTTTACCTTGTATGTGAACGTTTAGTGCTGGTGAAAGATGCTGAGTTGACAGCCCTCAGCCTGGAGACCGTGGTCCTTTAACCACAGACCTGGCAGGGACAGTGCAGTTCCCTACACTGCCCTGTGACGTTAGCTCAGTTTCCATGGAGCATCCAATTTTTAGTTTTTTCTGCTCAGGCTTCCAGTAAGGTTGCAACAAGGGCCTGTTGTGACAGTGATTTATTTTGTCTACTTGGGACGGAAAATAAAATAATTCTTTTCACGTAGATCATTGGAGAGCCACTAGGTGTTGCCTTTTAGTCACTAGTGACTGCACTATGTATTTGTTCAGCTTTGTTTTGCTTCTTGGATTTCCAGGGTCCTAACTCCGTGCCAGCCTGCGAATCTCAGACCAGAGCTGCACGCTGCCATGTATACAAAAAGCAGATCAGTTTTTTAGGGTAAAGGGGCCCTAGCCGTTCAACTATGGACTTTCCTATTATCCATCAGGGCTAATTTGGTCCTAGCAGTGACCTGACATATTGCCCTGTCCAAGTGGATAACCGTTGGGGGTTTCACCAACTCTTCAGTTATGAACCACTGTGTATGTAGTTTCATGTCTCTGCTCCCATAGGCTCAGTAGCAGCTCCTCTCTGTTAGTCTCTATGGTTGTGAGATCAGAGAGCCCCCTGTTGGACTTCAGTGCTGCTTTCCGACCGGCTGCAACCCTTAATGCTGCAAGATGCATTTTTCCCTGGGGCTGAATTAGCCTCTTAGCAAAAAGGTGGCCCCTTCAAATAGGCGTTAGGCATCAAAGCATGGCCATGAGGTATTTTACACTTCCGTTTAACTTGTATGCAAATGTCTAAGGAGACTGTAGGACTGCGTGCTCTTTGTACACCATAGAGCCACCCCATCTTGGAACTCACTGCCTCCGAATTTTACACTGTAGATGGCAACTTGGGAGATTCCTGAGAATGACCCGGTCTAGAGAACCGTCTGCTTGACGGTAGCAGGGAGACACTTCCCACCTGCATGGTTGCCTGTCTAGCTTGTTAACTACTGGAAGAATTTCAGTTTTCAAGGATGCCAGTTCCTCCTCAGTATTCAGAAAGGCAAATTAGCCAACCCACCGAAAAGGGGCGGGGGGGAGCGGGGGTGGGTTTATAACTGTTTTAGGCTGATTTCTGAGCCCCCCGTGAGTTCCAGGCTCCCACAAATGGGAGAAACTCCACTGTGTTTATGCCGCCATCAAAAGAAGGTGAAAACCCTCAGTGTCCCATTTTATTCTGTGATATAAATTGAAAAAACAAACAAAACCTTAAGAAAATTTCCAATAATGAATAATGCTCTGCAAAGCGGAACTGTAAAGAGGGGGGAGTTAGAGAACCTTGTGATTTTAAGCGTAAACCCGAGCTGAAGACTTGCTTTCTAAAAAGCTAATTACAAGGTTGTCTTTTCTATTTTGCTAAAGACATCGTGTTTTTCTGCCTCTAAAAATAGATGCAAAGCACCCAAATAAAAAAACCCCAGACCCTCCTAAGAGGAGCAGAAGAGTAATGATTGCCCCAAACTGTGGCTGGGTTTCTTAAATTCTCATTTGTAAGATAAAAAGGCCCTGGCATTCCTTTATTTTATTTATTTATTTATTTATTTATTTTCCCGGTGTGATTGTAAGTAACGCTTGCCTTAAGAATCTCATTATTTGAACACGGAGCCATATTTCCTCTGAGAATTCTGGAGTAGCTTTGAGCTGGGGCTGTTCATTTCTCAAGTAATCATGCTGGTGTGATGGAGAGAGAAAATGGCAGCTGTTTGCAGCTCAGGCCTTCAATTTTCTTCAGAGTCCAGTCACTCAAGTGTGTAATTACACAGGGGTGCCGGGGAGGTGTTAGGCCTTGTCAGAGAACTGGTTTGAGGCTTTGCTGGCTCCTTTCACCAATCAGCAGAGGCAGACGCCAATGGGAACACCAGCTAGCTGCTTTTATTTTTGTTGTTGTCATACTGATTGTTTCTTGCTAGGATGGGACTGAAACTTTTTGTTTCGTAGTTTTTCCCCTGTGCAAGCTGAGTCTTAAAGGCCAAGAGTCCTGTTTATGTCTTCACTTTGATGGAAAAATCTCTCTGAGAGGGTAGGGGGGCCTCACTGAGAGATGGGAAAACTCAAATAATCTGTTTTTCTCAACTCCTTCTATTCTTTTTCTTTTCCCTCCCTCCCCCAACCCTCCTTTCTCACCTCTTCCTATAGTCACCTTAAGGAGATGCTGGCAGCCTAGTTGCTTGTTAAAACACAGCCCTAGAAAATATATTTTAGGGAACAATCCTGCACTTGGCAGAGAGCGATTGGATGAGCTAGTAGGTCATATAAAATCTGTTTGCACAGTCACCGTTACCATAGTATCCAAGGGCCTTGCTAGTGAATGTATCCTCACATGGATCGTGGGGTATACGGAAATATAAAGTGGGGGAACTGAGGCCTAGTGAGATTAAGTGACTTGCCAAAGGTCACAGGAATGTCTGTGTCAGAGCTGGAAATTTGAACTGTGCTTTTATTTATTTTTTTTTTGCAGTCCAGTGCCTTAACCACAAGACCATCCTTCCTTCTCATCTGTAATTTTGTATTATTCTTCCAGGCCGTAGGGACCTCTTGGTACATATGCTGGTGAAAGTAATGGCATTTTAAAGGTTGCTGAGCTCTTTATCTGGGGTGGTTAAGTTTGTCCTCCACAGGCAACAGTCATGTCAGGACACACTGATGCTAATGTTGCTGTTCTTGACGTAGAGGCCCAAGGAGGATCCAAGGTCTATCCCTGCTGCTGCCATGAAGCTCCAGAAGCATAGCATATGACAACTCTTAAGTCTTGTCAGCAGCTAGCTTTTGTACAAGTAGATACGGCAGAGTACTACAGAACTATATACTTTTTTAAACACAGTGTGAACAATTCTTAAACCATTCTCTGTCTGCAGACACAAATGTAACTTGAAGGGGTTGACAGGCATCTCTACAGTGTTCATTGTTAAGCCCTGTTAGTCAGAGACAATAGTCTACAAGCTGGTAGCTTAGTTAACTGAAAATGATTTGACTTTGAACTGTCCCATTGTTGTAGGTTCCTAGAAATGGCATAAAGCTGGAGCAGGAGACGTAGAGTGTTAAAGAAGGGGATCAAGAACAATTTTAAAACTCGCTAGGCTTAGAGGTGGGAGTTGGTATAAACTATTTTTAGCAAAAAGAAAAGGAGTACTTGTGGCACCTTAGACTAACCAATTTATTTTTAGCAAGTCTCTGAGGTTTATATTGTTGGTTTATTTTTATTTTATTCCTGCCAGCAGGCTTATCAAATAATCTAACCTGCGATGTAGATATTTTGTCTCTTTCCTTTTGTATTTCTTGACTCTTAAAAGGGCCCTCTGGTCTGCAAGTGCTTAAGGCACCATCTGCTGCTTGCTGTCCCAAATCCCTATTTCATCTCTCATTTGCCTCCTATGATTCATTTGATATGTCAATAGTATGGGAGGGTTGTACAAAAGAAACACATTAGAGGCGTCCGCAGGTTACAAACTTTGGGTCCTTGTCGTGCAAATCACTGTGAGTAGTTGAAAGCTGTGTGATTGCTCCTGAGGCTAAGAACTACCTCTGGACGCATTTACAGAATTGCACTGCCTATACGTAGCGAGAAAACACATTTCTGTCCTTCTATGGCCATTTTTTTTCAGTTCTTTCAGAATTTTGAAACTGCAACACACTTCACCACTCATGCTGGTTAGTTTCCTTGTTGCTATTCACTCAGTTTGGACAGTGGAAATGAACTAGTCAATTTCACTTTTGCTTGTAATCAGTTTTGCTTAGCACGATGTTGCAGCATTTGGGGAATGTTAAGCAAACTGTTCTCATTGGAATTTTAAGTTACCATGGAATAATTTTTACTAGTCGTGAATTCCGTGAGGACACTTTTATTTTCCTACCCTATCTTTTGGGTCTAGAATTAGCCTAGCAGTTTCTTCTCAAGGATTCTGTTTGGAAAACACACGCTTTTCTAAATGGTTATGCTGACATTCTCTAGTTGTTACGGCTGGTGGTCCGTTTTTTTGGTGTGTATGTGAACATATGTAATGACATTGGTGTAACGTGGCCTTTATGGACAAGTAAAAGGGCATGGTCTCTGTCCCAAGAGTTCACAATATGTGGTCCCAATTGTTAATTGGGGATAGAGGGGCACAAAGAGCTCATTGCAAGATCAGGGCCTACATCAGACCTAGGGGGAGAAAACAAGAGAATGAAGGGGCCAGGAAAGAGGTGGAAAGAAACTTATTTATGGGAAACCATCAGGTCATTCATTTTGTTACAGTTTTGTGATTTTCTTCAGGTTGTATTGTTTTTGTTTTTAATACAGTTAGCACCAGGGAAGAAGCATAATATCACTAGAGTGGTGATTCGTGCTGGAGAAGGGGGTTGACAGAAATGAGCTTTGAGGAGAGGGAAGTCAGTTGTTGCATTGGAAGAGAAGAAGCTGTTCTAGCCATAGAGGGCAGTGTGACCAAAGGCACAAGTGGTGCTGCAAGATATGTACAGGGTGTTTTCTGCAGAGGGTCCCCAGCTGCTAACCTCTTTCCTTCTGATCATTTTCCAGAGCCAAGTTTGCTAATCTTCATTGCACATTGCAAGGAGTTTCATTCTGGTTAAATGTTTCTTGAACTCTGGATTGTTGCTGGGGGAGACTTTTGATCCAGAGCTGAGGCTGGGTGTTGGGAGATGTTTGTGCTGTATTTTGTTGGCAATTTAATGCCCTACTTTGCCATGAGCTTGGATGCCCCAACAAACCTTGCATATGAACAATCAAATGAGTGATTCTGCCTATCTCCTCCTTCCCCTCTCCCATTTCCTCTCCAGCTCATGTACTTTCCTTCCGCATGTAACATTATGAAAGCATTGGGGAATGTTCACAGCTTCAACAATGTATCTAAGAACGTTGCTTTACTTCTAAGTCTTCATTTTCAATGCTTCCAATGTCTTTTTTTTTTTTTTAAAGGATCAGCTGTGTGGCCGAGACCCCACCTTGACAGACGAATTAATTAATATTCTAACTGAGTTGACCCAGCTCAGCAAGACCACCAATGCAAAAGTGGCCCTGCGAGCGCGTCAGGTAAATGCAGCACCTTCAGCCTTCTGTGCTGATCATTGCTAAAAGGGGACCTTGTCAAGCTTGGCAGGATCAAAACTGGATTTGCTTTGTATTTTAATCATCTGTTTTGCAAAGTCTAGGACTTTTGATGGGTTAGTGGGTTTTTTTTGTTTTTTGTTTTTTTTATCCCTAAGCAAATTAAAAAAACCAAAACACTCCAATACTCATGAGCAACCCTACAATAACAAGCCAATGTGTGCTGTTTAGGATGTATAACCAGGATGTGCAGTCTGGGATTCCTCACTAACCCTACGATAGCAAACCAGTGGATATGCCTAGAACAGAGATTGAAATATGGATAGCTCTTTCCAGTTCCCAAAGGGATATTGTAAATAATGATTTAAAATAATGTGGAAAATCTTGATAGTGTCCTTTCCAAGGTCCCAATTTAATGATCATTTGAATCTCCTATGTAGACCTGGATATTTTGCTGAGCTCCCTAGCTAGTGGTTAGTCTGTAGTTATTAGGGAGCGGGAGGGTATAATTGTCGCACAATAATGCTAACCCTGGAACTCCGGTTAGCTTCTCTCACCCTGCAGTCCCCATTTCCAGTCTAAAAGTCTTCAGCAGGGAAGCTGACAGTTCGGGGATCTCTCCTTTTATTTCAGTGCATGAGCGTTGAAAATGAATGGGGGTGTTTGAAGCCGTTCAGTGACCTTATGTTTTCTCCAGATTTGTATCCATGTCCTTGAACCATTCAACGTTATTGAACCTCTCAGCGGCATGCTGGGGGATGATGTTGCAGTCCTTGGGTGTATCTTTATGCTGCTCTGTTTGTGTTTGGTTTTCCCTTGTGAGCTGCTGCCCCTTCCTATCATCATCTCTGTGTTGGATGATTAGTACTTGGCATGGGTGGCTCGTGTTCGGTTTGCTCTGGAACTGTGAAAGGCTGGCTCCATTGCAGGCCTCCCCATGGCTGCTACCTGCCAGCTCTGCTTTCCAGTTAACAGCCAGCTGGGCAATCCCCAGGACTAGCTGCTTTGCTGTGCTAAATCACATGCACCGATGAAACTTGATTGAAGCTGTTCCCTTTCTCTCTGGGGAATACCCAGTAATACAATTCACAGAGATACACAAATGAGACTAAATTTTGCAGCATCACTCTTGAGCTACAGAGCCTAGAGTTCACACATGCAGCTAACGTTCTCTTCTGGTAGGGAGTATGGTGGCTACTGGTGGGATAGACTTGCAGCTCTTGCAGTGCATCCTTCTAATAACGGACCAGCATAACAGTTCTCTCTGGCACTCACCCTTTGCATCCTCCTGTCTTACCAGGTTCTCATTGCTTCCCATTTGCCGTCATACGAGCTGCGTCACAACCAGGTGGAGTCCATCTTCCTGTCAGCCATTGACATGTACGGACACCAGTTCTGCATTGAGAACTTACAGGTACCTACAGGATTCTTTTTCCTGGTTCCTCACTTTCCTCTCACTAAGCTCAATGGTACCAGTTTTGCACAAAACCTTGCCTTAAAAAAATGCATGGCTCCAAGTCTGCGTGGAAGATCTCATCTTGAGGAGACCACTGCCAGGGTATGTCAGGTGTAGGCCTCTCACAACTCTAGCAATGTCCCTGTTTAATACTAAGTGCTGGAAAGAGTGTGCTTTCCTAGTACTAGCTTGTGCAGATTTGGGGTGCTTGTTAATCTTTTCCAAAACATGTTTTCACTCCTAATGTAATAACTCCTTAAGCAATTGATTAATTTCACAGAAAAATATCACCCTGTACTTCTCTGCAGCCCACTGTGAAAGGGAATATATTGAGCATTAGGCATAGAGCAGTGCCCTGAATTGCCCTTTCTGCAGGGGCTGTGGGTGGATTATGAAAGCAAGTATATGTGTGTAAATTCCCAGACCCATAGACTGAACACGAAAAAGTCTCAGCCAGTAGCAGGGCTGTCCTCTAGTTGTAGTGCTATTTTAGTTCTGCAGCCAAATACTCATCTGAGGTGTTGGCACAGGCCCCTGTCCTTTTCGCCTTGTAACTGTGAAAGGGTTAATTGCTGTGTGGTGTACAGACTGTGACTCAAGGCAATTAGGGAACTGCGAGGTGGCTTCTCCTGCAGCAGGTTGGCTTAGAATTTAGACTGTAAACTCTTTAAGGCACAGGGATTGTGATTTTGTTATATGCCTGTAAAGTGCCTAGCACAAAGGGGCCCTGATACCTGATTGAGACCTCTAAGTGCTGCCACAATGAAAAGCATGAAAGAAAAGCTGTAGAAAGTAGCACTTGTCAGAAAACAGAAAAATGTGTGTGCAAAAAAAAATTTCCATCAGAATTTTGCTTCGATGGAAACTTTTGGCTCTGCTCTAATAGCAAGACATTCTCTTGTAAAACCCTTCTGTGTGTGATCTCTTTCAGAAACTCATTCTGTCCGAAACATCCATCTTTGATGTGCTACCAAATTTTTTCTACCATAGTAACCAGGTGGTGCGAATGGCAGCTCTGGAGGTATGTTTCTGCCCACTTGAAAACAAACTTTCTCTCTCTTCCTTTGTTTTCCTCCATCTATCTATCTGTCTGTCTGAGATGTTGTCTTGAGGTCCCTCTGCGACCATCTCTAGTATAAGGTCAGGTGAGAGTGAAGGATCCCTCTGACACTCTGGAAATAACAGGCACTGTGTTATAACCTTGATGCCCTAACCATCATTCCTTTGCTCAGTAAAACTAACTGGTAGGTGAGCTTTGAGCTTAGCATGGAGAGAGAGAAATATTTCTGCATTTTGAGGAAGTTTAGATCCAAACTTGGTGTCTGCCATTTAACCTTTATAATGGGCTGGACCAAAATCTCAGATCCAACCTGTCTCCTTTGTTTAAAGACAAATTGCCTCCTTGCAGGGGCAGAGGTTGAAGCTAGTGCCTTATAAAATGGTCTGCACTCTGAGTGATGTATAGCACTCAGAAAACCCTGTGTGGTGTTTGTATCACAGTGAGTTTTCTGAACTGCTGGCTTTCACCTAACTGTAGCCTCCTCTCCTGCATTTGGGGGAGCTTATTCTCTCTTTCATAACATATTGCTTATTTCAATCCTCATGCTTCAGAGCAGAAACTAATCACCAGTTGAGGTCAGGAAGAAATCCCCAGCCCCAGAATAATATTTCAAATTTATGTACATTGTATGTGTTTTGGCCTTCCTCTGAAGGCTATAGCATATAGGCCACTCTGAGACAGGATCATTTATCTTTTCTAGCAGTTTCCAGGTAATAGTATTTTGATCTCCTGTTTCTTGAGTTTAAAAAAAAATCCAGAAGCTATTCATTTTGGAGGCATTTGTTTTTTTTTGTGACTCCTCCATTGTATCACTTCTATCTCCCCAGCCCAGTGGAACTGACTAAGACTTTCTTTTTTACCAGGTGTACGTTCGAAGGGCGTACATTGCCTATGAGTTGAACAGTGTCCAGCATCGCCAGCTGAAGGACAACACTTGTGTCGTGGAATTCCAGTTCATGCTACCCACCTCTCATCCAAACAGGTCAGGCCTGAATTCAGGTACCTTTGGAGTCGGGGTTTATGAAGGGTTGTGTCACACATCATCAGGGGAAAACCTGGAACAGAATTCAGTGAGCAAGAGTGGAGAGAGTTGTATCAGTTAGTCCTAAGCAAGGTGGACAAGTTAATCAAGATGAACCTCAGTATTGCCCCGTTTTCGAATGCCTCAGTTATCCACCACTCACTCCTGTCATCTAAAACAAGGGTCACATCTGCCAGCGTCTACTCGTTACATTGAAAAGTACCTCGATTATCTGATCTTCCTCAGCACCCTGCAGGATTCTCAGATTATCAAGGTGGTTCTTTGCTTGCACTAGGGATCCCTAACTAGAGACCTGGGGAGAACATTTTGAAACCAGTTTACGCTGAATTATTTCACCCAAAGAAGTTGAGAGAGCACTAGAGCCAAAGGTTGCGATGAGTCTTTTTGGCCACTGGATGGCACTGTTGATCCGTACTAGGTTGGCAGAACGGGACCAGCCCCCTCAGAAGAGTGCAATTTTCCTTCTTTGTCTCCAAATGTCTTTTCCCTTATTTTTTTTCTTTTTTCTTTTTGATGGGGTTGGACAGTGGGGACAGTCTCAATTCACTGAGAATCCATCGGTACGTTTTATGAAGTGATTTTCAGAATCTGGTTTGCTCTGAAATGAATGAGTGTCCTCAACAAGCAGCGCAAAGCACTCATGATACAAATGGGCCATGCATTTGGTCTCATCTGTTTCCTTCATCTCTGGAATATTTGTAAATAATTGCATGCTATTTTTGGAGCTGTTTTATAATACTCTGTCCCACTGTTCTGTCTCCATTTTCTTCCTGCTGTTTGCTAGTGCTCATAGTTACTTCTGTTTGTAGCTTGGGGGTTGTTTGGCCTGTCTGTGCTGACCACTGTCCTAGTACTGTGTGCCAACTCAATTAGACAAGATCAGCTGGAGAATGAGAACTCCCATCTACCCAAAGGAGAGCTGCTTTGTTCAGAAATCTCCTCTCCCCGTCACACTGAGTCTCGGGTAGCTACATCCAGAAGCTTAGGTCTGTTTCCTGTCCTTCAACATCTCCTCACTAGGGACTGAATCAGAGCACCTTGCCATCCAAGCCCAGTCTGATACGGGGGCAAACTGACCGCTGACATAAGCGGGTGCAATTCCATTGACTCCAATAGAGTTGCACCTACGTGTGTTAGCAATGAATTTGTCCCTCAGCGCTTAATGACACTATTTGCTGTGTACAGAGTTGTGCAATCATCAAAAGGCCAGGAGCACAAAGCGTACCAGATAACAGGAAATCAGGAGGCTGAAAAGACACTAAATAAGTTGGTTTAAACTAACCGAAGAGGCACCTTTAAGTGCTTTGAGCATCAGATTAGCAGATCTGGAGAGTCCAAGTTCTAAACCTGGCTTTGACAATGACTTGCTGAGAGGCTCTTAGGCACGTCATTTATCCACCTCCGTGTCCATGTTCCGTATGTGTCATATTTGTTTTTCATTTTGTAAGAAGGACCTGTTGTCAGTCCAAAGCTTTACACTGGAAAGGATAAACATGCAATATATCAGCCAATCTGTGTTATCTTAATCCAACAAAACACTTCTGCTGCCAAACCAAAGGCACTCTTCAAAATCGTCCCCGGTAATCAGGTGTTTGAAGCATGGCTTGAAGCTCTGCAAATTTGGGTTCTGTCAAACCAAGGGGGGAAGCAAATTCCAAAGACAGGGTCCTCCACCAGGAGTTAGAACTGGCTCAGTGCTGCAGCAAACTTTCCATGAACGCTTGATCAAATGTTTACATGAATTTTCTCCAGCTGTGCTTGTGTCCCTTTTGTGTCTGATTCCTATGAACCTCCAAGGGGTTGTATTTCACTGGGACAAATATTCATGCAAAGAATATTTCAAAGAATAATGTGGGGTATTTGTAAAATGGGTTTTAAATTCTCACACATGAGTATTCACCCCAGTAGTGCTTGTGCCCTCATCCCGTCAGAAAAGAAACTATACCACGTCACTTCCCCATCTGACTAATCATAGCTAAGTAAGCCAGCTCCGATTTTGTATATTTGCTACGGAATGCTAGCTGTGAACTGCTCACAACCACGCCTAAAAAAAAATATATATTTTTTTTAAATCTGATCTCATAATTATCTTGTGAGCAGAAGAGAATGCTAGTGATTTGGGAATTATTTGCTTCGATTTCCTGAGAACCCCCTGTACGCTGACATACAGCTCTGTCCTATTTAGAATCTGTGCTGATGATCATTGCCAGGGTAAAGCACGCAGAGAGAAACTTTTTAATACCCTGACCATAACGGGCTTTATAGATCAAAAAGAACACCTTCTATGGCACCCGGTGGAAGCCAGACAAGAAGTACAACATAACCAGCCCGTTGTATTCTGCACTAAATGAAGTTGATGAAAGGTCCCAAGTAGAGAGTACATTGCAGTAATCTGACCTGGAAGAGGCTATATGGGGATAACTACCTTCCTCAGCAAGGTATTGCAAGCAAATGCTTACGTGCAAAGCCCACTGGGTTTGGATGATTTCTGCTTCTTTGTGCCACCTGGGAGAGAATGAGAACAGACTTAGGAAAGGAATTAATCCAATTCTTAGATTCTTTCTTTTCCTAGTGTTTATTTAGATCATCCTCCCCAATGGAAATCTATTGCTCGTTGATGAGGAATATACCTAAGAGTTCAATTTCCTGCATATTGGCAAGTGAGCTGAAAGGCCCTTTCTTAGATGTTCTGTTGGAGATGCACAGAACCATCACTTGTGTTTTCAAAGCTTAAGTCCCTATAAGAACATAAGAATGGCCATACTGGGTCAGACCAAAGGCCCATCCAGCCCAGCATCCTGTCCTCCGACAGCGGCCAATGCCAGGTGCCCCAGAGGGAATGAACAGAAGAGGTAACAATCAAGTGATCCATCCCATCACCCATTTCCAGCCTCTGGCAAACAAATGTTAGGGACACCATCTTTGTCCATCTTGGCTAATAACCGTTGATAGACCTATCCTCCATTAACTTATCTCGTTCTTTTTTGAATCCTGTTATAGTCTTGGCCTTCAGAACATCCTCTGGCAAGGAGTTCCACAGGTTGACGGTGTGTTCTGTGAAAAAAATACTTCCTTTATTTGTTTTAAACATGTTGCCTATTAATTCATTTGGTAACCCCTGGTTCTTGTGTTATGAGAAGGAGTAAATAACACTTTCTTATTTACTTTCTTCACACCGGCCATTATTTTATAGACCTCAATCATTTCCCCCATTAGACATCTCTTTTCCAAGCTGAAAAGTCCCAGTTTTATTAATCTCTCCTCATACGGCAGCCGTTCCATACCCCTAATCATTTTTGTTGCCCGTTTCTGAACCTTTTCCAATTCCAATATATCTTTTTTGAGATGGGGCGACCACATCTGCACGCAGTATTCAAGATGTGGACGTACCATGGATTTATATAGAGGTAATATGATATTTTCTGTCTTATTCTCTATCCCTTTCTTAATGATTCCCAATATTCTGTTCGCTTTTTTGACTGCTGCTGCACAGTGAGTGGATGTTTAGAGAACTATCCACAACGATTCCAAGATCTTTCTTGAGTGGTCACAGCTAGTTTAGACCCCATCCTTTTATATGTATAGTTGGGATTATGTTTTCCAATGTGCATTACTTTGCATTTATCAACATTGAATTTCATCTGCCATTTTGTTGCCCAGTGACCTAGTTTTGTGAGATCCTTTTGTAGCTCTTTGCAGTCTGCCTGGGACTTAACTATCTTGAGTAGTTTTCTATCATCTGCAAATTTTGCCACCTCACCGTTTATCCCTTTTTCCAGATCATTTATGAATCTGTTGAATAGGACTGGTCCCAGTACAGACCCTTGGGGGATACCACTATTTACCTCTCTCCATTCTGAAAACTGGCCATTTATTCCTACCCTTGGTTTGCTATCTTTTAACCAGTTACCAATCCCCGAGAGGACCTTCCCTCTTATCCCATAACAGCTTACTTTGCTTAAGAGCCTTTAGTGAGAGACCTTGTCAAAGGCTTTCTGAAAATCTAAGTACACGATATCCACTGGGTCCCCTATCCTTAAAGAAATATTGCCTCCCTCGGGTAGGCATGGGGAAGGGAATTTTGGCTCTGTCCCAAGTAGGAGCAATTCGTTCTCATAGTAATAATAATAACCCCCCTTGCCAAAAAAAAGTCCAGCCTTCCCCATGTTCTCTGAAGCCAGGACATTGCCTCCAAAAGCTGCCTGCAATGGACATTCTGCTCCTCTAGTCATGCTCTTCCCTTCATGCAGTGTGACTAGGAAGGAGCTGGAGGGTTTATTTTCTCCCTGATATTTTGGGGATCCGAACTGATTTTTATTTTTTCCCTCCTTTTATGGGCTAGTGACTTTCCCATCAGCTCCAAAATGGGGTCCATACACCCAGTGTAGGGTCAAAGCTTGCCCCTTCCCAGGGTTTGACTTGAACAAACAACAACGCAATGTCCAGTTCAGTCCTTCATTTCCTGCTTGGTGTCTCCCAGGATCCTCAGCTCAGTGCTACTCAGCCCACCCCCTAGAGCCTTTCTGCCTCAGGCCTAAGATCCTTCAGTCAGGGGAGCCCAGCTCTGAAGCCTGCTTGCTCGTTCTTTATTCCCTAAGGTCCTCCATTCCAGACATTTTATTCCTGGTAGGTGTCTCAAGACAAGCTGGCTTCAGCGTGTGTTCAGGTCAGGCCATTAACCCTTTCCTGCCCGGTTCCAGTGTAGGGTTTGTCCACCCCATCACACTCCCTTTTTGTGTGAAGCTTGTGGATTAGATAGAGACATTGCTCTCATTGCAGATGGTCAGCGGTGAGATAGCTGACTTGGAGGATTCACTTTAATGAGTGAGAGCAATAGACTTGCATTGCCTTTTTAATACGAGGCTCCCTATTTTCCATGCTTCTGCCTGGACGTTTTCAGTGTGATATAGACACAATGCCAATTGTTGCCATTTAACTCCCCCACCCGAAGAAAACAAAGAAAAGCACCTGTAAGCACCTTCATACACACTCAGAGCATAATTGTTTTGGTCACCTTACGTGATCACAGACAGATGCTTCCTTGTGGCAGTGCTCTTAGTTCCTCCAGATCCCTCTTCAGTGTTGTTCAGACACTGTTTTCATGGATCTCCGCTTTATGACATCATCTTCATCCCTCATCCTTGATTAGATGCTGCAAATAGTTTAATTTTCTCCTCTTGATCTTTACCAGTAGACATGACAGTTGTGGTTCCAGTTTGTGCCATCATCTCTGATCATGGTAGCCTCAGAATGTGTTGGCACACCATGTTCCAAAAGACTGTCTCATCTTGTTGTCTTGGGGGGTGAGGGGCGAGCAATGTTCACAGCTGTACTTGGCAAGAAGCTAGCTTTCGGCACTTTATTCGGAGACCACGTAATTGGCATAGTACAGATGGTGGAATGCTGCCATCAGGGAGGGTGCCTGTCAGGATTTCTGTGCAGATGTGGACTTGAACAGCTAGAGTGAAGCCCTGCGACCTTGCCACACTCCTTTTGTTGACGTCAATCGAGCCTGTTCTGCGTTTTTGTTCTGAATGCTGCTTCCTAGTTGAGTCAGAGATGCCACAGTAACACAAGTAAAAGCTCCTGAAAATGCTTCTCTGTCAGAGACTCCCAGAGTTTTGTAGGGCAAATGCAAGGCTTTGTGAACGTGATGAACCCACACACTGTTAGTTTATTTTTTAAATTCCCATCATCTTTCTTGTCTCCAATGCCTGAACTTGTTTGTCACCACGACCGCTTCTGTAGTCCTCATTCCTTTCTGGGACGACCAGCAGCAGCATGAGGTAGCACTTTGCTTGCTTGAGAAAAGGGAAGTGAGTTCGGCAATTCCCAGGTTTCTGTAGGCCCTCTTTCTTGGGTAGGACTAGCCATCCTACTACTATTCCATTTAGCCTCAAGTTATCCAAGATGATGTTACCACTGCCATCTGCCTATCTTTTTCACATGCCCACCAGTTCCCATCCTAGAACTTTTTTCCTCTTGTAACCTTGTTAACTTCATGATTTATATCAGTTCATAATGCGGTGTTTCTTGCATGAAAATAATTAAATCTTCTATGTTGATGGTGGAAATAATATTTCCAAACAGTAGATATAAATAAATGTGAAGTTTATTGTTTAACATATATATTCCAGCAGCACCCAAAGGCCCCAATCAGGATTGGGGTAACTTTTTGCTAGATGATGCATAAGCATAAATTCAGACAGCCACTGCCCTACGAAGCTTTACAAGCCACACACACAAGATGCACAACCTATAACGGACACATGACAAGTAAAATGTCAGAGTTGTTAGTTAAATTATATTTCCCCAAATTCTCACCCCACCCCTCCCACCCCCCCAGCCAATCTGTTCTTCCACTACCGATCCAAACTGCCCTTCACCCAGTAACAGCTCCCGTTTCACTGGAGGATAATCAGGGAACTGCTGATGTCAGATGAGGTGATTCCCAAGATATTTTGTTCTCCATACCCTCTCCCCTCCCCCTTCCCCTTCCCCTCCTCCAGCCCTTCTTCATTACAGCTGCCTTGGCAGTGGCTGAATGCAATGTCTCACCTCTTTATTTTTGTGGAGCAGAACCCAACCTCTCTATCTGCTATAACAGCAGGATGAGCAGTTGGGAATGTGTTTCTGGTCTCCTGTGCTGGTGGTGGTAGGTTTGATGGACCAAGGGTTAGTGAGGACTCTCCCTCTCCCCTGGGTGAGGTTGGGCTGCTTACGCCATGGACCATGTCCCGTGGGTGTAGTGATGTGAAGAAAGACACTTGGAGGTTTTGGCCCAGTTCCCAGGAGGTGGTGGGGGATTTACAGGTATAGGTTTAGATCTTTGGTGGTGAGGAATTGTGTTGATAAGCACACTTTATAAAGTGATCCAAGTACACTTTTGCAATCTTACTGGGGGAAAGTTATGGTTGCAGGGGGTATAGCCTCACTTTTCTATGTTATGCAATGAAACCAGTGCAAGCCCACCTCCTTATTTGGCAGACTATAGTTTTAAGAGACTGTTCTAAAGTATGGCCAGCTGAATAGAGCTCAGCTCTGCATTTATTAGATGATGGTCTTTAAGCTACCAATTTATCAATCCCTTGAGTCACTGAAGATACTTTTCATCATGTGCATGCATGTAAAATCCTATATCTGTGTAGCATCTACATTGAAAAGTATAAATATGCACACACACCGGCAAGGACATACTTAGATATATTGGTTGTATGTACAAGTGTTGAACCTTGCAAATCTGTGGATATCCTCTTTATATCCCCAGACCATGTCTGCCGATCGCAGATGGATGCGGATCCAAATTTTATATCTAGAGCCTTGCAAATCTGCTGATATCCACTTTATATCTACAGATGCAGATATCTGCAGACCATGTTTGTGTATCGGATGTGAATACAAATTTTGTATCCGCAAGGGGTCTATATCTATGCATGTGACTTTGCCTACATGTAACTTGTTTGTTAATGCATTCACGTGGATGTCTTTAGCTCCAAAGTCATTCTTTAGGGCTACATTCTGCTGTCTTTTACCTTTTGGCTTTCTAGAGCATAATTTAGCCTTAGTCATTAGATGTGTTTGCATTTCAAAGGCACCTGATATAAATCTCTCATGAACCTGCTTGTATCTGTGTGTTTGTCAAATTTCTCTCTCGCTTCTTTCTGTGCCTAGAAAAGGATGAGATTTCTAGCACTGCTAATTTCAAGCCTTGCAGTGGTGTATGGTTTCTCCTTAGCTCTGCTGTCTTTTGGTGTGTCGCCTGGACATTTGTGCCTGTCTTCTCCTTAGCCATCTAGTGAACTAGAGGTCAAAACTATTGTGCACAGCAAACCATGCATTGCTGTGTTCAATAGGTCATTTTGTGGAAGAACCAGAAGCCAACGTCCGTGTTCTTTTAGAGCGGTGGATTGTGCTTGCTGATTTGGGGGAAAAAACCCCAACACCCCCTACTGTTGGCGCTTCATCATTTGATGGTGGCCTGCTCATAAGATGTGAATGTCTGGCAAAATGGAAGCTTTTCTGCAGGCTTCAGGTGTTATTGAAACAACCTCTTGCATCAATCACTTGACTCCTGGTATAAAATCAACTATGTTCTTTTGGAACCTGAGCTGTGTAAGCCTGGAGAGTTGAGTATAGAACTCTTAGTGTATCATTAGGTAGCCTGAGGTCCCCTCCTTGTAGCGGGAGATGAGCTGATATCAGGAGGGGAAAGGGGGAAATGATTCCAGGACACCTGTAAATCCCTGTAGTTTCATGCTGTGGGTTTGATGTTAATTAGACAGCAGGCAGCAGTAATGTGCTGCTGCTCCCTTGGCTTGTCTGTTTCGGAAGGACAGAATCTTCCAGCAGAGCAAAAAAGGGGCTATTGAAGGGGCAGCAAACTGAATGGAATAATGATAGTTTTATGCAAATTGGGCTTCAGTAACGGATTCAGCCTGGCTGAAATGCTGGGGGTGGCAGGGGAAAGAAAGGGGGGTAGTGGAAAAACCCAGTCAAAACAGATGGTTCAAGGCATGTTCTGCTGCCTTCTATTTGGATCCTTCTGCAGAAAAGAAGGAACACAGGAGGAACGCCACTGGTCACAGCCAGCTGAATGGCTCTTTCGCCTGTGCTCTTAGTAACTTCAAGTGGGTTATTCAGCTGCCCTCTGCTGATTCTGCTTTGCTGCCTGATTTTGAAAGCGTTGCCCTATGTCGGCACTCAGTCACAGCTTGACATAACCGGTGGCTCTTTGCATGCATTACTATCAATTTCAGAGGGGAGCTCTCTTGTAAAAAGAGATTGGGGTGGGGGGAAGCAAATTCAGCTGGAGGGCATAGGGAAGGGCTAAGGGCCTGTGTTTGCTTGAGGAGAAGCAGCAAGCTGACAGTAAAGCATGCAGTGAACCAGCCTGCTTAGGTGTTTGAATTCACACTGAGACAGATACTCTCCCCCGGCTAGGAGAAGAGGGTTTTTTGTTTTTGTTTGTTTGTTTTTAAATACAAGAGGATGGTGCCAAGGTGAAGAAGTTTGGTGGTTCTTTCCTGGGGATATCTGCTATCCATTTAGTTCATGTGTCACAATCTGTTCCTTTTTTTAGCCTCCCAGTGTTTTGATACTTTGTTACAGGATGACAGGTTTCAGAGGGGTAGCTGTGTTAGTCTGTATCACCAAAAACAACAAGGAGTCCTTCTGGCACTTTAGAGACTAACACATTTATTTGGGCATAAGCTTTCGTGGGCTAAAACCCACTTCATGAGATGCATGGAGTGGAAAATACAGAGGCAGGTATAAATCCACAGCACAGGCAGGTATAAATCCACATGTGCTGTGGATTTATACCTGCCTCTGTATTTTCCACTCCATGCATCTGATGAAGTGGGTTTTAGCCCACGAAAGCTTATGACCAAATAAATGTGTTAGTCTCTAAAGTGTCAGAAGGACGCCTCGTTGTATTAGTTACAAGAGCCAAAGCATCAGGGGATTAGTCCTGAGCCTACAGCACATTCTATTGCAGCTGGTGTTTTCAGAGGCTACAGTTCAACCTACTGTACTGTCTAAAAACCCAAGAGCACAGCCCAGTAAGTGGATTGATTACCACCATAACGCTTTTTACACTGCTGATTATTCTGAAAAGACCCAAACTTGACCTCTTGATGTGTGTTAAATAATGCCCAATTCAGTTCCTGATACGGAAAAAGAAAAGGAGTACTTGTGGCACCTTAGAGACTAACCAATTTATTTGAGCATAAGCTTTCGTGAGCTACAGCTCACTTCATCGGATGCAAAGCTTATGCTCAAATAAATTGGTTAGACTCTAAGGTGCCACAAGTACTCCTTTTCTTTTTGCGAATACAGACTAACACGGCTGCTACTCTGAAACCTGTGATACGGAAAAGTCCTTTATGGTATTAAATTATGTATAAATTTAAAAATCCACCCCAAAAATCTCAGGACAGCTACAAATAGGATAGTCTAGATTACAATGTATTCAGTTTCACTGGGTTTTGACCACATGGTTATAACTTCACACTGGGCAGCCATGACATGCTCTAACTGTGAATAATGTATAACTTGAGAACCAATCATTCTTTGCTCTGAGGTCTCTTGTTACTGATCTTGTGTTCTTTTCATTGAGATTCCTACTGTAATCTCCTCTTCAGCCACATACCGGGAGGACTGACAACAATTCTAGAGCCAGGCAGCAGGGAGCTCCCTGTGGGAGAGACAGAGAGGGGCACACAATTTGCTGTCATTTCAAACCTAGTTGTTTCTCTGTCCATTTCCTGTAGGTATGTGAGGACTTCCAGGGAGCGTTCGGAAACATGTGCACTAGGTGTGGGGACATCCAGTTCCCTTTAGAATTTTTTTCAATTAAACAGACACTGCGCAGCTGACCTAGACAAAATGTATGCTACTCTGTGCCCCGATGCCCCTTTGCCAGTCCTAATGGCATCTTCTACAGCACAGCTTTCTTCTTCACTGACTCTTCTAGAGGAAAATGAATAGTGCACCTCTGTGTACCATTAGCAGTAGGGCTGGAGTCTGCCTTGTGCTGGTCCCCTCCATTGTTCAGACATAAGCCCAGGAAATCCTCATGCCCAAACCTCAGTCTGCTTTGTAGTCACATTCAGTGCATGTTCAACGTTACAATGGCGAAACACCTCATAGAGAGGGCACCGCTCCTGTGACAAAACGGATCCATGAGGAGACGCAGAGTTAGGGACTGTATCTTGTACTGTGGCCGTAGAAAAATGTGCAGGCCCCTAAACTTCTCAACATAATGTCCTATGGGGTCTTACCTATAGCAAGTAATATTAGGGAATGTTGAGGCTGGGTCTCCTAGAGCTTGAAGAGTCCTGTTACATGGTCCCCTAAGTTTTGGTATTAGTTTGTACTCATTCATTATTCTGTTATTGTTAGGGAGGGGGATATCCCTTTTTGTGTATGTGCTTTTTTAATGGCATCTTCTCTAGTATTTTGAATGCCAGATCATAGATATACATGCAGCCACATGCTTTCATGCATGTTTCTTGCATGCCCCATGCCATTCCATTCACTGCAAGGAAATATGTGTCCCTTATTACTTCTCTGCCTTGCACATCATTGAGCCCTGTTCTATGTGGAAAACCCCAGCAATCAGTTTGGCACGATATAATAGGAACCTTTAGAGTTTTCAAAATTCCATTCTTAAGATGTGCTTGTTCATTTCAGTGTCCAGCTTAAAAGTTTGCTTGTGTGTGTGTGTGTGTGTATTTATTTCAGTTCCCTTCCCTCCTATGTTCACTTTATTTCTTTTGCACTTGTGGGGAGCCAGCTTGTGGGCTACTGGTTAGAAGTAAAGGCTTGGCTATCAGGACTTGGGTTCCTTTTCTGGACTTCCTGTAGACTTGCTGTGTGGCCTGGTCACTTGTTTTGTCTCTGCTTCAGTTTACTCATCTTTCAAATGGGGGTGCTTGCATTGTGGCTTGTGAGGCTTGCTTTATATTTGCAATGTGCCATGAGACAATCTGATGAACTATGCTATAGAAATGTAAGGTACCTTGCAAATATACTATGGTTCTCTATGATATGTTGCTATTTGCTTCTTGAAGTGGATAAATACATTCTGGTACACTCATCCCAACAGCAGCTGCTGCAAGCTAGATCAAGTAGTGAGTCCCTTCTTTTTGAGACCGAATCCCATTGGCTCTTTCTTGATTGTGCAACAAATTCCGGTTCAGTGAATATAAATGTGTGGTTGCTGGTCTAGGTACTGGCTCGAATGACAGTTCTTTTATTAGTGTTCTCACTAACCAATCTGTAACTAACTGTGGTTGTTTGATTACAGAGGGAACATCCCCACGCTAAACAGGTATGGTACTCATCCTCTTTTAAGGTTTGAAAAGAAAGGTAGACTAGAAAAGAAGTAGCCTAATATTTAACATTTTAGTATGTTTTGTTTGGAATCCTTACCCCTTACTTGGGACCCTCTGAATCATAACTATATTCCCTATCCGTACTCTCCTTTTTTTGATGTTCTAAACATGTTTTCAGCTCTTTAAAAAACTTTTAAAAGATAGCTTTGCATGTGGCAAGCTAGAAAACTAAATTTGCTAATGGGCTCAGCTTACCTGCTGCGACATATAAAACGAGTATCCCAGCAGAAAACTTCGCCTCCAAACTCCTCCTCCTTGGAACGTAGCCACTGACTCTCTGATAGGGTATCACAGTGAAATAGACATCTAATTCCAGGAGAGCCAAGGCCTGATGTGTAAGATGAAGAGTATTCAGTGCTGCTCTGGTCTCTGGCTTAGAATTTGTGGATGCACTATAGCACATCCATCGCCTCTCACCCAGTTGATGAAAGTACACCTTAATCAGCTGACAGCATGTTTTTGTTTTATTTTGGATACTTCATTTTTCCCCCATTTCTCAGTCCAAAAATGTTTGTGGTTTTGAATAATAATCAAAAATATTTGATACTTTTTCACATTCTTATGTTAGTGGTAAGAAATGTATGTGAAGACAGGTGGCCTGAAAATCTGTACTATTTCAAAACTCAAATGCCTACCATTTATTACGGCTTATAAACATGTCTAGGAAAAATGGTATACAAGTTTGAAAGCTTTCTGATTCCTGATCTGAGATTAGTTGCAAAATCCTAAAGTTGTTTCAAAGGTAGAGCAAGCTGTTCAGATTTTTGGTACTTTAAACTTTTTATCATTGCACTTAGAACATTTTCTTCGAGGATGTGTTTGTTAAATTCTGTGCATTTTAAACAAAAGAAAACTCCTAAAATTGTGTATTAAGCAGCATTGGGAATCTATCATTTGGTATTTTGGTCCTGCACCTGTGTGGC
Source organism: Natator depressus (assembly GCF_965152275.1). Classification (NCBI taxonomy): domain Eukaryota; kingdom Metazoa; phylum Chordata; order Testudines; family Cheloniidae; genus Natator; species Natator depressus. The sequence goes on along the minus strand of NC_134250.1, from coordinate 7,890,214 downwards.
CAACAGGAATTCTGCATGTTGCTCTATTGGGCCCTTTATTTTTTCCTGCTGTACAGTTGGGGCCTGATCCAGCAAAGCAATTAAGCATGTGCTTGACTTCAGTGGGACTATTCACATGCTTAAAGTAAGCATGTGCTTAAGTGATTTGCTGATTCAGGGCCCCTGAAGTGGCACAAGTATAAAATCAGACACTTACTTTAGCAAATACCTTCCTGAACATTTGGGTGAATGAAAGAGAATGGTATTAAACACTTTCCTTGTCATGGATGTGACCAGTTGATACCCAGCAGTAAGGTATCTCTTTAGAGCCAATGTATAATCCATACCATATAATGTAGTGGGGTAAAAGACAGAGTGGCTTTGGAAACTTGATCCCTGAATGAATTCTGATTATTCTGCAGCAGACCATCATGAAGAAGTGAAAAGTTTGTATAAAAAGATTTACCGGGAATTCATTACCGAACAGGAAAAACAGATCCCACTTGATAGTGGGAGGATACATAGCTAGTTTTCATAGGACTCACTTCATTCATAGCGTGAGTGGCTTTTTCTACCAACCCTCTCTTTGAGGTCACAAGTCCTGACAAAAGATTAAATACCTTTTTGATAGCTGTATTTACTACTATGGGGATAGGCTTTTAGGGCCCAATTTGTTCCCATTAAATTCTGTGGAAAATGTGATCCTGACTCTGTGGGTTGGTCTACACCAGTGGTGGGCAACCTGTGGCCCATCAGGGTAATCTGATTGTGGGCCTCGAGACATTTTGCTGACGTTGACCATCCGTAGGCACAGCCCCCCACAGCTGTTCCTATCGCCCTTATTAATATAAGAAATTGTCCCTTCTTTATGAGCAATATCATCACCGGGGTGCATCTCATCACTTGCAGAGCACATAGTGGTGCTTATTATATCAATCGCAGTGTCTGATCAAGACAACTTCTGTTTGTCTTGGCTCTTCCTGCCTTTTCATTGTCCCCTTGCCTTAAAATGGGTGCATTCCATAGCCAGTTGTTTGAATTATTCAGCAGTTCCTGCTTTCAGGCAGTCAAAACCAATCAAAGCGACAGGGTGGAAGTTGTGTTGAACTTAATGCAAAGAGGTTTTGTTGCTGAGGAATTGGTCAAATTAGAAAGAGGACCAGATTTATCATTGATTGAATTAAGTGGAAGGCACTGAAATAAGACTGTGTTTAGCATATGAAAGCAAGTGTGAGCATGTGTGAGACCCTGGGTCCCAATACCGCATTCTAGAGAAGTCACTATACCTTCTGTGGGAGCTTGAGATAGCGTAAGGTGGGATGGAAGTGCTTGTAAGCTTACTGAAAAGATTTGGAAAAGGGGGTGGGGTTGGGAGTCTGATTACTGAAGCCAAGAGTATAGCAAGTGTCTAATTTAAAGGTGGTTTGTTTTTTTTTTAAAAAAAGATAGAACAAATATATTTCAATACATGTTTTTGAAGGTGTTTGTAAAGATTTACTAAACCTTTCAAATGCCATAACCAAGAATTATTCTTGTGTTTATCTGTGAACGTTTCATCTGTAACGCATAGCATAGGTACAGGAGAAAAATGCCTTTGGCATCGCATAGTCATAATTCACTTGTAAGCTCAATTCTTTTTCTCTTAAGAAATATTTTTTTAAAAGGGAATAATGATATTTCTTAACCCTTGGCTGCTGCTTCGTTCCAAGTGTGTCCAGGTAGAACACAGTTGTGTTACTAAGGGTACCACGTGCACGTCCTAGTTCCAGTGATTTTGGTGACTGGGTAAAGGTAGCAGAACAGGTTTACCACCCCAGTAGTGAAAGGGTTAATTTGACCGCAGTCTAGTTCTACTGTACTGTATACATTTCAGCATTTCAAACAATTGCGAAACAAATAAAAAACCTTACCTTGTTCCCCCCTCATCCAATCCACTAATAAAGCTGTGCTTGAATTGCCATTTAGAATGTCCTTTTCCTCCAACCTCAATCATTACGGGATGGTCCATGTAGCAAGTGTGAGTGATGTGCTGCTGGACAGCTCATTCACCCCACCGTGCCAGCGGATGGGCGGAATGGTCTCCTTCCGGACTTTTGAAGAGTTTGTCAGGTAAGGATATGGGTACTGATTTCTCTGTGTGCGCGTTTGCCAGGATAGTTTTGGGGGCGGTTAAATGGGATCGGTCATAGTCTTTGTCTGTTTTTAGTACGACACTCGAAGCTTTCATAGAAGTTCCAAAATTGCCAAGTGTTTGGGGTCCCCACCCCTAGTTGTCTGGCTGGAATAACTGGAAGTTCCAAAATACTATAAGAACCGATTGCCTCCGACCAGCATTTTGCATTTTTGCCGAGTCAAGGTTCCCATAAGCATCTGAACTTTTAAATGCTTATTGGAATTGAGCCCTTCTTCCCAACATTGGGTGTATGTCTTTGTGCACGTGCATATGTCTGGTCTTAAACCTTCTGGACTTACGCAAAAGATTGGAAAGCCCCCACAAGCAGAGCCTATGAATTTTCCACAACACTCACCCCAACACCCATCAGAAATCTTACATCTGCATGATCCCCATGACGGGGGTGGAAGAATCATAGTCTCTTCTTGTGGGGGCGTTGCACCACCATTTCATCTGTGCAGTCAGGATGTTTTGGCCCCCATGTATTATGAAACAAACAAAGAAAAAGCCCAGATTCTTAGCCAAGAGCAGAAGAAGCAACCTGTGACGTGATGAGTGAAATGTCAGGAGAAATGAAACAGAACACTAGAATAAACCGCACAAGAGATGATACATCTTTTGATTAAATGCATTCAGTATCTATCTCTTGATGTATACTGATGCATTACCCCAGGGAGAGGGGCAATTACATTGGGCTGTCAGGGCTCTCATCTCAGGCTTTCCTCTGTTACCTCAAGAATGATGATATGGACACTAGCAGCTTATATATTAAAAAATATAGCTAGCTCGCTTGCTTGCTTTCGTTGAAGTTTAAACCAAGTCCACCTCCTGATTTTTAGCTCTCGTACTGGATAATGTTTCCATTTAGTCAGCTCTGAAGTCTGCAGAGGGGAGGAATGACTTTTTCTCCGCCCCATGAAGATGGTATTGGTAGGGTGACTGAGTGTGCTTTTGGTGCCGTTGGGTTGTGAGTAGTTTATTTATGACTAGCGTTTCTTGGATGTGTTTCAGAATCTTTGATGAAGTGATGGGTTGCTTCTGTGACTCACCTCCCCAAAGCCCAACCTTTCCTGAAGCTGGCCACACTTCCTTGTATGATGAGGATAAGGTACGGTATTTCCTTCTTTCCAGTTTCCAGCAACCATGGGGCCAGATTTTTTTTCTTGGTTACGTCAGAGTAAATCCAGAATCACTTCATTAAAGTCAGTGGAGTGACTCTGGGTTTACAGTGGTGTGACAGAGCATTTGGCCCCATGGCAGTGGAACCTGGCCTTGTACGGGTATAGGAAGGTTAAGTCAGAGTATTTGAACCCTTTCTTGTAGTCTGACCTTCGTTAGTATTCTGCTTCACCCCCATTCAGGACACCACTGTGGCATTTAGTTTTTCATATCCTGGTCTCTTCCCTCTGTTCCGCTTCCTGTGCGGACTCTGGGGAGGAAAGGTGAGAGGAGTCCCCGGGTTTTCAAACTGGCGTAGAGAAAGGGTTCAGAGGAAACAGCTGGTTGGTAATGGTTAGTGATGCAAGAGGCACTCTCCTTAGAGGGACACGCAGCTGCTCCACAATACCTGTAGCAGACTGGAAGCTCTGATATGGAGCATATCATTACAAGGGTTGGTTTCAAATCAGTCCATTGTTCCTGATGTCTGTGTGTGGGGTAGATAATATGGGACAAGGATTTATCTCCACCGTAACTACTTCCTTACATGCTCTTTCCTCCCCCCACACCCGTGCCGTCCACACCTAACCAAGTATAGTTTTCTGTTGATTGGTATCCAGTTTGTGAGAGTTTTTAATTGCAAGTTCTTGAATATTAAGCGTGTTACTTTTCATGGCTCGGTTTTAGCTGAGCTACCATAATGTCGTATTGCACTGTAGCCATGAAGACATGCTGCTTCGTTTCCATGCAGTGAACTTTGCTCCCCTTTTTAATTTTACGGTCTCCCTTGGTGCTAAAATTCTCCATATGTCCTACAAAGACACTGTAGTAATGCTACATACATACAAAGGACCTGATTCTGCATTCCTTGTGCCCCCAAAATCCATTTGAAACCAGTGTTATCTGCCAAAGCAGTTTAGTGTGCATGAGCCTTGAGGAGAACTTCAAAATGAAGATCCAGCCTGCTGTGGGTGGACATTTAAATATCCCATAGTAGTGTTTGTAAGGGCAGGGGTTTCCATAGTTTTTCTAGGTTAAGAATTCCCCTTCCTGTACTTTGGTTCAGCATGCCAGCCTCTTCCCCAGAGCTAGCTGCATTTATTGGTGATGTATATGTACTTGGGGATCCCCTCAGATAGAGAGATTATATAAATGTAACGTTCCTCTTCTTGTTGTTGTTAATAATTTATTTATTAGGCTTGCTTTCTTTAAATTACAGAGTGCCCGAGAGGAGCCCATTCACATACTGAACATTGCCATTAAGACTGACTGTGACATTGATGATGATGGGTTGGCGGCCATGTTCAGGGACTTCACACAAAGCAAGGTGAATAGCAGTTTAGAGTGAACCTACTCGCCAGTATTATTGTGACCCACTAGGGAGACATTTTCCCTTGGGAAGAAGTCTGCATTTCCCAGGTATCTTGCAAAATAAATATATAAACGGAACAGTTAAATCCTTAATTTATCTAATCTAAAACAGTATTATTTCTCTAATTGGATGTAGCTACGGTTTCCTGGAGCCTCTGGGGAAGGAACTGAACAACAGAGCACCCTTTGTGTTGCCTTATGGTGTATCCTAATCCATCAGCTAAAGAGTCTTGCATTTACCCAATAAAAACCAAAAAGAAACTTATAGTTTTAAATGAGTCAGGTGAAGTGTTGATATTTATCTGGGGTCTGAAGGAGCAAGATACAATGACAGTTATTTGACGCAGTTCAGGTTGACATAGGGAAGGACAGTGTAACAGAAATGTCTGAGATGACCTCAAATAAATGGTGCATGTGTCATGACATTCTAAATCTCATCGAAATCTGTAGCTTTTGTTGGCATAATATCTACATCTCCATTGCTTGTTTCTTTGGCACTAGGCGGACCTGATCAGTAAATTTGGCTTCTCCCTTCTGAGAGCAGGGGGTGCCCTTTAACTTTTAGCGAGGAACCAGATTCTACACTTGTGGTCACTCCTGAGCTAACATTAGTTAGCAGCTGCATCTCTGTATTCTGCCCTTTCTCTCTCTAGAGTGGACCTTAGCTTCCTCTTTGCCCGACCTGGAAAACCCCTCTCCTGTCTTCCCAGGTGAATATCCCATCATGCATGGAGATCCTGCTAAATCCATGATGGCACTGAAGTGGCCTTGGGAGGGATTGTGAGGAGTGCAATCTCTAACTCCTGCTCCCTACTGGGAGATGGCAAAGGGGCTGCAAAAATAAGTCAGGTGTTTCCTGTGAGACGTATAATGTGTGTTTCAGAGTAGCAGCCGTGTTAGTCTGTATTCGCAAAAGGAAAAGGCGTACTTGTGGCACCTTAGAGACTAACAAATTTATTTGAGCATAATGTGTGTGTGATTTTTGAGGTTGTAGCAGTGTTAGAGCCATTAGGTATGATCAAACACTCTTCTACAGTGCACAGTACAACTGTCCTGTCCATACAGAAAGACTAGTGAACTGGAAGCTTATAAGAAACCCTGTGCTTGTCCAGTCCAATTCAGAATTTAACTGTCTCTCTTTTAAAAAGTAAAGCAAAACTAGTTTTGTTTTTCATTTGCATGATTGCGCTCCAGGCGTTTTATGGAAGGAAAAAAGAAAAGAAATTAAAAAAAAAACAACAAAAAACACATTAAACTATCATATAGGTTGATCCAAATTGTCCAAATAATCTTCCAGTCCCAGCATGTTGTGTGTGGTTTTTTTTAATAGAAATTAGGATCATATACTTGTAAATGACTTGTGGAGGAGATTGAGGCAGTCAGTTTAAATGGAGTTTCTCCAGGTACTGTTGCCTAATCGCTCGGTAATAGCTGTGGACTTGCTGTGAGACTTACATTATTACAATGTAATCAGAATCCTGTTGCTATGCTGTTATTGTCTGCCACTTGTGGAATTTTAAAAGCAATAACAATTTTTGCTTTGTAAATCATGGCATTATTAAAGTTATTTTCTTCCTTTGCCAGGAATGTAGTCCCTGATGCTCGTTTTCGAAGGGCTTAACCTTAGTAAAACATTTCAGTCCAAGCCAGAAGGGGTGGGTTTGTTCTTGGCCATGCTGAGGCTTTCTTTCCCTTTTCACTCTCCTTTTTTGTTTTTAAATTCGAAAAAGAGGGTGGGGAGAGAAAGTAGAAACAGGAGAAAAATGACAGAGATCTAAACTTGTTTAAAAGGGACAGTGGGCATGATAAACATTATGGGAAGCATTCATCTGCAGTGTGGCTCCATTCAGCTCAGTAAAGTTACACCAAGGATAGATTTGGGCCAGTCTATTTTTTTTTAAAAAAAGCCTTTATTTTCTGCTCCTGCCATACTGAATCCTTTGTCTTCTGTTCCTTGTTATGTCGTCTTATCTTTTTCCATGTAACCCTGTATGGCCCCAATTCAGGAAACCATCCCTTTTTAGGACAGCACTTACTTCGATGGGGCTTTAAGCATGCGCTTATCAGACTTTAAGCACATGCTTAAGTGATTTCCTGAATCAGGAGCCAGTAAAAGAAGTGCCCTCCCATGCACCAAGCTTCCTCATTCTCCTTGCTTCCTCAGAAACTGAAATCTGTTGGCTGCCTTCCTCTGCTGTTTGTCCATTGTCTAGCACAATGGGTCCATGACCTCTAGATACTACCCCGATACAAATAATTAATAATATGTGTGTCCCCACCAGTGCCTATGCCAACATTATAAAATATGAACACTTTAGATATGTTAAAATATTTCCAAGCCCAGGAGCCTAAACAATCCAAACAGGATGATTTTGTGTCTCATTCTCTTCTTATACCATGTAAATTAAGGCCCCATCCTTCAAACCCGAGTAGTTTTTCCTGAGGTGAATCGCTCCACTGATTATTTGCATGAGTAAGGGCTACCCTTCTGAGCAAGGGTTCGTAGGCCTGGACCTGTTGCAGCCGAAGCCTTTAGGGCAGGGTACTGTTGTTGTTGTTTTGCTGTTTATCATAGCACCTTGGAGCCCCAGCCACGGACCAGGAACCCATAGTGCTAGGTGCTGTACAAACCCAAAACAAAGCCAGCACTTTTGGGCTGTCTCAAAGAGCTTACTATGTTTTTTTTTTATATCTGAACATGCCATGCAAGTCCATGGCACTGTATTTAATCATGAATACTCATGCCATTTTAGATTGTTGTAATGTGGTTTTCCTGACCAATGCAGAAAGTTTCCCCTACCTCCTGAGACCTGTGTTGTAGGTTAATTCCTCTGGATTTGGTAGCTCAGTTTTAACCTTGGCCAAGAAAACTGCTTGAACCCCATATTATTATGATTATTTTTATTACCATAAAGTCTAGGTCCCCAAGTCATGGACCAGAACCCCACTGTGCTAGGTGCTGTACAAACACTGAACAAAAAGATGGTCCCTTCCCCCAAAGAGTTTATGATCTAAGTAACCCCTCTGCTGGTAACAGTGTTTCCTGAACAATTAATTCCCTGCTGAGATAGATAAGAAGTTTCCCAGATGGTGCCAAATGTGGTTGTTATATGGATTCTTCTCCACTCAGAAGGGACTGAGACTATTGCATTTGCTCACAGGTGCTGCTAAGCAACCATCTGATAAGAACTTTCAGTCACCACCAAGCTGGGCTGGATTGTGAGTCTGCAGTTTAGAGGCAGGAAGCTCTCTCACCCATTACCAGTCCTTAGAAGATGTCATCCAGATTTGAGTCTTATGTTTCTTTTCTGTTAAACCAGTTCTCCTGTTTGCTGTCCTTCCCTTTTACAGAAATCAGTCCTGATTGATCATGGGATTCGAAGGCTGACGTTCCTTGTAGCACAAAAGGTATTTTGACATCTCCCCTGATGCCCGGAAGCTTTTTATTTGTAGTTCATAATGAAATTATAATCTTAATATTTTTCAGATTAAAAATTGCATTTACTAGCGTTTTAGTTCTGCTTTTGTTGCCTTCATTCTCTAAAACTGAGACTGTTTCAGTGAATTCGCTTAAGAAAATTAATTGACAATTACAAAAAAAAAAAATCTTTGTGTCACTTATAATCTTGTCTTAATTTATTTTTGATTTTAGTACTAATTACTAGCTTTCTTCTGCTCTTCCTCCCCCTCCCCGTCTTTCTCTGTTTCATTTGTAAGGATTTCAGGAAACAGGTCAACTATGAGGTGGATCAAAGATTTCATGTAAGTAAAAAGAAAAAAAAATCAAGATAATTTTGCCTTCAACTCCTCTTTGCAGTTCATGGAAGTAAAGTGATTCTAGTCATTACGAATGAGTAAGGAGAAGAAGATTTGACTCTTTAGCGAGCTATTTAAATCCAACCCCATGGTCCTGACTGAGTAGTTGGCATGTGCTCAATACTTAGGCACGTGACTAACTTTACTTAGGTACTTAGGCATGTGACTAACTTTAGGCACGTGAGTAATTCTATTGACTTCAAGGGGGCTACTCTCATGCTTATTATACTTAGTAATTTATACACCTGGCTGAATTTGCACCCATATAATCTAGGTTGGCCTTAGTTATTCTAATGTTCTTTGACAACGTAAAAATATTATATATATTATTCAAGGGTCTTCCAGCTCCTAACCAGCTCTACAGATAAACCCAGAAAGGGACCAGTAAAATGACTTGCCAAAGTTCACACAATGACAAAGCCATTTGTAGAACTCTGGATTGCCAGCACCCAGTCTGCTGCTGAAACCACTAGGCAGCTCTCCCTTCCCCCATGCTTCGACTTCAGCAACGGCTAGTTTGATTCCTGCTCTCAAGAGGACTATGTAGGGCACAAGCCAGCTTTTCTTTCCCTCTTGTGTATCCACTCAACCCCTCCTGAAGTTAATGGGAGTACTGAGTGTGCAAGAAATGCAGTCAGATGCATAGAGCCCAGTATGGGAAATACATTCCAATATCAGCAATAATAGTTATTCAACAAGCTTCCTGTTATTTTCACGATAAGCTTGGGTAGCTTCCCTTGGGAATTATAGCTGTGTATTGAGAATAGAATGTACACCACACATACAATGAAGGAGGCTGAATTATAATCCAGAGCTAGCATGTTGTCAGACGCGAAGCTGAAGGCCAGGTACGATCAATATTGTAAGATGTTAATACACCATGAATCACACACTAAAGTGTCTCGTTGTAGCTATTTTTAAAAATACATTTTTATATATGCCAATTTAATAACAGTGGCTAATAAATTCCCCTTGGGTATCTGCTTGCAGCAATCACACTATTCAGAAATTTTCTACTTTGCCAATTGGATCATTCAGTTTCTGCTACCAACTTTATTTTAATGAGGTGAGCCTTTGTGGGCTATGCTAGCAAAATGCTTCACAGACGCTCTGCTTTTTCCTTTAGAAATATCTAGTACTAGGAATATTTTCCTTATCCCTGAGTTAGCATCATTGGTTCTTCTCTACAGAGTAATAGGGGAGTTTATCTTCCAGGCTAAAGAAGCAAAAGCTTTCCAAAATGCTTTAGGAAATGCTGCAAACTGAACTACTTCCCCCAGTTTATTGATGGCAGAAACCTATCTGATGACAGTATATACAGATGTATGTCAGTCAGTGACTTTAGACAGGAAACTGGAATCGTAACAGAAGTGTGGGGTGTTTGAGCATAGAACCTCAGGCTTTAGAAAGAAGAATCAGGAGTTTAGAGAATAAAATTGATACGTGGGGGATGGAATATGAGAGGCTGTGAATAAATGCTGTAGCTTGCTGGTGGGGATCAGAAAGCTGGGGAAGAATAGAAGAGTCCTTCAAGAACTTGGAGAGCTGGGATGCGGGTTAAGAGAGGGGCACTGGATTTGGCATTTTCATCCATTATTCTGGATTAACAAATCATTCTAATGATCATTCCTCAACTGTGATAGTTATGGGAATTGGACACTGCCTCAGCAATGCCTCTTTTATATGAGGGGCTCTGTTTTTTTAAATGTGCACCCAGATCCTAGGGCAAATCCTCAGCTGGTGTAAATGGTCATAGTGCCAGAGGAGGGTCTGCCTCTTTGCGTTTGGTGTGTAAGGGCCCAGTCCAACTCCCATTAAGTCAATGGCAAAATTTACACTGACTTCAGCTGGAATTGGATTGGACCCACAATCGGCCCCTAGACATGCAAGTATTATTTTATGAGACTAAATTCTATCCTTTCAAAGTACGTGTGTGTGCGTGAGTGTGTGTGTGTGTGTGCGTGCGCTGGTCTCTCTTAAACGTACTAGAATTCACTGATTTATTGTATGTGTGTGCTGGTCTCTCTTAAACGTACTAGAATTCACTGATTTATTGCTAAAGCCAGTGAATTTAAATATAGTTTAAAAGCTGTAGCTTCTGATGAATTTTAATTTCACCCAAAAGCTTTAAACAAAGGGCAGCTTCTATTAAAACAAAACCAAACAACCCCTAAAGAGTCAGCTACAGAAGAAAGCAATATTTATTATCTGTCTAAGGCCACTAGTTCCTGGCACTAGTAAAAGTTCAGCCAGTTTGTGAGTTATCAGCTTAAATGGGCAGGAGTGTGGGCAGTGAATGGAAAGATGTGTGCATTGAGAGACACCTTCAGACAGCGCTTCACCCTTACATTGTGCACCTCTGAATGGGTGAATGCGTTCTTGTTATCTAGGTTTCAGTTAATAAATATTGTAATTACAGTTACAGGCGTGTCACTGTTTTCTTTTTTCCCTATTCCAAGGTAAAATGACAGCTGAATGCCAACTTTTACTTAGTCCCAGGGCTTGATACAAGCAGGAAAGCAGGGTAAGACTTCGGTAAAATGCCAGAGAAAGGCAGGGAAAGGTACCAGTTGCACTCTAGTTATAGTGCTGAGAGTTGAGAGATTTGCTAATCGTCAAAGGACATTTAGCCCTTATTGTGTATTCGCATGTATGCCTGCCCTGTAGTTACTGTTTGTGTGAAAAGACTTCTGAAGACCAGTCTCTTGATAATCTCATCTCTTGATAATCACCAGTGATGCATGCAGCCCCCCTCTTCCAATGTATGGAATCCCCGCGCTTTCCCAAATGCACTATACAGTATTCTCTATGGGCGGGTGGGAGCTATGCATTTTGGGCTGAGTACAACACTGTGGGCTACATAACAGCATATAGAAGAGAGACACTCGGAGAGCAGGGCATTGTGAAGAGATCTAATGGAGTCTAAGACTGGGGTTCTCAACCTTTTTCCTTTCTGAGGCCCCCGCAACATGCTGTCAAAACTCCCTGGCCCAGCTGTGCCACAACAGCTCTTTCTCTGCATATAAAAGCCCAGGCCCGCATTTGGGGGTAGTAAACAAGGCAATTGCCCTGGGCCCCACACTACAGGGGGCATTGCGAAGCTAAGTTGCTCAGGCTTTGACTTCAGCCCCAGGTGGTGGGGTTCAGTGCCCCACGCTGCAGTCCTGTGTGGTGGGGCTTCGGCTTTCTGGCCTGGGTTCTAGCGAGTCGAATGCTGGACATGCTTGGCGGACCCCCTGAAACCTGCTTGTGGTCCCCTAGGGGGCCCCGGACCCCTGGTTGAGAACCACTGGTCTAAGGAACCCAGCCCTGCTAAGCATTAGTGAAGTATTTGGAAAATATTTGAGTTCTTATCTAAACAGATCCTGGGAACCTTTTGAGGTTTGCCCCTCACTGGTTCTGAATGAGTCCTGTGAACACTATCCCACACTCTTACCTATATGTAACGAGTGGAAGGTGAACAGGCAAAGACACCATTGCAGCCTCTTCCATGCTAGTGAAAACAAGCCGTTCTCGCTCTCTCTCTCTCATGAACATTGACTCAGCTTTATTCGCAAGGTTATATTTGATTGAATGCAGCCGTACTGCCCCAGGGCTATGATCTTGCAAGCTAAGCAGAATCCAGTTTGGTCAGTATTTAGATGGGTGACTTACAGTGAAAACCCATTCTAGTGTAGCAAGTGTCATCTGTGATTTCAACCACTGTTGTGCCATTGTTTGAATAAGTCAGAAATCCAATGTCCTGATTATCTCTGATCATTAAAAATCTCATAGCTTTTTTTGAAGAACTGAGTCTTGTTAACATAAGTGTCAGTTTCACCTGTCTGAATTCCTTGGTAGTTAAAATCAGACACGATCGGATTCACACTCTGTTCTGATCTGCTGTGTAGAGCTGTGAGTTATTAAAAGCCTGCCACTGTCCAACCTAGAGGAGACAGCAGAGCTTGTGATCAGTTTGAAAAGTTTGCAGAGTTTGGGCTCTTTTTGTATGAGAGATGCTGCATAAATGTCTGTCTTCATTATTGTCTCCTATTCTGTTTAGTTTGTTACTGGACCAACTATCAACTTACCCAGGGCTTGGCTTGGGGTTGTTTTTGTTTTAATTACAGTCTATATAATTAGTTCCCAGCATGTTGAGGTAATAGAGAGTTGCTCCAGCAAGCTTCCAATTTCCTCATCTCATTAGGTTTTTAACGCGATTATTAGTATAATAATCAGCTATGATGATTTCTGTTTGTATCTTTTTGCATTCTCTGATTTGCAGGGTGTCTTGATTGGCTAATTTAGGCAAATTATTTTGATTGTCTTGATGATGGTTGGTTGATTAGAACACAGCAGGGGTATAATTCCTCTTCCTAGGAAACGGAGCACTCTTTTGGTTTTTGGTACCAGAGCACTGAGGATTTTCGTGTGCGCGCACATTTAATTATTATATTTGCCCACAACACTAGTCAAATGTCTCGAAAGCAATTACATTAGTGATAGAATGAGCATGGATGATGTTAGGAGAAATTGGCAGCATGCAGAGGGGGCAGGTGGGAGGGATTTGGGAGGATATTGAGGCAATGTGGAAGTCTCAACTCTGTTTCCTTATATGCTGTTTTAGGAGATTGCTGAACCTCCTGGGTACAAATAGTGTCCATAATCCCAAGGACAGGATTCTTCATGGTAAAACTTCTGTAGCGCTAGAGGCGACTACTATGGAAGAGCCAAATGCAAATTACTGGGCTCAGTACAGGAGTAATTGGATGAAATTCTATGCCCTGTGTCATGCAGGCAGACAGACTTGATGATCGAATGGTCCTTTCTGGCCTCAAAATCTATGAATCCATTGCCCATGTCTCCTGATTGAACTTCGTCCCTCCCTGTCATTGTGCTGTAGTTGTTGAACTGAGGCAGCATGACATTGTTTTTCTTTCCTCTTGATATCTAAAATGTGCTTGTGATTCGAAGAATCAGGGTGGGACTCCATATTTATTCTCTCTGTGCCTCCACGTCAAATTTCATCATTTTTTGGAGTCAAAAAGCCCATTTTTGTAATTATGCAGCTCTACAGGCTTCACCTGGAGTCAGGGCAGGCTGCCGCTGACATCACTGTTAGTAATGGAGGGCTTGAAGCTGTTCTCACTTACATTGGTTCAAAGCATACTCTGAAGTCAATGGAATTATGACCGTATAAAACCAGTTTAAGTGACTGCAAAATCTGGCCCAAACTCTGCCATGAGCAGTGACAATATTTTTTGTCCAGAATGGAATCAACTCACTCTTCTGTAACATCACTGGCTTTGCAGTGTGAACAGTATTAAAAACTAAAAACCAGCCCTTGCTTTTATCAGTAAAGTGAGCATGTGCCTTGGAAGACATATAGGATTCAATCCAGCAAAGCACGTAAACACGTGTTTAACTTTTAGCATGTACGTAATCCCATTGAAGTGAGTGGGATTACTCGTGCTTATAGTTAAGCACATGCTTAAGGATTTCACTGGGTTGGCGCTGTAGGGAGTAGATATGAGGATGCCATCTTTACGTAGTCTTTTTCCAATTATAACTGTGTTTTAAAGAGCAATACAGAAAGTCTTTCTCATTAGCACTTCCAGTGTCTATCATTTCATTTTACAGCATGTCCTCAATTCTCAGAACATGGTGGAACCACCAAAACCTATTAATAATACAAAAATGAATTCAGCATAGGAAAGAGTCAACAGCAAGCACTTTAATGTAGGATGATAACCAAAATTATGATCATTGTAGTGAATTGAAAGCTAAAGTAAAAGCAAAACTTCAAACAGTGGTAATGGTTACTTGTTTGAGCATTTCAAATGTGTGAGCAGTTCCATTCAAAGTCCTAGCTTATTAGGAGCCAAGAGTTGTGCTGTATGGTGTTAGAAAGGTAATTTTTTCTAGATTTGCAATAAGGCCTAGGACTTAATCTGTACCAAGGTCATAGGTAATCTCCATACATGTAACAGAGGAGCAAATAAACATATAGTATATCTTGTAGACTTTCTAGACTATGAGGTTAAAGTCAATTATTAGAACTCATGAATTTCTCAAAATTCATTAAAACTATTCCTTGGGTGGGGAACTGCATGAGCAGTGTTAGGAATATGAGGAATTCTTTGGGGAAGGGACTGTATTTTTTGTTCTGTGTTTGTGCAGCGCCTGGCACAATAGAGTTGTGGTCTGTGACTTGGACTCCTAGGCACTACTGCAATAGTAATAATAAATAATGAGAGAAACCAGCAAGAGTTCTTCTGTCTCCACCCCCATCCCCTCCTGGCTAGCTAGAATCTGTTTTAAGACCCAATATTAGACAAAAATATCAAGAACCATCTACTGCAATAGTAAAATAAACTACATTGATTTAACGTGCCCCTACAACCACTTCAATAGGATTTTTATCTTCCCACCATCCTTATTTACAAAATAAAAATGTAATGCAACGCTAGCTCTTGCAGTGGTAGATTGTAATGGCAGTGATTTCCCCCTGCTGCACTGCCACACCGAGTCCCTTCTCTCAATAGCCCATAGGCTGAACAGATGGTGTGCAATGCTTTTGAAGGACTGATATCATCATTTTTATTTCCAAACAGAGGGAATTCCCTAAATTTTTCACATTCCGTGCCAGGGATAAGGTAAGTTGTACAGTTATCAATGCTTTTCTCTCTCTCCATTTTAAACAGATATTTTTTCCCTTCTCCTACAACCATTCCAAACCTCTCTAAAAGAGGAGAGTGTCCATCTTTTCAAAACCTCATTGGGCAATTCTGAACATACTCCTCCTCCATTTATCCAGGCACTCACTATGTTGACAGCTGAGGCCAATGAGAGTTATTGGGTCTTTAGTCATTTTGAAATCAGATCACTTATTTAGGTGTCTAACTATGAATTTAGAAGCTTAACTTTAGGCTCCTGTTTTTGAAAATCTTAGCCATAGTGATGCAAAATTACTAAAATGACTCCACTGATACATTTCATGTCATCCCACTGATTGACCTGCCTGCACATTCCATGACATGCTGTCTAGTCCAAGGCTGTCTAGTCCAAGGCAGTGCTTGTTCTGTAGAAACAGAGTGTGCTTCAGGGAAGGCGGCAACTTGGGAATGTTGTCGATAGAGGGATCTTCCCCTTTTCCAAAAAGAAGGCATCTTACCCAAAGTGGAAAGCATGAGAACTGCTGTGCTTTGGTTTTTGTTCTACTCTCAACGTGCAGACAGTTTCAATGCGCACCTCTTAACACTAATGACTCTGGTGCATCAGACCTAAAATTGTGTGGCAGCGTCATTGAATTTTTAGCTTTTCTAATTAATTAAATATGAAAAATCATAATAGGAACAGTGCGGTGTACCCTTTGTTATTTATTTCTGTATTGACCTTTATTTATTTTACACTATCCTCAAATTTTCCGTTTTCGACATGCCCAAGATGTTTGTGGTGGTAACAAAGGGTTGATGCTGGAGGTTTGCACAGCTAGGTAGGGTCGGCTGGAGCATTTGGCATCTCTGAAGATGGGAGGCAGTTTGCGATTGTGGGATATCAATATTAGTTGAATGTTTCTGCTAAAATGATCAGGAGTGAAACAGTTCACCATGTTGACACTTGAGGTTTCAGAATTGGATCATTGAAATGAATGGGGCAGTTCACACCCACAAGAATTGTTGTTTCAAGCCGTCTGCAGACTCAGGAAGACACTGCTGCATCAGTTACACTCATTTCAAGATTTGCTTTGCAATCCTGAGGGCTAGAAACTTTTTTTTTTAATGAAAAACAAAACAAACAAACATCCCCTGGGTCAGTCTCCCTCCTCTTCCCCCCCCCCCCCCCAAAAAAAACAAACAAACAAAAAAAACTCCAACCCCAACAACAACAAAAACTGAGTCTGGAATACAATTTTGCAGTTAGGGATAGAATCTGTTGTAAATTCTATCACTGTAGAATAACAGAATACACGGGACCCTGCTATTATGGCTGGCAACGCTAGCCATCACTAGTGTCTCAGGTCAGTAGATTTTTATACAGTTCTCTCCATCTTACCAGATCCAGCTTCTTACCTGACTTTTCCCTTTTTATTCCCTTTGTGCTCTTCTCTTTCCAGTTTGAAGAAGATAGGATCTACCGTCATCTGGAGCCAGCTCTGGCTTTCCAGTTAGAGCTGAACCGAATGCGAAACTTTGATCTCACCGCCATTCCATGTGCCAACCACAAAATGCACCTGTACCTGGGAGCAGCTAAAGTTGAAGTGGGCACTGAGGTGACAGACTACAGGTTCTTCGTGAGGGCTATTATAAGGCATTCAGACCTGGTTACCAAGGTGGGTTTCCTGGTGTGGGAGGTCTATTTCCAAGGTTGTATGTGAAAAATATGTCAGAAGTTCGTGTGTGTGTAAAATCTAAACTCACTGCCTTCTACTGGGTGGCATATTACAGCTTCTGGCTCATGTCTGATAGCACCTAACATTTCAAGTGTCCAGGTTCAGACTTTAGGTGGAGTGTCAAATCCATAGTAACTCCACTGGAGTTATTCCAGATCTATGCTGATGTAACGGAGAGCACAGTTTGACCAGATATCTGAACCAGGCACCATCATCAATGTCTTCGGAAGGAAGACTCAGGTATGCTGGAGAATTGTACAGCTCACTGAAATGGATTTCACCTTTTTTCTGTGTCGGATTCTGCTATGGTCTTTTGCAGCCTAATGAACCTGTGTTTGGGGCTGAGGGAAGGCTAGCGGAAAGTAAATAACCTTTTGGCAATCTCCTGTAGGAGGCCTCCTTTGAGTATCTGCAGAATGAAGGGGAACGCTTGCTTTTGGAAGCCATGGATGAGCTGGAGGTGGCCTTTAATAACACCAATGTGCGCACTGACTGCAACCACATCTTCTTAAACTTTGTGCCTACTGTCATCATGGATCCATCTAAGGTACATGTCCTCCACTTCTCAGCTGCTTGTTACTCCTTGGATGAATCTCACTGGAATGGAGTGTTCTGTAGGTCTTAAGTTAGAGTACCAGCCATCAAAGATTGTGTAATATACAAATTCCACCTGCTGTTTCGTAGGGAAAGCAGAGGAAATCCGTATTCTACACTGGAAGTGGTAATGGTGTATGTGGGGGGTCATATTAGGTATTCTAATATTCTGGAGTAATTTTTCTTTTCTGTTGGAAGCCATGTAAAAATTGAGACTCTGTGGAATATGTTTTTGGCTCTGGGAAGAGCCAATAGTGAATATCGCTCCCAAGGAATATGAGATTGAATAACACTTAGGGGAATAATGGCATTGATTGGCCTAGATGGCGGGGACAGGTTTACAAGCCCTTTAATTAAAGTGGTCATAGGCACTTGCCCTAGTTTCCCAGAGGCACTACAGGTCTCATTTTCAGAGGTGCTGAACATCACGGTGCCCAGGGACTTCAGCAGGAACGGAAATGTTCAGTAGTCTCCTAATCAGCCCGTGGGTTTGCAGCACTGACTGCCCCCGAACAGCCTTGGAAAAGAGGATTTTGGAGAGAATATTAGAAACTGCTTACAAATTGCCTTACTTTAATATGCTATTTACCAACAGGAATACATTATAAAGTTTAATAAAACAGCCCAGGAACAAGCTCAGAGTGGTAATTGCTTTGTTGATTTAAGGCACTGTACTGTACGTGCATGAAACATGGTTATTGTGCATATAAATGCGACTTAACTGTTTACCACTCTGGGTGCTTTGGTGCATCTCATAATTCTTAGCTGTGAGAAATGTTTGCAGTAGGTGAGAGAAGAAAATTCAATTGCGGGGGCGCAGTGGGCCCACTGCACTGTGGTACTGTGGTGGCTGGAGGTGTGACACTGCTAGTGCGTAAAAGACTAACCTTTAGGCTCTCTGCCGTTCCCAAATTTTATTGGTTTATATATTTTTAAAACACGGTTGTAAAGTGAGTTGGTGAAACATCAAGCTCCTGTGTCACCAGTGGTACGTGGCCAGGGATTCCCAAACTGTGGTGTCTCTCGTTTTGATCCGGAGGGAGACTGGAAGCATGGTAAAATGACGCTCACCACCTGCTTAGGGACTCGAGTGCTCTTGCTGAGTGGAAGCATCATTCCAGCCTCAGAAGGAGCTATCAGCGGGTGCAAGGTCTGTACTGCATTCTCGCTGCTCCTGCAGTATAGAGTATGAATGGAGGGGAGAGGAAAGAAAGGAAAGTGGTGGCAATTGAAGAGGTGGGCAGGAAGCCTTATTAGCCCACACTTAGGTTATCCTGAAATTCTGAATGCTGGCCTCAGGGAAATGAGCCATTCCCCATGTGTGGGTAGGGTCCAGCGTAGTAAGGAGGAATAATAAAGGGGTGGATATATCCACAGCAGAATGGCAGTGCAAACTCACTGTTCTCTGTGTACTAAGATTGAAGAGTCTGTGCGGAGCATGGTGATGCGCTATGGAAGCCGCCTTTGGAAGCTCCGCGTCCTCCAAGCAGAGCTGAAAATTAACATTCGCTTGACTCCAACTGGAAAGGCAATTCCCATCCGTCTCTTCCTGACTAACGAATCTGGCTATTACTTGGACATCAGCTTGTACAAGGAGGTGACGGACTCCAGGACAGCACAGGTACAGCTCCATGCAGGCCTGGAAGCGAACACTACAGAATGTGGTCTTTGGGAGGGTTTTTGTTTGTTGATTTGTAAGCCTGATCCAAATACCTAAGTGATTTATTATTGTTTCAGTAAATAAAGAATTGTGATTCTAGAGAGAGGTAATGTAACTTTGTAATGACTCATCAAATAGGCACATGAGTGTGTAAAACACATAACTGTGTCATGCGGAGGTATGTAGTCTAGCCATTTGCATACAACTTGCTTTGTTCATGTAAACACCTCTTTTCCCTTATGGAAAAGTCCTTTGGAATTAGAAAATATCATCTTTGTATACACTATTGGAACTATCCTGTAGAATTTAATAGAAAATTATATCCCTGCTATATGCTTATGCAGGATGGTTCAAGAAATCCATAGAAAGGATCTCGTTCTCTTCTGTAGGAACAATGAATAACTCCTAGGGGCCCATGTGAAATTTCTGGAGAACCTTACTGTAGTCATATTTATTAAACTGGATAGGACTTTAACATGAGGGTTGTGTATGTACTAATCTTTGTTTGTGTATGGCTTACTCGTATTCTACTAAGGCACTTAACTATTTATTAAAATGTGGATCTTGGAAATGAAAAATATTAAAATATAGAAATAAGTTTATATTCTGACTGCAGTAACATCTCTGCCATGTAGTAGTAGCAACAGAATAAATCCTTTGGACAGTGTTTGTGTCGAATACAATGTGCTGAGTCACCATTTTTCCTTTTTCTAAATCTTTCCTGCAAGCTGCTTGGCCATGCAGTCTCTCCTGGTCTAGAGATCCTAGTATAGCTAATGTCCACATGTTTTTGAATGGATCAGGGAAAAGAAAAGGACATTCTGTTAATCTGCAGTGGCTCAGCTAAAAATTTAAGTTTTGTTAGCCATTTGCCAATGTGACATTTGCTTTTGCATTCTGTTTCTGGTGAGATGGTCAGAAAAATATCCCCATAAGGCATGGATTTTCTTTTTTAAAATGTTACGTTGGGGGGAAGGGAGGAGAATCTTTTTGTAATTTTCACAATATTTGATGGTTTTTTTCAGAGTAAATTTAAATGTTTCAGTCAAAACATTCTAGGGACAAGGGATGGTTTTAATTAACTTTCACAATAAATTTAAGGCAGATCTGTTCCTGTAAAACTAAGATGGCATCCGGAGATGTTAATGTTTTTGGTAAATGTTTGTTCTTAACTTTTTTTTTAATCTTTATCGAACAGAATTCTTTTAGATTTCGCCCTTTTATGGTTCTAAAGAGGTTAAACTTAGATAGTGAATCCCTGGCTCCCCTTTTTCAGCCCAAGTAGGAACTCTGGTTTAAGCCAAGATCACACCCAAACAAGTTTCCCTGTTTTATTATAGCATTAGTGGCTTTGGCATCCTGAGAGGTTTGTTAGAAGAGTTCAGGATCCATTGCTCTGTACAAGCAAGTGCACCTGGTGCTTGGATACTATGATGACTGTAGTAGTGTGGAAACCTAGATGGATAATTTACCTTTGGCTTCTCTGGTGAAGTCAGGAATGGAACCAGGTCTCCTGTTTCCCAGTCCTGTGCTCTACCCGCTAGAAACACTACTTGCTGAATGGCCCAATCCAACTCCCCGTGAATCAACTAAAAGCCTCTCACTGACTCCAGTGGGAGTCGGATTGAGCCCCAAATACAGTAAAAGCCTCTTGATTACTGCACAACGGTGGCACTTGTTTTCCTGATTAAATAGCTCTCCTGCCAAAGAAGCTATTTTTAAAAGACAAAACAACCCGTAAAGACTTCAGAATGATGTAAAATATTATATTGACAAAAACCACAAAAATGAATACTATTTACTGAATTCCATCTCTGTTTCAAAACTCTCTCCCCCCCCTCATTCTTCTTTTAATCTTTATCCAGCAACATCTGTATAAAGGAACTGGAGCTTGGAACATCAAATTTTATGATAATTCTGTTAAGAACAGCTTAATCATTTGGCTTCAGCCAAATGCGTCCCTATTAAGCAGGGCTTAGTCTAATGTTATCCCAGTTAAGCAGCACTCCTTGCAGCTCAATATCATTAGTTGAAATGGATTTTCATTTGGGATTTCCAATGGATCAATTCCTTTGGTGATGCCCCATCATAGTGGGCCCTCCCTATTTAAGTGAGTTCTGACTGAGTGGACTGTAAAGCACCATGAAGTATGGCAGCTGAAAACTCATGTCACTGCTCTGGGAGAATATTTTAAACGTGTAATATCAAAACTTCAAGCCAAATGACATATGGCAAGTCTTGAACTAGCTTCCACGATCAATCAGCAGAGATATGAATGGTGTTTAGCTACTGTACTTACACTGTACTGTATTTATGCTATTCAGCGACATAAATAATAGCAATTCTCTCACTGCTGTCATGGGATATTCTCATACTCAGTCCACAGAGTCACGCTGTCAAAGGAGATGCTGGTGAATGCGAAATCACCAAAGTTATGGATGGTCAGTCTTCTCTGCATGCCGATTTATGGCCATGTACTCTTTCCTACCAGTGTGATATTGTTGTAATAAGTCAGTGATGTATGGAGTTGTACAGTAAAGGCCCAGCCCTGCCTGAATAGGGTGGTAATGGGTGTTGGAACAGGTCACTGTGAGATGTGTGGGCATTGCCATCTTTTGAGGGAACACAAGCAAGTCCATTCAAACTAGCATATCCTGTTGAAGTGTATTTAATAAAGTATGGATTCTGATGGGGACATCTCCCCTGAGCTGATCTGGTTGTTGGATCTCTGGTTGCCTTTCTTTACGCTGGTCATGTTTTCTGCTGCAGATTATGTTCCAGGCATACGGCGATAAACAGGGACCACTTCATGGCATGCTGATCAACACCCCATATGTGACAAAAGACCTGCTCCAGTCCAAGAGATTCCAGGCACAGTCTTTAGGGACGACGTATATCTATGACATCCCTGAGATGTTCCGGCAGGTAAATCTTCCTTGGCAGGTCTCATGGGTGTGTTTCTAGAGTTTTGTACCAGCAAAGGTTGCCCTGGTTTCTCATCCAGGGAGCCTAGCAGCTGGAGCCATGAAACTCCATGCTGGAGCCATGAAGTTGACAAGAAAGCCACGTAGCTAGAGTTCCTGCACATCGCTGACAGGAGGGTAGTGTGGACATCAGCCACCACAGTGATTAGAGTCAGTCTTAACAAAAACATCTCTCTTCATCCTTACAGTCTCTGATTAAACTCTGGGATTCTATGAGTGAATATGCATTGCTGCCAACACTGCCGTTGCCTTCTGATATGCTAACGTATACTGAACTAGTATTGGATGATCAAGGTCAGTTGGTGCATATGAACAGGCTGCCAGGAGGAAATGAGGCAAGTTACTTTCTAAAACTACCCCCCCCCCCAACTTCTCATCAGGAATACATTGTGGTTATAGACTGGATTTGAAAATGTACCAATCCAGGCTCAAAAGCTACTTGTGCTTCTTTCAGGGGGGAAATCTTTCTCTTGAAAATGAGATTTTTTTTCTCTCATTGACGATGAATACCTTCCATACAATCGGAACTTTAACCTCCATAGGAAATTATGGTTTAGTTTCAAATTTGTGCTAATGCTATATTTTTCCCTTCATAATCAAAAGGGGCACAGTTCAAGTATTTCTGGTAGCTAGAGTTTATATTTTAAAATTTTTTGTACAAAGCTAAATAGATATGTTTCTGTTCACTTAAAAAAAAAAAAAAAAAAAAGAGAGAGAGAGAGAACTAATTTTATATATCTTCTATTTAAACATTCCCCTGCAGTGTTTGGGTAATAAACTGGCCAAGTGTGTGCAACAGTGCCCTCTAGTGACTGGTCCTCTAGAGAACAGGAGTGTACTACTGCTACTAGCCTAATGGAGTTACTCCTAGGTCAAGTCTGTGCTGAGATGTTGGAAGTCAAGACTCTGCTCGTCACCTGCTGCTGGTGGTGACTTTTGCAACCCAGAGATTGCAGGGTTGCGCTAACCGGAAAGTGCAATTAACTAGTACAAACGTGAAACTGACCCGTTCATTTTCATTGTCCAAATTAAGTGAAGTGCGAAAAGTAAATATATCTCTTCAGTTATTTAATTTTAAACAATCTAAGATGGTAGTTGCATTCATTTTTTTATATGATTGTTAAACTAACAGTATCCCTTTAACCAGATGTGTAAACTTAAGACTGGCAAGAGTCTCGTTCCTATATCAAAACCATTGGGAGGAGATAGTAGGTTATTCCAACAAGGAAACAAAGAAGTTCAACAGAGGTTTGCAGCAGTGTTTACTGCATCTCTCTTTATAAGCCCTTTGTCAGGAAAAGGCTTTGAATCTGAATTTTCGAGTCAAACCCAGTCAATAAATGGAGACGTAAGGAGGTTTTTTCCGCTGCTGCTGGGCATATAGGAAGACTGGTTTCACTAATGTAATTAAAACCCCAAATGAGATTTTTTTTTTTTTTTTTTTTTGGTTAATTTTGTGTTTTGTTTTTTTTTTCTTTTTGCCCAGAAGTCCACGGCCACAGTGCTGTGCGGAGCCTCTTGCCATGATCTTTCTCTTTCTGTCTGCATTTCTCTCTGCTCTCGTTCTGTGTTTGAATGGGTGGAGACTGGGGGAATAGCGAAGTCCCTGAGGGACAGAGCTCTGTTCTTGCTGAAATTACAAGCATAGAGCTGCCTGGGCATGAACATGTAGTGTTTACTCTGCCAGTATGAATACAAATAGTCTTATTATACGAGATTCTGTACCCAAAGACCAAAAAAAAATTAGTAGTTTTTTTAACCCTTGAAAGACTTAGTTGTGCCTTGTGTGGAAGCAAGTGACATAGCAGCACAAAGAGTCCTGCGGTGGCTATACAAATAATGCCCTGGTTAAAACTCGTCTGTATGATGCTTTTACACTATACAACTATGAGTTGTTTGAAAATAAGGCAAGAATTCAAACAACCCGGAGATGGTATTTGGGGTGTTTGTCCCCACCTTTTGCTGTCCAGATGCTTTGAAGATGATTGAGAATGGAAGTATGTGGCCACATTCTGAGACGTGTCTCAATGACTCCATTGAGATTGCACGAGGGAGTAGCTCAGTCCAGAATCTTCCGGTGCATGCTCTCTGTCTCAGTTGAAGCAGAGAGAGAGAGAGAGAGAGAGAGAGAGAGAGAGAGACTGAAGACTCCATTTCTCTCCTTTCCCAGAGAGGTTTGTGGCTAATGCTCTGGGCAGCTTGTAAACTATGTCAGCCAAGCCAGTTCTCTAACAGATTAGTTACAGTAGGACAATGTACAGTGAAAATGAGGTTTGAGGTGTTGGTATCTTATTCTGTTACTAGCAGCCAAGGGGACGCAATAGGGCACCTTCACTGGAGAAGTGGCCAATCTAAGGAAGGGGTTTCAGCAGTCAAAAGTCTGAAGGACAGGTGACCCTCAAGTGATGACGAGCTGTCGAACAGATGCATTCCTCTGTGCTGCATTCACTGTATCAGGGAGAGCTGACTTTAGGCTTTTACGGTTTAATTTGTTTTAGCTGAGGAAACAGATTTGTCACAAGCCTGCACTCAAGCTCCTCACACCCAGGAAGATGGCAAGTGGGAGGGGAGGAGGGACAGTTGAGGTTTGATTCTTCAGCTTCATCTCTGGAATGGAAAAGGCAACCTGGATAAAACCAAGCTGACAGGCGTGTTTAAAAAGGAGAGGCAGTAAATAAATCCATGCTGCTTTTCTCACAAATAAGAGGAGTCCCACGGATGCTGCACAGAAATTATTCAGACTGTTACCTACCAGGAACAAAGGGTCCTTGCTGTCACCCACCTTTGTGGGAGAAGCTTGTAGTTCTGGTTTTAGGTAGGCATTGTCCAGGAGACACAGAAGAGAGGAAAATACAACATTTTTAACTGGTTCTGCTCCTTGTTTCAGACACATTTGAGAATTAGCCATCTTTTCACCAAATACATTTCTTTTGTTCTCCAAACTTGTCTGAACGCATGTGAGAGGATACATTAACGTAAACGCACTCTCCTTTAAAATGATAAAGTTGATAAGACTTGTTGCATAGTGAATCGTGACTGGAAGGCAATGTGGCTAAAGGAGTGAGCACCGTGTGGAAGTTAAACCTCTTAGGTCCTTGTCATTGGGCCCTTATCGTCTGGGTCTCACTTTCTTCGCTGGTAAAATAGGATAGTACTGCCATAGTTCAGGGTGTTGTGAGGATTAATTAGTTAATTTGTAAAAACAAAAAAAAAATCACAAACCTTAGACGCTGTGATTACTGTATCAGTGCTAGGTGTTACATTGCCATGCCACGCAAGCAGAGGATGTCATTGAAGCAAGGTGATATGCTATCATGGTGAAGGCGGATGCTTTTTTTCCCTTCTGTTAATTTGGGGGCAAAGTCTGAGTTGAATTTAAAAGTTGGTTGAAATGAGTAAAAGTGGAGGGAGGATGAGGAGTACTATTAGGGCCTGACATAAATTTCAATTTTTGTTTTCCTTCTCGAACCCCAGAAAATGTCTAAATAATGCTGTGAAGGTAAATTTTCCTCAGCCCCACAGCTGTACAAAACAGCTGTATTTGGTTCTGCGTGATTGGTGATGGGAAAGAGTCTTTCTTCTCGAGTTAGTCAGTTTGCAACCAAGCCATGTTGGCAATGACTGAAAGTCACAACCATTGGATAGCTGGTTTGGGAGATGTTTGGTGGTCTCAGTCCAGATCTCAGTGGATAGATAACCACATCACAAAAATCTCCACCACATTTGACAGTAACTCTCTCCCTTGCTGGCAGACTCAACAAAAAGGTCAGGGACTTAGTGGACTATGAGATGGAGCTCAGCACTCATTCCTAGAGTTGTTCCTGCTGGCCTGGGGATGAGATGTCTTGGTGTAGGGTAGCGTGGGGGAGATTGCATTGCTGCTGGCCGGGCTGTACCTGTTCTCTGGCTACACAGAAACTGTTAATCTCCGGGGCTTTCAAGACAGTGGTGCCTTTCTGAAGTCATTTTTCCATTCAGACATCCAGACAAAGTTCTGAGTGGTGTCCACTGACTCTTTGAATGACTTCTTGGAGAAGTGGACTTTGTCCAGAGTTTTCTTCTCAGTGTCCCTTTCTCTGGATTCCTCATTTTGACCCTGTGACCTGCACCCCCATCTCTATTTGTTCATTTTTGTCCCCAATAATCAGTTAAGTTCAGGGTTCTGTGGCCCCTCCTAAACCTGAGAGGTGTGTGCCTTTTGCTCTGCTAGGCTCCACCCACCCTCCCAGGATTTAAATAGACTGGCACTAAATTCACAACAGCATAAAATTCAAAACTCTTTTGGAGCTAATTTGCTAATACAGGTTTGTTAGTGGCAGAAAATGTGTATGTAGGAGAGCCGAAGAAGGTCTAGCACATGGAGAATAAAGTCATAGCAGCCAGCAATAATTCCATCATATTGCCTGGCAAGTTGGAGCTAAGACTGTGACAGTCCATGGGACGAAAGTCACAAATGGGAACATGTCAAAAACTAAGTGCCAGTTAGGTGGATGCTCAGGATGCCTCAGAATCAGGCCCTAACATGGATAGACACATAGCACTGAAATTTGTAAGTTTAAATAAAAACATTGCATAATTGAAAAGACAAATGTTGCATTGCAAAAATTTACAAACAAAAATCTCTCAGTTTGTGAAGGTTTTAAGTTCAGACAGTTGATAAGTTTGTTACATTCCACCACAAGTTTTTTTTAAACTAACTTCTGCTAGTTTGTATCTTAAAAAAAAAAAAAAAAAAAAAAAAAAAAAGTCTTGACTATTCAAAGTTCAGTCCAGCAAGGTGCTGAAGAGTTTCTGCAGAGGGTGTTGGGGGGGGGGGTCCCTTTGGCAGCAGCGGGGGCTGGAGGTGCTCCGAACCGTGCACGCTTGGAATACAGATTGATGTGGTTTTATGGAGAACTTTGCATGTTTATATGTAGGTGAATGGCTGACCATTGCTCTCTTACAGACTGTCTACCCTAGAAGTTTAACTGCCACGGCTGAGGTTGTAACACGAATCTCTAATATGGTTCGATAAGTATGTTGTCCTGTTAGAAGGTGGATGACCCTACCAGTGCCAGACAATGGTGTGTTAGCACAGGGAGATTTTCTACAGGATTTTTGAAAGGATCCAGCAGCTTCCATTGAGAGAACATTTAAAAATGTATCTGTTTCATTGGGTAGCTCTTCTGAAAGTCTGGCCTATAGTTTAGAGTTGATAGTCTTAACTGGGGAGTTATATCAATCACCTCCTTCCAGTCTCATCAGGGAGTCCTATATTGAGTCTAAAGACCGGAGCTGACAGCCGGAGCCACGCCGCCTCCAAGTGGGGGAGAGGGGGGAGAAGGAGATGTTCAAGCCTTGGCTGCCTCACAGAGAGAGATTTGAGGACAGGGGAAAGAGAGCCCTAGCCTGGATGGCGGGGCTCTGGCTGTCAACCCCGGAGTGGCAGGGCTCTGGCTGTCCGCCTCCCAGGTGTGCATGGCCCTTCTGCATGCGCCCCAGCCACCCGGGGCTGACAGCCAGAGCTCCCCGCCCCCCCCCCCCAAAAAAAAAGCGCACAGCTCTCTCGCCCCCTTCCCCAATTCCCACACCTCCCTGGGGAGGCCTTCCCCTTACCTTAGATCAGCAGTTCTCAAACTATCCAAAGAATTATATGAAATCCCACCATTAAAAAGGTGATTGTTTTTGTGGGCCATCAGGTCACTCTTCATGCTGTTAAGAGATTTCACTGCTCATTTTTAAACAGGGGCATGCTTCTGTTTCACTAAAGCATTTTATAAACTTTTACCCAAATTCACCACCGCCCTCAGTCAGTGGAGTTGTGCCCCTTATGACAGCAGTGAATTTGGCCCTCCAAGACAAGGAGATAATGGATCTAACTGGGACACCCCTGGCGCTGCCCCACCCCCAGTTCTCCAGCTAGATCACAAGGAAATGTACATGGGAAGACAATGTCATTTTTCCTTCTTGACACTAGATGTCACAGTTTTTCCTTCACAGTAACCTGAGCTTGAGACACAGTCTCTAATTGAAATCTCTAATTTTGTGAAGCATTTGCCAGCATCCTTTCCATTGCATGTGGGAAGGTTTGGCCAGGTGTGTTACAGGACAGAACTAAGTAAAGGGCTAGAGGAACCCCTGTGCAGCAGCACCATGTGGTGTTTGGTGCAACAGAGGGATAGCTAATGAATTTCATGCAGGGAAGGCTTAACGGTTAAACTGTTTTTATGCTCTGTGGATTCTATTTTGTTGCCGTGCATTACCCTTTCTTATGACAGGGTTTAGGGTATTAAAACCTCAGAGCTTGAACACGTATAGTAAACATGAAAGAATGTGTTGGGTTGCATGATTACAAGGTCTGTAAAATAGCGCAGGGCTGGAAGGGGAATGGAATAAGTTTGTCTGTGTGTGTTTACATTCACCCTCTGCTCCCCACCCCCATTTGTTTTATGACAATCGCTGCAATTCTGTGTGTTTCAGAACTCCTCCCCTTGATAAGATTTGGGAACAAACCCTCTATAAAGGCTCTTGGAGGTTGTAGACAGGGAACCCGGGCAACTCTTTCTGCTGTACTCATTGGAAACAAGTCTAGTTCAGTTTCATTAGGTGAGCCTCCTGTCGCAGAATACCTTAGGCCTCATCAGCGCTTGGATACCTGGCGCTAATAGCGTAAGGACCAGAATGGAACAGATTTTTTTTGTTCAGAACTGTAGATGCCATTTTACTGAGAGATGAAAGTGCCTCGAAATGTGGAGTAGGACACATGAATTTAAAAGAACAAACTTCCTGATGTGGGTTCCTGAGCGTTGGTGAAGGCAAATCTTTTTTTTTTTTTTTTTTTTTCCTTTCCCTTTTTATATGCCTGGAACATCTAGTGTGTCTGTAAATTAATAACGGGTGTGAAGAGTAGACCTATTTAGTGGGTCTTTTTAAAGTCCATGTTAGGATTATAATGAATGGTGGGACACATGCAGATGACACTGGAATTTGGGATTTTGAGCACAAAACTGCACCTTTCAACGGCAGTTCATATTGTTAAAAGGAGAGGCCTCATAACTCAGATTGCCACGGTCGGTTAATCCTCCATGCTGGTCAATTACTTCAGCATGCTATTTCTCACACACAGCATCATAGACAATAGTAACTTCTGTAACCTTCCTTTTATAAAAGGGGTGTGTGGGTGGGTGGGTGTGTGTGTGAGAGAGAGCAGTGCTAATAGTTTAAGGGTTGAAAGCTTTGCATTCTAAACATCAATTTTCAGATGGTTATAACCTACCAAAATGTATTTTTGAGCTGGAACTTCTCATGTTTGGTCTTAACCAGGAAATTAATTTTTGGAAGTTTGTAAGAAAATCAATTCAGCCATTTTTGAGTTACCAGTGTTGAAAAAACAGACTTTTTCCAGTGGTTAAGATAATTTTATACAGTCAAGCTCTACTCTGGGCAATGCTTAATGCTATTCAAAAATACAGAAGAAAAAAATGTGTTTTTCTGTGCTGCCCTTCCTGTAAGGTTAGTTTTGCAAAGTTTTATACTTAAACCTCATCTCCCACACATACATATGTATATGTATATAAAAAAAACCAAACCTTTCTCTCTCTAGAAAGAAAGAAAGAAAGACCGACCGACGTATTACTGCTGACATTTATTTTTTAGCTCAAGCAGTAGAAGTCTGTTCTGTGGGCCAGAAGTTGCAGATGCTGTTGCTGACCCATGTAGGGGATCATGGTTGCACCCAGTGCAATTTCTGTGGGTTATTTTCCCCTTCAGTCTTGTTGTTGAAAAAACAACAGACAACCATGCCACATTCAATATCCATCCTGTGCACTGAAGGCCTGTTCCAGCACCCACTGGAGTCAATAGACACTGGTTCTGGCTGGAATGAGGCAGAGGTTGCATGGAGATAAAACATGTGGTGATGTAATTAAGAACCGCATCACAATATAGCTGCACGAGGAGGAAGAATGAAAAGATTGCATGGGTAACGTTTATTCTGGTATTTCTTAACTTTTGAGAGCTTGACTTGGAAATCTTTAAATTTCCGTTTTGGAAATAGATTTTGTATGATATAATATAGAATATGTAAAATACACATCTGTACATGCAGGAATAGATGTGCATATGAAGCGCGCGCGCACACACACACGCATATAGTAGAACGGAAGATGAGATGTGATTTGTGTAACCATGAAGACTCTAAGAGGGAAATGCTGTCTGTTATTTGTCAGCAAACTTTTAAAAAAACTCTCAGCCCTGGTAGGGACATTTTCAGAGAGCCATGTCCAGGTTTCTGAATTTAAAAATCAAATAAATTAAAATTAAGCATGGTAAAAAGTTCATGTGATCGAACGTCATCCTTGTGCTGAGAGAAATAGAGTGAAATAACATGATTGCCATGGCTCATAAACGCCAATGCTGATGAATAGCAAGCTGTTCTAGTTTACATTAGATTTTGTGTCAACTACATTTTCTTGAGGAATTACTGAACATGGTAGAAAGGGTCTTGCAACTTCCCCCCAGGGTCCCTACCATTTGCATCCGTGTCCCATCACTTCTTGTGTCTGCTGTGCTACTGTGAGAGAATGGAATCCTAGTTTCTTCCCGTTCCCTTTGGTATCTGTTGTCAACAGCTCTGACTGCCACTGGCAGTCAATTTGTAACTGAATCAGTGTGTGTATTACTGTTCACTTTGATAGCACAATTAATGTTGAAGTCAATTTTGGTGTTAATTTTAGGTCATGATTAGTGTTGACACTGTGTGTCAAACTAATGACATTTTAGCATCATGAAAATGAACATTAGTTAATATCACGTTTTTACTACCTGCTAACGGTTACATTAAGCCAAGATCTCCTGGGAGAGGGTGTGTATAAAATTATATATATAGAAAACGTGTGCATGTAATATATATGTGTAATGGTATTCTGCATTGCTGGTGTTACTCAGGGAGCAAATGACATCTAAGCACTGCATCCTAATCACAGTTCGGAGCACCAGAAATAATGATCACTTCTGATCGGAGGCTGTGAATAATTCATCTGGTTTGATTTTCACGTTCTGTCCAGTGATACTTTTCAAACCAAATGTGTTTCTACAGAAGAATAATGGCCCCACTTCTTATGGAAATACTGTGGCACAAATCATTTCACCAACATAAAAACAGTTAAATAAGACGGTTCTTGTTTTTATTCAACCCCCCCACCCCCTCTGCGCTCTCTCTCTCTCTCTCCCTCTTCCTGGTGCTGCGTGTGCTGGGGATCGAAGTGTGGCAAGACACGCACTTCCAAACTGCTGTGGCTGTTTTCAAGATCCTATTTTTAAACCACCACCCCTCGCCATCACCCCATAATTGTTCTGACAGCACTCTTAGGTGATTAGCTCAGCCTGCCTAATTAACCTGTGAACTCTCCCTTTCTGGCGTGCTGCCGTTAAGTTAAAAACCACATTTTTTTTCTCTAAAATAGAAAGCTCTCCCCTCCTACCCATAAATTTAAACAGCATATGAACCTTTCAAAGAAAAAAAATCCTTGGCTATCCCCTGTGTTTTTTATTATTAGCCAACTAACACTGATGACCGTATGTGTTGGGGAATCAAAAAGAGACGTGAAATAGTATAGTGGCACATTTGTGCTTTTTTATAGCATATGTTTGTTTCTGACTTTTTTTCATTATAAAACTATTTTCAAGAGTATATATAGTGACTTGGATATGAAAATTCATTGTGACCTAGTTATATAACGCTACTCTAATACTCTACAGCCATGGGGCAAAGAGAATTTGAGGTAAGGATGGGTATTACAGATTCAGAACCCCAGTTTGGGAAGCAAATCCAGTGCTTCTGTTCTGAGTTGTTTTGTATTGGTAGGAAGTATTTTGAGTATGGAGGCGTCTGTTCTAACATACAGAAATCATTGAGTTGATCTTACATCCAGGGAGGCAGCATGGGACTTGACAGTTAGGACTCTTGGTTGGAAGCTGGCTCTGACATTGGACCACTGAGAGACTAGGAGCAAGACAATTAATTAATTCCTCTGGGCCTCAGCTTACCCATCTGTAAACTGAGGATAGTAATATCTTATCTTTGCAAAGCACATTATGAGCCATAGTGTGTGTGATCCTGTTTCCCTCTTTTGACTGGCCACAGGGAGGATTAAGGACCTAGTCTTACTGAAAGCTAACAGAGCTGCTCCTGTAGCTTACGTGGTTTTGTGCTTGTGTGTTGGTGCTTAAGATTCCAGGTTTCATCCCTGCTAATGACCTTAGTCTGGTTGTAGCCAGGGCAGCCGGGGTTTGTTACACGAGGGTAGATATCTGTGCAAAATATTAGTGTTTCATGTGTCTTCTCTTGGAAGAAGTTTACAATCCAATGTGTGTGCCATTTTTAGGAAAAGAAAACAAAATGGAGTCTGGGCAGATATCTCCCCAGAGTTAAAACTGGGATTTCTGCCTTATGTGGCATGGAGGCTGGCCTCAGAACTTTTTGCGAAGTGCCCACTTCAAGTTTTTAGTTATCATGTTAATTAGGAAATAAGGATTTTTTTTTTCTGTCTGAAATATAATGGAGGATTGAACTGATCTATGGCCAAACTTGTGTTTTGAAATTAAACTACCTGTGAGAGGGATGCCTTCTTGGGCAGCCCACAGCATCTTCGGACTAATCCTGAGGCCTTTAACTCAGTGCTTACTCATTTTGATAATGATGATGATTTATAGTAAGTGTGCCCATCCTAAGTGCCAGATCCTGAGGTACTTAAATTCAGCCCATGACCACTCTCCCTGTAATTGTGAGGCCAGGAGGACAAAGATGATAAGTTGCAAGGTTTGGGGGTGGAGGTGGTTGCTGCTGAAATTGAAAAGGGAAATGCTATGGCTGCCTGGATTTATTTTCGATCAATAAGCTTGCCCTTTGGGCTCCTAGTAAGTTGTCCATGTGATCCTTGTTGTCTTTGCTGAGGCTCAGAGGTCTTTGGGGTGGTCAGCAGCTGCAGCGACTTGTTGTATAGCATTAAGGCTTTCCATTAATTTAGCAACAAGATTGGTATTTGAGCAAAACATCCAGCTGACCTTTTGGGGTTTATGCTCCTGTCTCTGCAACTGATGCATATCTCTCACCTCTAAACACTCTGCAGTTTGATGCTGAAACTTACTTGTACATCAGCAAATATTCAGAAACAACAACATAATTACCCACTTCCCGCCCCCAGTGCCGTATCAGTTAAAATAAGTGAATGAAATGGAGCCCATAGGAAGGTGCACAGAAAGCTCCAACTTTCTGTTCACCTGCGATCCCAGCTATTGAAAGGGAGGAGAAGGGAAAGGAGCTGTCAGATAGCTCTGATGGTTTTGGATAGCTGCCTGCATTTTCTCCAATGATCCTTTGATTAATTGCTCTGTCGGGCTTTTTTTTCTTTTTTTTATGAAACTATTACAGTGTATCTTAGTACAGACGTTGATTGGATCTTGTCTGTGTATTGTGCCCATTTTGATTTGTATTAAACAGCACATATCTATCTGCTACTTCTCTTCCCCCCCCCCCATCCCACCCCCCTTCTAGTTCATAATGCTCAGAATCCCAAGTATCAGCAATGAGAGCTTCACCGATACTGATTGCAGTGGATGTGCAATTGGCTTGAGGAATGTGTACTCAGCTTACAATCCTTGGCCAGCCGAGCCTGGGTGAAGCATGTGGCTTTCAGGGCTAGGCTGCTATTTACATCTGTTAGTGGCGCTCCTTGATGGCCAGCTCCCCAGTGCGATTATACACAGAGGCTAAGAGGCGAGAGAGATGCAGGCTCCAGAAGTTGCTCATCTCCATTAGGCAGGACCAGGAGAGATCATCTGGTGATTTAAAAAAAAAAGAAAAGAAAAGAAAAAAATACTCAATAAAAACACATTACTTATACAGGTGAGCTTGCAAAGTCAGGCTGAAGGCGAAAGAGCTGCACCGGTGTCTGTCTCTGTCCCCTTGCTTTCCACAAAGAAATGCAGGATCAGGGTGGAAAACAAAAGTAGAGAGAGTTGTGAAATAAAGGGATTAAAGCAAAGGGCAACGAGAGATGGAAAGGAGCCGATGAGTGTTATAGGCCAGGAGTCATTCTGAAATGTGATTGACTGGGTGGCCCTGAAGAGATGGCAGGGACTCCTGTAAACAAACCGCACTGAAACAGAATGCTTCAACTAACCCCTTGTCCTCTGTGACACTGAATAAACTCAGCGAGAAGAGAGAAGAATCTTGTAGGATGTGTCTTGGAGCTATGGTAAATCCCTGAATGGATTATCTAGAGTAGATGGTAAAGGGAGAAACAATGCTATTGAATGTCTTGGGTGGGAAGAATGCAGCAACACGGGGAAACGTGTTCCAGGGGCTGTGGTGGCAAGTTGAGGACTGGTTTTGCAGTCCTTACTCCAGCAATACTCTCAGTGAAGAATGCAGATTGGGAACCTTTATTGAGATCACGTGTCCACAGTGCTGTTCTTTGTGGGTCCTCACATACAATGCATGATTTCCATCTATTAGTATTGGAATATTTATATTGAAACTTGCCCCCCCCCCTTGTGTGACCACAGATTGGCATGGTGGCTTGGAAAATTACCCTCAAGAGCCCCGAGTGCCCAGATGGCCGTGATATCATAGTCATTGGCAATGACATTACGTACCGAATAGGGTCCTTTGGGCCCCAAGAGGACCTGCTGTTCCTGAGGGCTTCTGAACTTGCTCGCACGGAAGGTATCCCACGAATTTATGTGGCTGCTAACAGCGGAGCAAGGATTGGTTTGGCTGAGGAGATTCGTCACATGTTTCATGTTGCCTGGGAAGACCCCGATGACCCTTATAAAGTAAGTAGGTGCTCGATCTCGGAGGCAGTAGCAGAACTATGGGATGTTCCACAGGCTAGTCTTATATTTACAGTAGCCAGTCCCTCTTCACAGAGGCGAGCTAAAGCTCTGCCAGACATTTAGGCCCAAAGTCAGCCTTGGCACTGGCTCACTAATTAGCAGAGTTACACCAAGGATGAATTCAGGCCCGATTTTCAGAGGTTCTGGGCATCCTTGACCTCAGCTGACACTGCAGGTGCTGAAAACCCCCTATTATTACCCCCTCTGGGTAAATACATCTCTTGGAAAGGTTTCTTTTTTTGGGTGGGGCCACAGGAGGGATTCATTGATGAGAATGAGTAAAACTAATTATTTGTCCCCACAGGGTTATAAATACTTGTACCTAACTCCTCAAGATTATAAGAAAGTCAGTGCCCTGAACTCAGTTCATTGTGAGCATGTGGAGGACGAAGGAGAATCCAGGTAAACTGTTGGGTCTAATTCTGCTTCATTTTGGATATATATGAGGGATACCTGTCACTTCCTTGTCTGTTTTCTCTTCTCTAGGCACCAGGGCATCCTGTAACGCCCAATCTCACAACACATTTTGCCCCATTATTACATATGGATTGTAGAACTAGAACAGGATAAAATGTTATATCTTGAAATGCCTTATCAAATGTAGTAGACCAAATATTTTTTGTATTACATTAGTGCTTAGAAGCCCCTATCATGGAGCAGGGCCCCAATGTGCTAGGCACTGTATAAACACAAAGCACTAAGATGGTCCTGCCCCCAAAGCGTTTACAGTCTAAGTAAGGGAAGTGCCTTCTCAGTTGGAAACACTTAGTAGTGACAAGAGAACCCACTCAAGTGAATTTTTAACCCATTTTCATTCTATGGCATGGGGCGCAGCTGCAGAACTGTCCTTTCCAAAAGGTTCAATTTCCCACATACACGTCTATTCTCAGCAGGAGGCAGCACCTGCCCCCAGCGAGGTCACTCTTGTGTAGCTCAGTCAGCATTTCTTCCCTATGGTGCTGCTTTGGCTGTCCGTGTGTAGGCCTGTTCCTTGGTGTTCCGCAAGGCAGTGGGTTGAGCTGGTATATAAATCCTGGCCAGTTTCTGCACACTGCTGTTTGCAGCCTTAATGATATTTAGTCATTTTCCATTCTTAGCACTGAGTTGGTTTAGCAAATCCATTGGATCTTGTGTCTCAAAGTCTGTATGTCTCCCCCTCAGGTATAAGATAACCGATATTATTGGGAAGGAAGAAGGACTTGGAGTGGAGAACCTCCGAGGATCTGGGATGATTGCAGGAGAATCATCATTAGCCTATGAGGATATTATCACCATCAACCTGGTAATCCCCAACTGCTTTCTCTTCTTGCAACTTCATCTCCTATTTCAGCTGAAAATTTGACAGTGGAGTTCAGAACGTACATCTAGGGTCAGACCAACAGCTGATGTAAATTGGCATATTCCCGTGGATTTAGTGGAGCTATACCAATTAACAGCAGTGGAAGATCTGGCTGCTAAAATGTTTTCTTTTTGAAACCGTGAGGTGCATTTCAGAGTACGTTTTTAAATGCATTTGAAAAGCGAAGTAGCTCTAGTTTGACTTAGTGGTCTGTTCAATTAACAAGCTATTGCTTTATTTTATTTTATTTTGTTTTATAAAACACATTCATCATTCATTTTGAAATGAAAGCTTAGGTTCTGGAGCACAGTTCTGCAGTAAGAGGTAGATTCTGTGGCCACAGAATACACAGGGGCCTGAAGTAAATGCACCAGACTGCTTGGGTCGATGCATTTTTGGAGGTACAATAGGATATGATGCAAATTTGATTTGTATTTTTAGGTAACGTGTCGGGCAATTGGAATTGGGGCCTATCTTGTCCGGTTAGGACAGAGGACTATCCAAGTAGAGAACTCCCATATCATCCTGACTGGAGCTGGAGCCCTCAACAAAGTAAGTTCCATGCATCAGAATTCAATTTTGATCATGCTCTTTGGTGTTGACTGTGCGAAATGAATGCGTGCTTCTGTGGGACAAGCCTTTTCTTGCACAACCCACGCCCTCTACGATTGGCATGGTTTGGCCCATTTCTTGTCTGCAGAAAAGCCACAGACTGTATGGATCAGGGAGACTGAATTCCCTTCTCAATCCTATGGACAGTGCCTCCGGTCCAGAGCTGAGCGATGGGGCAGTATGCAGGACTACTGCTGCCTGTACTGCCCCTGTTTTGTGGCTAGAGGAGTTCAATCTCCAGGACTGTGAATTTTGCACCTAAATTCACTTAAAGAAAATAAAATCGAATGTGATTTATAGGAATGATGCTGTATTTGCGCTGAGAGAATGTGTCCTCCCCAGACCATAATCTAATCTAATGTTGCCATTGTCTGCCTGAATCCAGTCCATGTTTTCCCCAGACAGCATTCTGCTCCATGGCAGTTCCTGTTTGGCGTGTGCTCTAGCGCAGGTTTTCTCTCTCTCTGACTTGCTTGTGAGTCTGTTCTTGGCTGCTGTCTGGGGGCGCACAGTGGACAGAATGTTGAAACAGAACAGCTGTGTTTAAAATGCGTCCCCCCCCAATAGGGCTGAGGAAATGTAATAGTTGGAAGTTTGCAGACCTCTCCCGTTTTTTCTTTTTTTCTGTTCATAGAATTAGTCCATTTGAGCAATTTTTTGTTTAATTGAAACCCATGGTGATTTCAAGGATGACTCAGTGGATAAAAAAATCAGACATAATGTAACCAGTGACTATGATGGTCAGAGAGATACTGACCCATTTTGAAAGGCTTTGTATTCAGTCTTCTATTGACTTCAGTGGGCTCAAGCTAGGTTGCCTATGTTATATAACTGATACATTAGGCACCCCCCCGCCCCCCCAAGGTACTTTAGGGGAAGGTCCTGAGACTGAGTCCCTTGATCAAGAGGGCCCAGTCATGGAGGAGCAGGTGAACCCTGTACATGTGATGTGGTGATTGTTGAATCATCACATCACATGCTGGGCTGTGCTAGCCAGCCTTGCTTACTGGGTAGCTCAAACTCTTGAGAGTGTGGAAAGGAAGTTGGGATGGGCAGTTGGGTCAGTAGGGCCTTTTCAGAAGGTAGAATGTTTCCAGGGTTCTCTTAGTTTGGAGGAGCGACATTTTGGAAGGTGTGGGTCCCAGTCACCCTTAATCCCCTTCCCCAGGGTGTTGTGTAAATATTGATGGAGTGCTTTAGCATGTTCACGTGGGAGGGGCTGTGTTAATAATGATTATTATTAAAGGGATGGGACAGTTGGGCATCTCAGTTATTTTAGTGTCTTTTTTTAAAACTTTAAGCTCCAAGGAAACATATTCACTTCTACTGCACGAAATGGCTCATGTTTCTTCCCAAGAGATGATTGTCCTTCCCTGCTGTCCCAGCTCCATTAATATCATGACCCCCCAACTCCCAGCCCATAACCCAGTATGAGCCCTGGCCACTCTGCCATTGTTCCTCCCGTCGAGGGCTTTGTTTACATGGATGTGAGGATTGCGCAGGCCTGAGTGTGTGTCTCCATTGTGCAGCTTCGTGCTTGGATGCTTGAGCACAAGCTGCGTTTCAGTGTTTCAAGGCGTGTCTGGCAAATAATGGCCACTACAAGGAAAATAGTCTCTCATTGGATAATTGCACTGAATAAAGAGGGCTCTGCGGAGAATTAAGCTGTGTTCCTGTCACCTCTGGGACACTCCAGCTTGAGTAAGCCCTTTCACAGGCACACCAGTGGAGGAGCGAGGGGTGCTTTAAGATCCTTTTAAAAAAGATGAGCAAATTTGGTGCTCACTGAAGTGTCATATGTTGCCTGGTTCTAGCATTCGGTGCAGGCAGGTGCTGTGCAAGCTTCCCCAGGTGACACTGCTAATGCACTTAGCCCTCATCATCTGTTATATTCTATCTAGGTTCTTATACTGCACCCATCACCGTGTTAGCTGAACACTTGGTAGTTCAGTGTCTCCCTTTGTTCCTCCACTCCAGTGGGTCCCACCAGCTCTGGCAATAGGAAAGTTGTACCTGAAACTAAACCATGTATCTGAAAACTCCTGACTTTTGGGAGGCTTGGAATCTAGACTCACACCTGAATTTGGAGTAGTGTGACTCCCTGATAACTATGATCCTGATTCTCCTATCTCTGCTGTTCCAGTCATGCACTTCTTGAACAGGGACAGCTGTGTGTGTGAGCTACGTGGGACATGGATAAATGTCCGCTGGGGCTTAAACTGAGATGACCAAACCCATTCCACTTGAGATTTTAAACAGGGTTTGAACTAAGAGTCAAAGGCTAATTCTCTTAGATCACTGTACAACTAGAGCAGTGGCTGTTTCAGATTTATGCTCAGTATCCCACTTTTTATGTGCAGAGGAGAGAAACAGTTTGCCCTTGAATTCCAGAGGGAGAATTCATTTGAATTTTCCTTTGGCTGATAGGCCGTGCGCCCATTAGCCAAAGACTGATTAAACAGGATCTTCCCTTGTAGCAGTGGAGAAACTACTTTGTGGCATGAAGTATCCTGTTTGTTTTGATCTTTGCTTATATAAAACTCTAGAAGGATCTTTGTATCAGTTTTAGTTTTGGCTTTCGGTGATAAGCAAGTGAGACTTACTGATGCTACTTATGTGGGATGGCTGGATTGAGGAGTGCCCTTTGGAGCAAAAACAAAGCATTTCCTTATCAGAGTTACAATAAAAGATTTACATCATCCCTTGCTCCAGTCGGGAGAGCTAGTGATTACGTAATTTAGGGGTTCACATACATTGGTTACTGACACCAACGTAAGAACCTAGTTAGATTAAAAAGACACTGCTTCTTTGCATTACAGCTGGGAGTGAAAATTTTCTAACGTAGTCAAATGCAAGTAATTCTTCGTCTTTTTGCTGTCAACTATCAGCCACATATTCCTGGAGATTTGGGATGGAATTTACAGTACTAACTTACATGCTAGTGTTTTTGTAGGTGATAACAGTTACTTACGTGCACTTTCATATGTGTACACACACACACAGAGTTTTCAAAATGTCGTCTTCCTCTCCTGGCTTTAAATGTTCACTTTGCTTCTTGGGTAATAAACTGCATATGGAGATTCCCACAGACATGAAAGTGTCTTGGCTTCCAGAGAAGCAGCATTTTTGTCTGGAAGGTTGTTTCATTTGATTCTTGCTACAAAACACTGGGATCTTTTTCATTTAAAAAAAATCGTGAAAAATAAAACATACTACCTCATCTGTTGCTGATCTTGTTCGTTTTAATTAGGTAGAGCCAGCCCCAAGGGTTGGGTGTAGAGGGAAAGGTCTAGCTGCCAAAAGCAGGCTGCAGCCTGTAACTTAGACAATGGGCTGAAATGCATTATCATTTTTAGCTGAAGGGAATGATCAGTTCTGGAGGTTATCTAATCATGTGCTGGCTGCTTTGCTATGTCCGTGTCAATGCTCTTTAAGTATGGAGTCAAATCTCCATAAGACACCAGATTTTGTGCAGATTCATTAAGGATGCTATCAACCTCTTTGCCTACCAGATGTGAAAAAGGAAACTCTACCACAGCTTCTCTTTATCCCTCCCCTCCCGCATCATGATGAATCTGCCTTCATTTACAGCCCAGACTCATACGATGGTATAAATTGGGAAGGATGCTATGTGTGGGGGTTCCAGGACCATGTCTTTTCTGTACCCCCTTTTGTCTTCCCCATTGAGCATAAGCAGGCAGTGGGGAGGTGGAAATGACATTTTATTCCGTGTGTGTGCGCGCGTGTGTGTTGAGCGCATTGACCCCCCTGAAAATTGAAATAATGATAATGCGCATCTCCTGACTGCATCAAAGTATCAGCACATCAAAAGCCAGGAGGCATGAAATGCAAATGATAAAGTGAAAGCAGATGGATTGTGCATGATCGCCTGATGCCCAATGAATTTTAAAAGGTGCCAGTTCACATGGGGAGAAGGGCTGAAATAAACACGTTATCCCTGCAATTTTTTTTTTGTTCTTGCCGCTCACTCCTGACAATATTTTTTCACACTTCAGCGAGCACCCACTCCATCTCTCTCTCTTTCTCTCTCCCTCTCTCTCTCTCTCTTTCTCTGTCTACCTCGCACACGTCTCGGGTCATGTCGTTGCAGCTCCGGTGGAAATAATAAGATATAAACCACGAGGTTGTTATTTGCATAGAAATAGCATGGAGCCCCAGGCAGCATGGGAGAAGGACACAGAGATCATTTGTCTAAAATTTTAATGAAAACTTTTGCTGAGGCAGATTTCTTTCTTTTTTTTTTTTTTAAACTTTTCCTTCCTCCCTCCCTCCCCTTCCTTCCCCTCCCCCCACCTTCCTTTCCTCGTCACTGGCCTAACATGGTGCAATTTCAAATGAGATAGATGACATGCTGCCTGTCGTCCTGGTGGAATGCAGTAACATGTAAATTACAATTTGTTTCCCTTTTAATAGAAGTAAGGCTGAAGAGCCTTGCACTCCTAATTTAATGCATTGCATACATGGCTCAAGCCTTTATAACTGCACTCCATTTCAGTGCACACCTGATGTTCCCAATCCTTAGCTGACCTGTTTATAATTAGTTTGCATCTCTGTGGTTTTTCTCTTTTTCTAATGGGATTCTCGGTGTTTTGACTGTTTTGTTAATGTAAACAGTGATGTGCAGTGAGGTCTTAGCTATGGACTTGAGTTTGGGGGGGCCGGTGTTAATGGAGGCTAGGCTGGGGCTTGAGAATTGGGCCGAGACTTTCAAAAGTGACGAGTGATTTGAAATGCCTCAGTTAGTGGGGTGCTTGCCTTGGGACAGCTTAAGGGATGGTGATTTTCACTGGCAGGGTGCTCATTGTTTTCTGAAACCTTTGGTTCCTAGCTGCTGTGGTAATGGGGACATTACCATTTAAGATAGAGTAGGACTAGGAGTGAAGAGTCAGTTGGGCAGGGATGTGAACAGGTGTACTGAATTATGCAACATCCAGAGTGGGAACATTAGCAATTGCCATAATGCATCACACCAATGATCTATCTAGTCCAGGATCCCATCTCCCACCAGGATCAGTACCCCATAGTAGAGAACTGTGGAATAATCTGCCTAGAGAGGAAGTTTCTTCCTGACTCCCATCACTTAGAGGTTGGCTTGTGCCCTGACGCCTGAGAGATTTATATCCATTTCATAGATGAGAATAAAAAGATTAGAACTTTGGGGTATCTATATCTATATATAAACATTTAATCTATTTTTTTTAAAACCCATTGACTTTTTTGCTGAAAGCTAGACCTATGTGAACTGTAGCTCTTTAGCTTGGGAGGAAGGGGAGGTGTTCATGTCAACTTCACTTGCTTCTGATCCGTGTGACATCTGCTCCATAGCTCACACCAGCCGGGAATCTGGCCCTTAAATTCTGTTTCTGGCTCTGCCACTGATTCACTGTGTGACCCCAGGGAAATCGGAATGTTTGCATTGGTCACAAAACCAGAGGGTCTTTTGAAAGCAAACGTTTTAAAACAACTCAGGGTTCTCCTAGAATATTTGCACGGGCTGACTGTTTAGTGGGCAGATGATACCTTTGACATGGGATGTCCTGCACTTGACGTGATTAGTGCCTGTTAAAGTGCTGAGTGCTCACAGCTACCACAAAGTGAATCATTACTCTGTGGCTGGTTAGGTTGTTGCAGTCACCACTTGATGTGTTGTTTTTTTTTAAACTGTCTTTGGTCCAGGCTTCCTAGATTGTTTCCTTCCATCATTGGCATTTCTCCTACTTCCAAGAAAGGAGGATGGAATGACAGTGCTCTGCTCTGTATATCCTTACAAATAACTTAAGTTCTAGGAGTCCCCTTGTTACAACAATGCCTAAAACGCTCCTTCGTGCCCTCAAAGGTGCACCTCTTCCTTTTGAAGTTCTTTGCTTGTCTGTTTCCCTTATTGTATTTGCTTTATACCAGACCTATCCCGGTCAGCTAGGGCAGTAGATGATCCTAACAGGGAAGCAAAGAAACCACAAGTCCTTTTTCCAAAGAAAAATACTCCTCTTACTTTGAGGCATGTTGATACTTTTCCCTCCTAAGGAAAGGTTCCTGAGCCTTGCAAACAAGAGCGGAGAGAGAACTTAGCACAGTCTT
The DNA here is from genome assembly GCF_965152275.1 of Natator depressus. Lineage (NCBI taxonomy): Eukaryota > Metazoa > Chordata > Testudines > Cheloniidae > Natator > Natator depressus. The sequence goes on along the minus strand of NC_134250.1, from coordinate 7,847,182 downwards.
CCCTGGAACTCATAATAAATGCTGAAATTGACTAATAGTCAGCATTGCAAAAGCACTGCGCTGCACATTTCAGCCCAATTTCAAAAGCCCCAGAATTGAAATAACTGAAGGATGGGAGAATTGCTGGTCTCAACTGTAGTGCATTGGCCGAGCAGTGTGGGGGAGTCTTGACAACGTCTGCTTGAGCTGGGCATAAGCCATTCCCTGAATTCACTCCATTAAAATAAATAATCAACATGAATTGCTGAAACTGAAGTAAGTTCTGATCATATACCAAAGATAAGGGAGAGGAGAAAAAAATGGCCTCTTATTCTGCAATTTTATTGCATGCTTTCAATGAAGTTTAGGTTAGTCCCTAAATTATGGTATAGTTATTGAGAAAATAAAAAAAGCACCCAAATTTAGTGTCTAGCAAGAGCAGGATTCAGGTATATGGAGATTCATTGGGTACTAGATTAATAAAATGGCCTTTCATCTCTGGACATCCTAACATAAATCTCTCTGATGTTACGTACAGGTCCATGAGCAGCCCACTTAGCTGCTTTATTTATTTATTTATTTATTTATTTTTTGCGCCATGGAATGCATGCAGATATGTTGAGTCACCTGCATGCCAAAGGAGTTCCCAGTGGGTAGAGCAATGACCAAGAAATTTGCATCAGCTCTGGGCAGTATTGTATGGCTAAAATACCTTGAGATGCTCATTATACTTATCAGGCTAGTGAATTTGTGTGGCAGCATCTCCTAATGTACATTATCAGACCTGCTTGCTGGTATATCATAGGCCTTATGTTACTAACAATTGGTAGAGATTCTCTTTTAGAATCTCTAATAGTTCTGCAGGAGAATCTGAATTCTGTCCCCATCAAATTCCAAATGCTCTAGTGGGCTAACGATCCGATACGTTATCTTTTCGTTTCTGTGAAATAGTGTGTGTGCACAAATTGTTTTGTTTATTTTAACAAGTGCTAATCTCGTTGGTTTGTCTGTCATGAAGATCCAAAATTTAACTTGGCTTGTATTATTTTAAAAGAAAGACGTTAACTACTAGGCAGGTGTAGCAGCTTTTACCTGGCCAATATAACCTGCTGTCAGCAGGTGTCAGTACATAGGTGTGAGGAGAACGGATGGACAGTCAGAAACCAAGCAAAAGCAAAATGTTTAAAACAATACTGAAAATCAGGACTGAGGGTCAGAAGATCTGGGCTTTAGATCCATGTCTGCCACTGACTTGCTGTGTGACCTTGGATATGTCATTTAATCTTTCTGCAAAATGGGGACAATAAGAGTTACCCAATTTGTAGGAGGGGTTGAAAGCTTAATTCATTAATATTTATTTGTAAAGTACATTTTACTCCTCAGATGGACAGTGCTACACATATGAGATCATTATTTAGAGTTACATGGAGAGGAGCACCTGCCAGCCCTGCTGCATTTACAGTCCAGCCAACATTTTGCATATTCCTCCAGCTTTATGAGGCTTTGTTACTTGGCTGTGAAAATTCACTCCAAGACTGAACTGTGACTACAAGGACTTGGCCTGGGAATGATCTTATTTTAAGTATCTGTTCAAAATGCTGCATTTTACAGCTTGAAAAGTCCAGTAAATCTCCCCCAACAAATTAAAAACAAGCAGGTTCTGAGCATGCCGATTTGTTTGGGTTTTTCTTCAACTCCAATTAAGGAGGCTGTGAGGGTGTGGGAGAGAGATTAATGGAAACTTTACAGTTTGGTAATTCACAATTTGCATTTTGAAATCTTAGCAATAAACTTAGAAAGAAAGAAGAACGCCACTGCATGTCCGATGACCTTTTTTGAATGCAGCTTTTCTTAACACAGACACCGTGCACGGGCATGGCAAAGCCATTAACATGATAGGCATCATATTGTGTCAAGATTGGGTAGTATTTGTGTCAATCATGTGCCTAAGAATGAGTCCCTAGGGACTTGTTGATACAACAGGACATAATAGCTCTGAGGATTGGTTTGACAATCTGCATTTAAAAAAAAAAAATCCCTAACAATCCCTTTGCATACATCCATAAAAGAATATCCCTGCATTTTAGACTCATCTCTGAATTGTCCTAACTTTGGTGGGTTGACGTCAGAGCAGTGTTGTGATTTCCATGTAGTTCTGTGAAGTTTAATTTGTGGCAGTCTAGGGCAATACGTTTGAGATAACACCAGATAGCTTTATCTGGTGGTCTCAGTCCCCATAATGTGGGGTGACTGAGCGTCTCTGCTTCGGAGGGCCCTGCAACTGGACTAACAGGTGGTGTTGGATATCAAGACTGGCAGAACTTTGTGGGAGGCCAGGGCTTGAACCGCCGGGTGAGCTCTGGGTCAGGATTTGAGAGGAATAGGCTGAGCGGCTCTTCTGGTGCTGTGCCCACACACAAGTGTAGCAGGCCAGGACTGACGTTCGTTGGCAGAGCTGTACAGGGAGGAAAAGGAAGCTTACACTGTCTGTCTTGTACCAATGCTCAGTCGTTCAGTATCACAAGAACTCTTACTTACCTTCCAATTTCACAGTGTGAAAAAAAAATAAAAACCCCTTTGGATACATTGTTGTCAGTTTAGGGGAGAGCGGGGTTTGGTTTGGTGTTTTTTTGCTTTAAAATATGGACTGTGCAAAGCTCTTTTCTTGAGAAACAAGGCAGGGATGTCTTGGTGCCTGCTCAAGTTGACTCCAGTCTTGGGATTAGATCAAAGCAATCATGTGAGAGCAATCATGTGAGTTAGAACAGCAAGTGCCATCCCTGTCATTCAAAGAAGCATTATAATTATTAATGCATGATATGAATCTTTCTGTAGTGGCACAGCAAGACTATTAGGCGGATACGTATGGGCGCAGTGTGTTTGAGAATGCTAATCAAAGTGGGCCTAAGAAATGTCAAACGGAAATTGACACTCCACCAGCATTAAACATGAGTCAGTACCTCTTGTGAATCTCACCAAGGTTACCCTGTTCTTGGCTCAGGGTGGTGGGGGAAGGAGGAGGGGCTGCTGGCTCTGTGTCTTGGATGGATGCATTAGAGGATGCTGTGGGAGCAACGGAGTGATTTGCTGACGGAGGGCATTTTGGTCACTCAACCATCTTGGAACAGGTGCAGAATCTCAGTGTGCTACTGAACTGCACTGCACCTCTCCACCGTAGACAGTCATTACTCTCAGCCCCAGCAAAGTCAATTTGTGTTGGGAGCCCGAATCTGAGTACAGCTCAGGCAAGGGAGCCAATATCAATTACCCAGTGTTGGTAATAGGGGGAAGAGAGTGTCTTGTTCTTTTTAAGTCACCCCCTTGAGGGGCACTGGAAGCTTTTCCTTTTTAGGTAGGTTGGGTGCATGTTGTGTTGGCCCACTAGGTGTATGTTGCAGTTGGCCCCCTTGGTAACACAAAGGTTCTCAGTTCTCTGCAGAGAAATGAACATAAGCAGGACAGATGCTTGGACTTCAGGCAAATGCAAGTATTTTCAAAAAAATAAACACCTATCTCCATTTATTCAGTTTATTTTTAATTGCCTTGTTTTAAGTGGTTATATTTGTATATTGTTCCCATTAGAGACGATTTACATTCCAGACATCCCATTACCAGTCCCTTTATGTTTGCTGAGGGAAGAAAGTTTAATAGATTTCTGTTGACTTTTTAATTTTCCTTTGCACAAATATCTGTCACTTTTAATATGGAGCTCTGTTAGTACATCTGTATGTGTATAAAGCTGGGCAGATACCTGCATGTATATGTGGATGTTTATTCCTGTGAATAGGGACTGCTACCTCCTAGCATCCTGCCCACATTCTCCCTACCTGAATTTCTCTCTGTATTTTCCAGTGAACATGTTGTGTAGTGTTGCTGTGCTTTTTTAACCAGTTCCCACATTTCGCCCCAGTGATGACTGCATTACAGGGGCTGGTGGCCTTCAGGGAACATCTTCACCACAGAGTTGTGTGATTGGCACCCAGGTGTGCTGAGTCTGGGTGTGCATAGCCACATTGCAAAGCCATACCTGTATCACTGTCTCCTCACTGGTGCTGTACATGTGTGTTGCTAGATGGGGGCATAGCTCATGGTTCTTTGTACTGCAGTAAGCTCAGTTACTCTGATTCTTGCTCAGTGAGTTGTGAGAGAACTTCTCTGTCCTTCTGGGCACACGGCTATCGGTACTAGCCTGCCTCGTTCCTGCAAAGTAGATGGGTTACCAGCACAAGTGGAAGTGATGTCTACACCTGACTCGGGACAGCTGACTCAGGCTCACGGGGCTTGGGCTGTAAAATTGCAGTGTAGATGTTTAGGCTCGGGCTGGAGCCTGGGCTCTGAGCCCCTGCGTGGGGAGAGGGGTCTCAGAGTCCTGGCTCCATCCCAAGCCCGAATGTCTACACTGCTATTTCTAGCCCTGCAGCCTAAGTCAGCTGACCTGGGCTCTGAAATTCACTGCCCCAGGTATTTTTCTCACTGTGTAGACACACCCCTCGTGTGGGTTGAAAGCACTACCAGACGCTGATCGGAGGGGTTTGTGCGTGAATGAAGAGACTAGGAACAGCTCCTAAGAGCCTAAGGGTAGGTCTACACCGCAAAAAACAAAACACAAAGCCTCCACCCAACCAACCTGCGGCTGCGAGTCTCAGCTCCCAGGCCAACAGACTTGAGCTCGCACGATGGGCTAAAAATAGCAGCGTAGACTTTCTTGCTCAGCTGGAGCCTGGGCTTCTGGTGCTCTGCACAGAGGGTATAATAGACAGGGTGGCACGACTGCCTCTCCACTTCCTTCTTACTGCCACACCAGAACCCTCCACTGATCCCTTCTCTTCTTCCTGTAATGTATACATTCATATGTGTTAGTCTTAGGTTTTTGATGCTCGTTAGTGTTTTGATCATTTCCAAAGGAACTTAGGTTATGCCCAGGATACCAGGTTTCAAAAACTGCAGTCTCCTGCCCCTGGTCTTGTCTAGTCAGCGACAACCACCAGAACTGCCTTTCCTGCCTGAGAGGAATTCATATCTCTGTGAAGTGCAGTATCTGCTGGTCTTTTCCCAGATGAACACAACAAGCACAAGAACTTTGACTTCAAAAACACCTTATAGTGTGTGCAGTGAAGCCCTAGTCAGATGCAGGCTGAGGAGACCCCCTCCCCTGTATGTCAGCCAGGAGCGTGCCTCCTAGTACTGCCTTGGATTCCAGAGTGAAAAGGAGAGAAGGGAAAGACCCTTCATCTGAGAGTAAGGGATACTCTCACAAACGTAAAACCAGATCCACTCCTAGACATTCAAAGAGGAGAAATCCCTCCCTGACCTGTCCAAGGTTTGTCTTCATGCCCGAGCCTCGGGGACTTAGCGGTATCAAGTAAAATGAAACCCTTGAACCTGAAGGACTGGGAATCACCGGTGCCCTCGAAACCCACCAGGGTAGAGACTCATTCATTGATGATACTGCCATGACCCTGTAACAAACTGCCATTTACCTCTACCCCGTGGTATGGAATTACAAGAGACATTCTCCGAAGGGGCCGGTGACTTTTACCACTCTGTGGGTTTGGGAGGATGAAGATATTCACTAATCTTCCTCATTATTGGGATCAATCCTCACCAGAGAGACTCTAACACCAGTGGGAATTGAGGACTCTCTGAACAGAGTCTACCTCCTAACCCATCCACTAACCACAGTTTCCCGTCAATGGGATTGATGGAGCCGGATCTGACCTTTTCATTGCTGGGACAGTCAGACGTAGTGGTAGAACCAGATTCTCTTCATCTTGAGCCCCGAAGGGATCAGGAATCTCCTGGAACCAGGCTCAGGCACACAAACAAGGACTGCTTCCTCAGGACTGGTGGCACCAAATGCCTTGGGCACTGCTGCAACATACTTTTGTTCCCTCATCTGGCCTTATTGGGGCCCATGGGATCCCCGTGCATGATACCTGGAATCCATGTGATCCAACAGGGAGTCAGATCACCTGTCTTCTACAAGAGGTCAACCAGAACCTCTCCAAGCTTGAGGAAGATGAGCTGCTACTGCCAGCACCCCCAGGGATATCATCCTCATCACCCGATGAGGTGGTTGCTCCAGCCTCACCACCTCCCCCAGGTGATCATAGACCATTTCAAGAGGTGTTACGGAGAATGGCGCAAGCGCTCCTAATCTCCTTAGGAAGAATCATAGAATATCAGGGTTGGAAGGGACCTCAGGAGGTCATCTAGTCCAACCCCCTGCTCAAAGCAGGACCAATCCCCAATCAAATCATCCCAGCCAAGGCTTTGTCAAGCCTGACCTTAAAAACTTCCAAGGAAGGAGATTCTACCAACTCCCTAGGTAACGCATTCCAGTGTTTCACCACCCTCCTAGTGAAAAAGTTTTTCCTAATATCCAACCTAAACCTCCCCCACTGCAACTTGAGACCATTACTCCTTGTCCTGTCCTCTTCTACCACTGAGAATAGTCTAGAACCATCCTCTCTGGAACCACCTCTCAGGTAGTTGAAAGCAGCTATCAAATCCCCCCTCATTCTTCTCTTCTGCAGACTAAACAATCCCAGTTCCCTCAGCCTCTCCTCATAAGTCATGTGTTCCAGACCCCTAATCATTTATGTTGCCCTTCGCTGGACTCTCTCCAGTTTATCCACATCCTTCTTGTAGTGTGGGGCCCAAAACTGGACACAGTACTCCAGATGAGGCCTCACCAATGTCGAATAGAGGGGAACGATCACGTCCCTCGATCTGCTCGCTATGCCCCTACTTATACATCCCAAAATGCCATTGGCCTTCTTGGCAACAAGGGCACACTGCTGACTCATATCCAGCTTCTCATCCACTGTAACCCCTAGGTCCTTTTCCGCAGAACTGCTGCCTAGCCATTCGGTCCCTAGTCTGTAGCTGTGCATTGGGTTCTTCCGTCCACTACTCTCAACCTAAGCTCCTGGCTATACTACAGCCCCCGGAATCCAACTGGGTTGCACTGTCTGTAAATTAAGCTGTACCAGACCTGGCAAGGTCTATACAGCACACGGCCGTTCCCTGTGCCCCTACCCCCAAGAGGGCAGAAAAGCAATACTTTGCCATGACTAAGGGAGTGGAGTTCTTGCTCACCCATCCTGCCTCAAACTCCTGGGTGGTTCAAGCAGCCACGGAAAGATCCAGACATCATCCAAAGGCCAACCCCTGCAGATAAGGAGGCCAGGCACCTAGATCTTATGGAGAGGAAGTCTACCAGCCCTCCGCATGACTTGAAGAGGTGTCCCTGTTTGATATTTGCAGGGCAGCTACATGGCGTTCCATCCTCACATTCACCTAACTACCCTGCAAATATCAAATGGGCACCTTGGAGAGATGCTACTGTCCCAAAGGATGCATCAGCAGGGGAGTCTTGGACCCAGACATCCTTTGGGACAGCTGTTCTACCGGCAGCTATATCACTGGCATCCTCCCATCTCCCTCCTCTCTGAGTATTGCTGGTCAGTCACCCACAGTGAGACACACATAGGGACCAGCACTCGAAGAAAGGGAAGTTACTTACCTGATTGTAATGAGTTCTTAGAGATGTGTGCTCCCTGTGTGTATCCCACTGCCTGCCCTCCTACCCCGTTGCTTCGGATCATGACAAGATTCATGGTAGAGAAGAGACTGGAGAGGTGGTCGGCCCGCCCCATCCCTTATGCCTTTTGGTGTGAGCACAAGGAGAGCATGGGCACAGGCATGGACCAACGCACACTGCTTGCAAGAACTTTTTGGTCTCAGGCACATGGAGTCCATGCGTACCCTCGGTGGAATGCAGAGAGGGATCGCACATCTCAAAAAACTTCAGTTACAGTAAGGAACTTAACTTCCCTTTGCTGCAGTTATGTGGTCTGTGTGTTGCCTCCTTCCCACTTGTCCTCGAGCATCCAAGTGTATTTGCTCTCTTCCCACGCCCTTTCCCCCCCCCCCCCCCCCAAATCCAACTCCACCATCACCAACGCTGGTGCCTGGATTTACATTCAGCAGCCATCTCCTATAACCATCAGGCTGTCAGCTTTGCAGCCCCCCCTCCACCTCCCACCTCCCCCATCACTCACCAGAGGAAAAAGAGAGCTGGAGCCAGAGCTTGAAATATATCATGCAATAGTGTATCATGAATTTCTTGTGAATCACAGTGGAGAAACAGGTTTATTTATTTCAGAGACTTTAAATCAATATAAAGTAGGTCTCTTCGTTCTGAAGCTGGGATGGAGTGTGAAAAAATGAGCCCATTGTACTCTTAAAACTTTGGGGAAAGGAGATGACAGCTATATAATTCCATTTACCAGGCACTAGGGGCTTTAATGTGAAGGTGACAGGGAGCTCTTTGTGCATTTAGAGCACCATATCTTCTAAATAAAAGATCTGTAGACTTGATAGTGGAGCATAGCTCTGACTTTAATAATCTCCAGACATTAGACCGAGCCAATATGTTCCCAAGTCAGAAAGGTCCCCCACCGAACGCTCGTAAATTAAAAGTGCAGGCAGTGCACACATTCATAGATTAGAAATGCAAGAGCTGCAATCGGTTTCCAACAGGAAGCGCAGGAGGAGAGGAGGGAGGTGTTCATGCCACCATGTGAATAGGATAAAGACTCAAGAAACAGTGTTTAGAAGCACAACTCTTCATCGTTTCAAGGGACGTGCTTCCTGTTAGCATCCTAATCTAGGTCTGTTCTCTTGTACCCACATGCCATTTATCCCATCATCTAATAAGTTCGTGTGCAGAGCAGAAGTGCTGAATGATAAAAATGAAGGCTGTAAGATGTGCTGAGGCTCAGCCACAAATAATGGTACACCTCTACCCGGATGTAATGCTGTCCTTGGGAGCCAAAAAAAATCTTACCGCGTTATATGGAACTTGCTTTGATCCACCGGAGCCCGCAGCCCCGCCCCCCCGGAGCGCTGCTTTACCGCGTTGTATCCGAATTCATGTTACATAGGGTCGCGTTATATCGGGGTAGAGGTGTACTTTGGCTTTAAGTCAGTGAAATGTGAATTTTTGTGAGACCCTTATTTTGATCATTTCTCTTGTGTTTATTAATGCTGCCAGCTATCGTGTGTGTCTTTTTCCAGTTCTAATTTCTGACACACACTATATAAGCTGTGGGATATAAATTACCATTATTATTATTTGTATAAAATGCAGTGTTCAATTCTTATATATGCGCGCGCGCACACACACTATAGTGTGAACATAATAGCAGGTTCAAGCACTATATTTAAGGTTGCCATAACCGTTTCCATTCTAGCCCTGTGTTCTCAGTTCCTCAGATCTTTCATCTTTGCTCACACACAAAGGCCACTAAGTTTTCAGCAAAACTAGTTTTGTAGTTAACTGCCTCAGTGAGTAACAGCTCAGTTGTTGGAAAGGTGTCTAAGGAAGGCTGCTGGCTGTTAAGATTTAGAGTGCATGGGTGCTGGCAAAATTAACATACTGATCTTAGAGAACATTTATATTGACGTTGAAGGGGAATTTTTAAAGAAGTGAAGGGCAGTTAGGTTCCCAATTCCCCTTTGTGCTTTTGAAAATCTCCCCCAAAGTCAATATAGATACTAATTTCATTGTCATAATGGTCCATTCAATAAGTAGAAAAGACTGAAATAGATACTACATATGTATCTAAGGTTGTAATATAAAATACTACATTATCTGAGAAGTAGTATTTGTTCGTGTAATTAAAGGCTGTATTGTAATGCATGCAACATTAGATTTGGCATTTCCTTTTGAGTACTTAATTGTGCAACCGTAATGTTCTGTTAAAGTACAGTTTTTTTGTATAGAGCCTATTCAATATATTACTGCTTAGCTGTGTGAAAGGTCTGTCTTAAATTAGTGAAAATATGGGGCTCTAGGTGGCTTAAAGAGATAGCACTGGGATGTGGAGCCTTTTGCGTCTAGTTTGCCTTTCTGAATTTGGCCCAGATCTGCAGTGACCAGAAGTCATTTCCATCTCAAGGCCTGTATGAATGAGTTGGTCTCAGTACAGTTTCTAGATTATTTGTCATGGATGTGCTATGAGAAGCATTGTGATGGTATTGATGGGATGGCTATTAGTGTAAACAAAATCAGACTTGTTTACTAATACCCCTCCTAGATCAAGGGAGCAGCTATCTGCTGCTGCTCAGAAATGCCAGATCTGAGCTGCTGTATCAGAAAGAAGCTGTAATTATATATAAAATGCAAAGACATTGAGATAGAAAGCAGGGGATCAAGTGCAGCCTGGCCCCTGCCTAGAAACATCAGAAAGGGAAGGTGCTTCTGTTACTGGCAGCTGTGGGCCATCTCTGCATTAGTCACTCGCTCCCCATAGCTTCTTTTTCCCCCTTATTGCAGTGTGTGTGAGAAGAGGGCAGGGGAGGGATTGAGGAGGGGGACACAGTCTTCTGATTTTTGTAGCACTTTCACTTTCTTTTAGTGTCGGGATCCAGTAAATTTTAATTTTAAGCAGACAATCTGGTTTCAGAAGTTCGGTGTCTCATGCTTCCTTGTTAATGACTATTCTGCTCTGATTATCTGCGCTATCAAATTAAGCATAAAAAGAGATGTTAGAAGTACTAGTATGCAATTATATCTGTATAATATGCATGTGCTTTTTAAAAATCAGAGCCACTATCATTTGCCACTCCTCCTTATTTCTCCATGCTTTCCCTGCGTCCAATGGCTGCTGGGCTTGGGAGCTAGGTTTTCTACTGGTCCCTTAAGTGCTTGGAAACCTCTCCTCCTAGGAAGTAGCCTCTGTGCAAAGTTAACTCTTCCTTGAACATGGTCAGATCCATAGAACTTCTGCTCACCATAAGGCTGATGATGCTGGCTGGTCCTGCCCTGACTTTCTCTTGAGTAAGATGCTCCAGTCACCACCACTTCCCTCCTAGGGTGTTTTAAAGCCACCTGCTTGGCTTGTCACAGAACCTCCGTTGTCGGTGTTTGCTTTTTTGAATGGGTGTGTTACGGTTTTGGATACACAGCTTGTTCCTAAGCGGCCTTTTGCACACGGGCCTTGTGTAGCGTTGTCTATCTAAATTATCTATCAGCTTTTCTAAAGCGCATTAGTGTCTTTGCTGCCCGTGTGTCCCATTGAAGAACACCCCTAATTGCACAGGCATTGCTATTGTACTTCTCTAGCCATTTCATTCTGCTTCACCCTTGCACATTTTCTTGCAGAAACATTTATACAGTAATATACACTGCCCCATTTAAAATTGTTAATTGGAGATTGAATTACTTGTCAGCCTTTAAAAATGTAGTCCTCTCAGGTCAGAGATGAGGTAGTTAGCAGGGCTAAATGGATGAGCTATTGCATTAATTTTTTTCTCAAGCCAAATGATCATTGTCTATAAGCTGGCTAGCCCCTCCGTGCCTTTTAACCTCTGGCACCTTAGCTGAAATCCAGTCTGAAGCCATATATGTGAGATGAGTTGGCAGATTCTCTGCTCATTTGCAAGTAGATAGGAGAACACACACAAAAGAAGTGGGGGACGATGGAGTCCAGCGGTTGGATGCCTAAGTGCCAGGTTGCATGCTGGGACACACCCACCCACCCTGTAGTGCCGGGAACGTGGTAGGGTAGTTTGCTTTGTGCTTGAATGGTGGTTAAACCAGAATTTAATTTTCTTTTCAAGATTGCATATACTCAAATTACTCATCCCTCCCATGGCACTCAGTCCATAGGTTTGTGCATGCCCATGTGTGTACATACATGTAGTGTGGCACACAAATTAGGTGAGCTACCATTCATCAATATTACTTCGTATGCATCTGGGAATCATGATGCCTCTGCTGACAAATACACTGATAAGTAAATATGGCCCTCACTCAGTATTACACAGTGATTTCAATGGCACAGAGCCTCCCAATGCTCTGCCACTTCACTCAAATGTCTGGAGCACTCGGGAAAAGGAACTGCATATTTATCTTGATCTCCAAAAAGGGATTTAAGGGCAAGAGCAGGCAGTATATTAGACTGTTTTCATTGCCTGTCAGCAGCAGTAAACCTGAGCTGTCTACAGTGTCTCTAGATAAGCAGTGGCCCATTTTGCATGTACGTACGTTTGCATTCATTTGAAGATAGGGAGTTCAAATTCTTTTTATTTTTATTTTTCTCCGTGGAAGGTGTTAGCTGGACTTGTGTCTCACATCTGGAGGCGAGTCTTTTCCTGTCCCTGAACCTGTATCTTCACTCCTGGCTTCTCAGTTTGTGGGGGTAAAATGCCGGTCATGGCACAAGATTTTTCTTGTGTGTGTATGGGGAAGATAAAGGGAAGTGGGAGCCAGGAACTCCAGAGTTCAAATCCCGTTTCTTAGATTGACTGCCAAGCTGTTGGGCAAGTTTCTTAACCCTTCTGTCTTGGTTTCCCAGTGTGTAAAATTTGGATAATATCCTTCTCACATGGGTTTAACGAGGATTAATTACTGTTTGTAAAGAATTCTGATGTCTGTGCCTCCATACTCCAGAGGCAAGTGAGCTTGCACCGGGCGAATGGGTGCAGATCTTAGAGGTTTCCAGACCCCAGCTATGGTCAATCGTTGCCATGAAGAATAAGATCTGAGTACTTTAGCTTAGTTTTATGATCTACAAAAACTTTGGTAGTTATGCATGCTATCTAGATGGATTGAAATCCCAGCTCTTGGCCAAATCCTGAGAGGTGCCGTGTGCTGGCAGCTCCCATGGAAGTTATCTGCCCCTCTGAAATTGACCGCCAATACTTAACTCTGATTCTAGTCATCCACATACACGCAACCAACCACAGGATAACAGAATCATTTCAACAACTTTTTATTGTAAAGGGGACTTTAAAATAATTAAGCCCCCTACTAATTTCCCTGAAATCTTTCTGAACGAGACAGGTTACATTCCCTATGGGAAGTTTAGAACTTCAAGTCATTTACATTCATGAAGATGAAACCAGATCTGAACCTCACTTCCTCAGTGACAGTGCTGCCCTAATGACTTAAGTTTGCTTCTGTCTCTGGGTTTTTCCCACAGCCCCATTTCCCCCCAAAACTAGCTGTTTGGGGCCGGGGGTGGAGGGATTGGTTTGAATTTGTTTTAGATCTAAAGGAAACAGGTAGGTAATGCCCTCTGCCTGTTAGAAAGACTCAAGCCATAAAAATAACAAACGGCATGTATTTGCTAGAATGTCAAAGTTATGAGTTTATTTTGTAATGATGTGCTCCTGCCTTCATGAGGTAAACTGGCTGTGGCAGAGGTGTTATTAGTAATATGGACTCAGTGGAGCAGAAAGCCGAGTGACCGAGAGATCAGTGTATCAGTCAGTGAGAGGGCAAATGGAAAGAGACAGCAGGAGAATGAGAAAAGAGCTGCAGTGCCTGGTCTGAGATTAGAGATGGAGTCTCGTAAGAGAATTGAAAGTCCAGCAGTCAGTCTTATTCTTCCTGCCCCCTCCAAGGAGGAACCGGGTCTTTGTCTGTGCTCACGTTCTATACTGGGTTTTGTGCAGGGCTGTGGTTTTTCCCCCTTAAAGGCCTAAATGTGTCAGTTCCACTTCTGTGTTTTACACAAGGGAAGCTTGGGTCTAGAGAACTGAACTCTGGAGACCTGGTTTCTAGTCCCAGCTCTGCCACACTCTGGCTGTGTGACTGAAGGCAAGTCATGTAACAGATGGGGGAAACTGAGGCAGGGGAAATAAAAGGTGACGGGAGAGTGAATGTTTATATAGCACTCAGGGGTCTAGAGATGGTCCAGGTATTTATTACTGCTGCTATTCAAAGAGCTTCCCCAGCAGTGACTGCTGGAGTGGTAGGACTGGAATGCACACACGGGCATGGGACAGGCTGAATAGTGGCTCTTTGTTGCCCTTTCTGTTCCCCTTCTGAAAGGTGCTCGGACGGGAGGTGTACACCTCAAACAACCAGCTGGGTGGGGTCCAGATCATGCACAACAATGGTGTGACGCACAGCACTGTGAGTGATGATTTTGAAGGCATCTATACCATTCTGCAGTGGCTGTCCTACATGCCCAAGGTAAGTCTTGTTGGTGCAGCAATGCAAGGTGCGTAGCCTATACTGGCTAATGGCATTCGCTTAACTCAGTTCTTTGGGGCACTGCAGAGGCCACTGGAGAACTGCCAATTCCCTGTGCACATCACCCCTCTGGCAAACTGTCCATAGTCATCTGTGCAGCAGGGTTTTTACATGTACAGTTGATTGTCTTTTATAGAAATGATGCTAAAAATTTCCCCTCCCCAGCAAAGTTACTGTAGATGTGAGTTGCTCTGCAGCCAGGCGAACGCACAGATCACCTGTCTTCTGGAAACAGTGGGTGGGATGAGTCAGGTGGCTTTGGTCACCTTGATAAAATTAAATCACGAGCCCGGTAGATGCTGGCAGCACCTGAAGCTCAAGAGCAAACCAAGTGCAAAATAAGCCAAACGAAGTCTCACGCGAGTGTCAAAGTGAATGTGCCATCTTCTTCAGACCTTTGCAAAGTCATCGGGATGCTGCAGTCATTGGGATTGTCTGGAAAGGGGGCGCCCACTGACATCAACCAGTTCGTTTGCATTTCTAATGTTTGGTGCAGGGCCATGAATACCGTAGGACAATTTATCCCATTTGTTTGTTTTGCTGTTTGTTTTTAGAGTGTATCCAGCCCGGTGCCTACCCTCACCATCAAGGATCCTATAGACAGAGTCATTGAGTTTGTTCCCACCAAGACTCCCTATGATCCCCGCTGGATGTTGGCTGGACGTCCTAGTCCAAGTATGTACATCTGTCACACAGGTTGTGTGAGAGTTCAGCTGGTTTCAAGATCTCTACTGGCATTCAAATGACAGCCCGAGCTCCAAAATATGTACTTCAATCATGTAACTTTGGCATTTATCAGTACTGAATATTGTTACTGATAGTATGCTAATGATCCGGTATTGAATGGCCGCTGCCTACTAGCTTCAGAGTGGTGTGGTTATAATTAGAAAAGTGGGGAGACTGTATTAGCAACTGACTCGGATTTAAGTGGGCTGAAGCCACTGCAAGGATGACCATGTCTGTGATGAATCTTTTATGTATTGGAAACTGTTACTCACTCGGATAATTCTTACTCACGCAAGTAACTCGATAGACTTCAGTGGGAGTATTTGTGTGAGTAAGGACTAGTTGCATAAAGGTTTGTAGATTCAGGCTTTTTGTGTGTCAGATGTAGATAGAAGAAACCCAGGTGAGAAGATGATGTAAAAAACAGGAGGTTGAATTTTGGCAAACCCCAGCATTACTAAATAAAACTATTTTAATAAGTGGCCTATTGAAACCAAACTAAGCATAAAATTGTCAAAAGCACCTACATGATTTACAGCTTGCCTGCACAAACATTTACTTCTCAGCAAGCTGGGGTGTGACTCTGTCAACTGTCCACATGCACCCTGCTGACACCCATTAACAGTTCATTAACTTGCTTTGGTTAGTCCTATTTCAAAGAGGACCAGATCAAAGCGAATTCTTCCATCCATCTAGCTGCATATACTGGGGAGAGGTGTGGGGGTTGGGGACGGGGGGGAGGGGGGGGGATGTTGACATAACTATGTCACTCGTGAAATTTTTCACAGCCCGTTAGGTTGACCTAAATTGTAGGTGTAGCTAGGCCTTAGTAATTTCTGAGAATGGGACTTCAGGCCTGGTCTACACTAAAAAGTTAGGTCAGCCCAGGAAAAATCCACACCCCTGAGTGATGTAGTTAAACTGACCTAATCCACGGTGCAGACAGTGCTAGGTCAATGGAAGAATTCTTCCATTGACCTAGCTACCAGCTCTTGTGGAGGTGGATTCTGTCTCTGGCCTCGGAGTGTCTACACTGAAGCACTTCTGCAGTGCAGCTGTGTCGCTGTAGCATTTAAAGTGTAGACAAGCCCTAAGTCTCACTGACTTACAATGAGATCTAGGTTCCTAAATGCCTGAGTCACTTCTAAAATGGGACTTGGGTGTCGAAGTCCTGTAGGTGTTTTTGAAAATTTTACCCTCAGTCTGCTTCTACAAAATCATATCAATTAAGACAAAGGGCGCTTCTGAAGGTGGGTTTGATTTTGTAGCTGTTCTGCTTGAGTTTTGAAGTTCCCTAATGATACTGCACAATTCTTCACTTTTCTCCCAAAGTAGAATTTTTTATTTCAAATTCTGCACTGAATACATTTGAGAGCAGTTAGGGTTTGAAAGGAAATCAGAAGGTAGATGTTCCAGATGACATTTTCTCGCAGACATTGCCCTGATGTCCTGGTTGATTTTTATTTCCTTGAAGATTAACAGGAAAGTGCCTTTTGAGATGAAAGACCCAGCCTCAATCTCAAATGCATCATGAGGCCTCCTGGAAAGCCTGCTACCACACCCTGAATATATCACAATACACATTATGCATTTGAGATTTGAAAATGACCCTGACACTATCCAGGTTTGCTCCTGGACTGGAAATATTTTCCTCTGCTTCAGTAACTAACCAAGAAGCCATGTGAATGTTACTATTTGAAAGGAGAGAGAACGGATTGGAGCAGGGAATCAGAGTGCTGAAGCCAAATGTATCGTGTACTTTTCAGAGATTATGAAATAAACAGTTTGAGATAAAAAAAACAAAATTTACACATGATAGTATGTAAGTTCTGAGTACTTAAGAGAGCATGTCTACAATTCAGAGTTGCTTTTTATAGTTAGGGAATTGTCCCTTTTTTGGAATTTAAAACCTCCCAAATAAAAGCCTTTATCATAAAGACAGGTTTCAGAGTAGCAGCCGTGTTAGTCTGTATTCGCAAAAAGAAAGGGAGTACTTGTGGCACCTTAGAGACTAACCAATTTATTTGAGCATAAGCTTTCGTGAGCTACAGCTCACTTCATCGGATGCATAAAATGAAGTGAGCTGTAGCTCACGAAAGCTTATGCTCAAATAAATTGGTTAGTCTCTAAGGTGCCACAAGTACTCCTTTTCTTTTTATCATAAAGGAATCCATCTCTAACTAGCTTGGCAGACCTCACACAATAATTGGATTGGAACCATTGCAAAAGATTGAACCCCCTGCTGCTCCCTTTTGGAGGCATGCAAGAGATGTGCGGACAAGCTACCAACTAGGTGACCATTATCCCCGCTGTTATTAATGAGGTTTGAGGAATAAAATGAGATTTGTGATAAACTAAGTTTTCCGGTTTTGGATAATATTTTTTCATCGTCTCTCCAGTAATTCATCCAGCTGTCTGAGTGCAGCTAACACCAGCTTCCAAATCGAGTGACTTCAGATTTTAATTTAGTAGAAGCGTTAAGGAAAGCAGATGATTCTCCATGATAAGTTAAAGCAGATATCTCCTAGGTGAAAAGTTAAAGCCATTTATTAGAGGAGATAGTGCTGTGATATTCTTCAAACTGACACCGGACACGAGGCCAGAATCTAAACGATCAGCTTTGGGCTCATGATAAAGAGATAATTTTGAAATGGATGGTCACATTTTACAGTGGGGCCACAGAGGCAAGGAATGTAGAACACAGTAATTACAAGTTTGGTCTTGATAAAACACTCTCCATCCTGTTTAAGTCAGCAGAGGTTAGCTCACTTGGATCTCCACTTTTAATTGGTTTTAGACTTGGGTTTGTGGAGGCAGAGGTGCTTGTTCAAATTAAAGCATTGCTCAGAAGCTGTGTGCCCAGGGGTAAAGCTGGGAGGCTGCGTTTTTGCACAAGCTTTGTTGCGGACTCAGTGAAAAGCAGCTCCCTGCAGAGTAATTTGTATTGCCTGGGTGAGTAGAGTATCCTGAGTGCCATGATTTGGTGCTTGTGGCTTCTACAGTCTGGAGGACTGCGGAAAACAGACCTCTCAGCATTTCCTGTCTTTTGTTGATGTTGGCTCAGACAGTGGCCAGTACCAGAGAAAAGTCAAATCCCTCCATAGCTCCCTTTCCTACTCATTAGAGATGGGGCCCAAACTGAAATCCTGGATTTAACAACCCTGGACTTCACTGGGTCATTTCAGAATCCTGAGCTGAATGCAGAGCTGAATGTTACAGTTGGCCCTGATCCAGTGTCGGAGCATACTTAGTTTTAGAAATCTGTGTTCGGAAAGTAGATCTCAGTACAAACAAAATCTAGGGTCCATTCTCTAATAATGATGCATTGCTGCCACCTGCAGGCAGTCCTCTTGCACCCTGAAACATGACATTTGATTACCCTTATTTTTGCACAGACGAGTACAAGCATTAATGTCATAAAATGATGCAACCTCTCTCTTTATTGTTCCTGGCAGTGTTTGGCTTGATGAATATCCATAGAAATGTAGAAGAGGTAGGAAGGAAAGGTAGTCTTTTGGTGAAGGCACAGGACTTGGAATCAGGAGAGCTGGGCTACTTAACCTTCAGTGCCTCAGTCTTCCCATCTGTAGAATGGAGGTAATGGTATTGCACTCTGCCACACAGGTGTGTAATAGCGAGGCTTTATCCCCTAAGAGTAAGGGAGGTGCAGCTATTACATTGGTGAAAACCAAAGAACTGTCTGTAAATTAAATACATAAAAATACACTTTAATCTCCTATGACTCCAGCGGTTTTTAAAGGTTCTGCTCTCTGCTACACTATTATCAACTGCATTGAATGCATATACAATACCAGTCAACAAGAATGCTGCATCACACAGGGATCTGGTCAGTCTGTTGCAATCACTGACATAGGAGGACATGAAGTCAGATAATGGATTGCTCTTACAAAGCACTGGATACTTTTATAACCAGTTGTGTATGGGTAGCACAGTCAAGGTAATCATGCTTCAGGGCACGAGCTTGATTTTCTTCAGGGGTCAGGAAGGATTTTTTTTTCTCTTCAGCATTGCACAATCATCTAGGAGCACTGTTAGAAAAGGGTTTGTGTCTTTGAAGCATCAGGAATTGGCCATCACCATTTGCAGGGAAATGGACTTGGATGGAAAGTCTGATCTAGTATGCTAACTATTAAGGTTCTCTGTAGCATCTGGAACGAGCATGCACGTTGTGTAGTATATCTTTAGTAGAGCAAGGATTCACTTTATGGGCTATACATAGTGATTCAGTCCTATTATTTTGCCAACGTATGATGCCCACAAATGCAATGTCTAGTGTTCAAATCTCATTAGCTCATTTATTCTTAAATGTGTGTCTGTCTACAGCATTTTTGGCATAATCGAGAGAAAATTGTAAGCTAGGTTTTGAAAATAGAGATAGGTATTTTGAAAAACAACATCTTTAATGACTTGGCAGCCTTCTGACAAATGTATGCAGTGTCTTGAAAAAAACAGAGTTATTTATTTAAAAGCATGCAAAGTCCCTCTGCTATCCAAACCCCATCGTTTAACAATAAATGATGCCTTTGCTGATAAATGACTCTCTTTATGCAGACTAGCAAATGAAATAGGACATGATGGCTGAAGGCAGACAAATGCTCAGCAGTCTAATGCTCCCTTATATTGTCATCTGTTTGTTTTTTTTAAAAAAAATAGACAAAAAAAGCAGCTGAGCCCCCAAGTTGTTAAATTGGAGTCTTGCTACTATTTTAACTGCTGTTTATGTTCTCCCCCGCTTTCTTTTTTGTAGCTCAAAAAGGCCAGTGGTTAAGTGGTTTCTTTGACAGTGGATCATTCCTAGAGATCATGCAGCCCTGGGCACAAACAGTTGTGGTTGGCAGAGCTAGGTAAGTACCCACAGGCTTTTTAGACCTTTGTAGAAATCTAGCTTTTACTGATGCTTTGTGTTTCTGCTGACACATTCTGACAAAACTGGTGAGTGGATGTATGTGGATAACAAATTTAACATCTCAGCAGTACACGTCTCTGCTATGTGAATTGAACATGTGGTGATGATTCCTTCCTGTCCCAGGGTGCTTGATAGCTTTTGCCTTCTATAATGCTGGGCGAAAAGAGTATACGTGGGTGGGACACAGGTGATTCCTTGGGACAAACCTTTCAACTGTACATGGTACTACAGAGGGGTCCCATTGTTGTGGCTCTGACATAGCTTAGAGTAATTGGTGGACTGTGTTGCTTCACGATCACATTTGACTTGCACAAAAAAAAAAGTCCAGCTAAAACTGAAGTAAACTGGAAGAAACTGCAGATTGCTGGGATACTTACTTTTTTTTTTTTTTTTCCGCAAGTGAGAAATTGAAGTTTCTATTAAATTTTATTACCCCCTCTGAAAAGAGAGTAACTCAGCAGTGATCCCAGCATAGAATAACCTGCAGCTTTTTCCAAACTAGCACCTGCCAAGACTCATCTTAGTCTAGCTCTACATTGCAGAGACAAGCGGCCTTGGGGACTTGCATCTGGTGCTCACCTTCCTTTCTGAGACAATCACTTTCCCTTATCTTCATGGCAAGTGGCACCTGCTCAAGATTCTAAAACATACCGTGTTTGCTTGAGATTTAGATCCCAGTCTTGAAAACAATTCCAGCCTTTGTAGCTCTTTCAGTATAGTAGGTCCCTGCACTTTCATGCTGCCAAGAAGGAAAAGCCATCAGATGGCAAATCTTGCAGAACGGCTCTTCCATTTAGGCTCAGAAGTCAAGTCTTTCGTTGTTGTTGTTGTTGTTGTTGTCATTAAAATAATCAGTGGCATTGTGTGTTTTCTTTGTCTGTTTCCTTTCTGAATAAAGCTGTTCCAAAAGGATGGAGTATTATCCAGTGATAAGAGCAGTGGAATAGGAACCAGTATTCATAAATTCCCTTCCCAGCTCTGAGCGAGAATATTTTCTAGTAGTTAGATCAGAGAAACAAGATCCAGGATTCCTGCTGGCTCAACCACTGATCTGCTGTTTGACCTTGAGGAAATCCTGTAACCTTTCCATGCCTCAGTTTTTCCATCAAGCAACTGTGTATAAAACCTACCTCTCAGGTTTAATCTGATGTTCGTAAGGTTCTTTGATGATCCTGCTTTGCAGGTGCAAAGTATTATAATCATCTAACGGCTGTAAGTTTAGACAACATCCCAGACAAAATCAATTATTTTGCAAAGCCAGACAGTCTTTGGCTTGACTTTTAGTTTCTTTTCATCGGACACGCTTTGAGCTGCTTTGGACTCAGTCTCCTATACACGTATATAAAATACAAATGGAGCTGACTTCTTTCAAAAGCAGTGGCATTTTGAAAAAATAAATATGAATGTATTCTTCTGGGATTGTTACCGTAAGTGCTGCCAAAACTCATCTTTTGTATGTATGTTTGGAATATGTGTGCTGTTGGCTGTAAATTGTCTTTTATTATTCCAGGGCAACTTGTCCAGGGACACACTATAAAACAAGATGTAGCATCTTCATGTGCTAGCCTGATGAAATTTATATGAAGTATAATGGAAAACAGAAGTTGTTTTGAGCTGTTTTCAAGTTCAATAAATAACTGTAATACTTGGATAAAGATGTTCTTTATTAGGTCACATGGGCCCTAATATAGACGTTATAAGTTACCGATTTAAGACGGCTTCTGCAATTACGAGTTTCCAGCCGGACTCTTAATCATTGTGAATAGGAATATTTTCATACCCCCTAGTGCACATCGGCCTTGTCACTTTTGGTGCCTGGGGTGCTTGTCATCCAACTTTAGATGGCTGAGTAGAGAGGGGTCGTCTCTGCTGGGACTTCCTTTCGTGCAGCATCAGGAAGCCATTGCAAGCAGCTGTTGCCACAAGCGGCTGCCTTTTGTTTTAGGAAGTTATTAGACTGAATGGAGAGTGAGGCTGAATTTCCTTGACACACATGTTATCCTGCCTCCTTGTTCTCATATACCAGACCCCTTTTTCCCCGGTAATGACCCAGCAGCTGTGAGGGTTAACAGATAAAACACTAACCTTCCGAATGCCCATCACCATTCCTCACTTTTGGGGGATCCCTGTAAAGTGTGCAGGGCAATTGGGGTGGCTGGGTCATGCAGTCTTCCGTAAAGCATGTGGCATATAGGGTTTTTGATCAACTGGTAGTGGGTGGAAGGATCATTGTGATTGTAAATGGGGGGCTCAGAAGGCTTGGGTCTTCAAGGTTATATTTCCTGATGAAGACATTTTCATGAAAATCTGTGTGGTGCCATGCTAGGAGAGATGCTAGCGGAGATGCACCCTGTCCAACTGCATTTAACTGTCCCATACCTAGTGCAAAATGCTAGGTTTCAGTTTGTTCTGCTCTGGTTTGTTGTGGCGTATTAGTTTTATAAATAGGTCTTATTCTGAGAGCTGTAAATCCAGCTCTGAAATGATCCAGCCACATGCCTGAACTCTTCAGAAATACCAGAGTGCCTCTTCCTCCATTGATTTGCATTGTTTGTCTCTTGTTTTTATTTTCAAGTGTTTTGATGCTGGATTAGAAAAAAATGACTAGTTGTACAATGATAAAATATGTGGGTTTTGATTTGTCTCATCTGTGTTCAGACTGGGAGGAATACCTGTAGGAGTAGTTGCCGTAGAAACCCGAACAGTGGAGTTAAGTATCCCTGCTGATCCTGCAAACCTGGACTCTGAGGCGAAGGTAGGTTTTGCTGTTGAACATATGTTGGGGTTTGGTTAAAGTCATCCTCTGCAGATGCATCTTTGAAAAGTTTCTTTGTGTTTATTGGAAGGTTGGCCCTCAAGACAGGAAACTGATCAGCCTTTGGCCGTATGCTAATATGTTGTTCTCAGAGCTGGTGAATGGACTGTCTTGCTGGCTGGCTCTGTTTGTAAAGAGAGAGAGCCTTGGATATACCGAATATATGGGCAGGAGATGGCTTATCTCTGTGGAGGCTAGCCCTGCTCTCTTTTGAAAGCCGGGAAGGATCTTATGGCTAAAGCACAAGTCTTAGAATCAGGAAACCTGGGAAGCCAAAATCATCATCCTCTCCTGCTGCTCGGGCCACCTCGCCCCCGTTTCTGAAATTCTTGCTCTTTCTTATGTTCATATCCCTGGTCTCTGCCTTCCCAGCTCTTGCCCTGCCTAGGTCTCCACTCCTGCTTCCTCCTCTCCTTAGTGCTCTTTTTGTCTCCTTATTCCCCTTATTGCACTGAAGTCAATGGAGCTCTCTATGGGTGCGGAGATCTGCTCTCGTGAAGTCAGTTGCAGGATCGGTGTCTTATTTTGTAACCTCTTCGAGTCAGTGCCCTTTCGTTCCTTTGCGCGTCATTCTCCCAGTGCACCCAGGGCCCTGTAATATTTATAACAGGTTGTTATGCTTGTCAGCATTGGTTTCAGATTGGAGCTCTTGCTGTATCTATTTATTTGTTTTCTTCTGATAGTAACTCTCACGTTAACAAAACATTCAAGTTCTATCATTTTCCTCCCCCAACAGATAATCCAACAGGCTGGTCAGGTGTGGTTCCCGGACTCTGCCTTTAAGACTGCTCAGGCTATCAAAGACTTTAACCGGGAGGGACTTCCGCTGATGGTCTTTGCCAACTGGAGAGGCTTTTCTGGTGGAATGAAAGGTGATTATCAAACCATTGATATATTTTCATGTGATGGGGATGACGGTCAGTTTGGTTCCTGATATCAAGAGAAGCAAACTGTTCTTATGGGGGCACAGAACTAAAGGTTGTGTGGTGTGCTTTGACTGTGTCAATGACTTCCCTTCAGGATTACAGGTATTTTTTCCCTCTTCTAGTTGACCTTTGTTATAGTGGAGAGCAGCTATATCTCTTAGTAGTCCTGTGTAACCAGTGCACACCTGCCTTCTCCTAACATAGCGCACACAGACTTGTGTAGTAGGACATGTCTATTTCATCCTCTGTGGCTGCAGCCTGGGTCCATTCTCTTTCATGATGTGGACAAGAGATGACTGCAGGAATCTTGAAAGCATATATGACTTGCCATACAGAATTGCTATGAAGGGGAGTAACTGTAGGCTTTCTAACCTTTTGATACTTGGACCAATTGATACTGTGAATACATCTGAGTTTAGAGGGGCTGCTTACATCAAGGTTGTCCCCTGCCCCTGTTTTGATGCTGTTCTAAGTTGTAGTGCGTTTCGTTTCATTACCAGATGGAAGTCTTGGAAATGCACCAGGTTTCAGCCAGGCTATAGAACACAATTATGGTTCTACTCCCCAAAATGGAACCATGTGTAATGGAGTCAGGTGACAGTCTGGTCCATTGACGTGGTTGGAATTTTTGTTAGTTAAATATGAAACCATAGCAAAGCCAATACCAGGGCATAATTATCTCAAATACGTGAAACTCCATGGATTTGCCTGGGAAAATCTCAAGGTATCTGACACTCAAACCCGTTGGTTCTAAAATAATTGAGAAATTTAGCCCCTTTTATTAACCTTCAGGAGAGCTGCCGTCACTTTTGCTGTGTGCTCACCAGAACTCTACAGTTTCCAAGCATGGTCTTTGCTGGTAGCTGGCCCTTTAAATCTGGAAGATAAAATCATCTGTAGCCCATTTTAGAACTACCTTGTTCAGGCTTTGCACCTCCATCTCCTTTGTCTGGCAGGGCTTCCTTTGAGCGTTCTTTGCTTAGGAGGTGGCATTTCCTTCTGGTGTTCTTTATAAGTGGTTCTTAAAGGTGCATTGCTCGTAGACCTTGTCTGCACTGGATTTTTTTTACACCAACATAGCTGCATTTGTGCAAGCCCCTAGTGTAGACAGTCTATGTCCAGGTTATCCATGACTTGTGCTGACACAGTTTATCTCAGTGTGAAACCCCAGTGTAGACAAGTAAGGTGACAACTCCACTTTATCTAAAAAATTAATTTTATAAAAACAAACCCTTAACTCCCACAGAAAAATGTTCCCTCTGTTGTTCTTTTAAATGCCGTTGAAAACAACTGGTTTTACAACAAGGACAAATTTCCATCAGGTCTTCGCAACCCAAATATTACAGCACTGAGAACTTGGAGGTGTCATAATTGATTGTTATTGTCCAGGGTAAGAGATGCCCAGACTGTGAGCAAGTCATACGTAGGTAAAGAAATACTTGTTTATAATATATGGCTTTCAGGCTGGCCGTGTCTCCAATAATAGGGTTTTTTACATTTACCTCCCTGTGCACATTACTGAAGATTTACCCTTTGAGATTTCTGACATCTTGGTTACTAGGCTGGAATATTTGTGTAATAGTTAAAACAACAAATCCGGTTACTACAGGGGGGTACACCCCCAGTAGTGATGCTCTACACAGCCAGGCCAATAATCCAGTTGTGCTTGCTCTCCAGCCTGGGAGAGGAAAGGAATGTCTTACCTGGCAGTATCTCGTTTGACTGACAACAGAGTGAGATTCTTAGGGCTTCATTTGTTCCTATCTAGTCATTTGTAGGCAGCTGAAGGGTAACAGCAATAACCCAGGGTGTGCAGTGAGCAACTTGGAATAGAAGTTCTTCTTCAAGTGCTCGTTCGTGTCCATTCCAATTAGGTGTGTGCGCGCGCCACATGGACGGCAGCCAGAAATTTTTTCCCATAGCAGCTTCCGTTGGATCAACCCGGGCACCCCTTGGAGTTGCACCTTCATGGTGCTCAATATAGGGCCCTGTTGACCCGCCGCCCCCTCAGTTCCTTCTTACTGCCAGTGATGGTTAGTTGGAACATCCCAGAGCCCTTGCTTTAGCAAGCGCTTTTTCTCTTATCTATAGTTAATAGTTATTGTTATAGTTAAAGTTTGTTGAGGGTTCCCTCCCCCCTTCTGATCCCCAGAGCCGTGGTTGGCTGCAGTCCCGGGGTTCAAAAAGTGTGAGGTCTGTGCTAAGCACATGCCAAAAAGTGACCCCCACACTGCATGTTTAGGGTGCCTAGGTGAGGGTCACCAAAAGGACCGTTGCAGAATATGTCGCGAGTTCTGCCCCAGAACTTTGAAACAGAGGGAACAGCGGCTCAAAGTTCTGCTCCATGGAGGCAGCTCTTCGCCCCCATTCAGACCCGGGACATAGGGACTCCGCACCCAGCAGCTCCTCCTTGGTGTGGAGCGTCACGGCGCCATCATCTGGGGAACCAGTGTCAAGAAAGGACTCTTCCCGAGACTCTCAGCACGGTCATGGCTCCTCCCGCATCCACTCGGCAGCTAGGCACTGGTCTCTATCTCTGGTGCCTCAGAAGAAAAAGAAGCTGGAGAGGGATCATTCTCCTCTGGCTAAATCTAAGGAGCTGGTGACTGAGAGACCCCAGTTGGACCACCGCTCCACATCACCTGTGAGGTCCATGTCAACTCCTGCCCCAGAAGGGTGGTTGAATCCGGCCCTATCCTGCTTGCTGGACCTCAGGAGTCAGCAGCTGCAGCTCCCATTGACCCTGGAGGCGTTTAATGCGGCTCAGGACTTGTTGTGCCTCACGGCGCCATTTTCACCTCCAAGGAAGGACACACTGCCGGTGTTGACAGCACCGGACCGCCCCGCAGTATAGTGAAGAGGGAAACGGGCTATGCTGTCCCGGCGCTCATCTTCTCCACAGCACCCTCTGGCACCAGTCATTCAGGAACAAGAGCCCAGTCGGTCCCCTCGCTCTCAGCGCCCTGCAGTGCAGCTCCTCCATGGTCTTCCTCCTCTGAGACCTCGAAGTCAGAATCTGACTCCTATCGCCCTGGCACAGCCAGGAGCAGGAGGTCCAGGGCATGGCAGTAGAGATGAGCTTACCTGGCACCGTGGCCCCCGCAGTGGCAGAACCCAGTGCAGTGGCCCTTCTGGATGCCCTGGGCCTTCCATCAGAGCCAGTGACGGAGCCAAGGGTCGTGCTCGGCAGCAACATCGGTAGCCTCGGTTACTTTCATTCCGCCTTCCACCCCTCCGGGACCTGCAGCCCAGGAGATCTCTCCGGCACCGCCAGCAGCTATTGAGGCACCGTCAACGCCGTCAGCTGCAGCGCCGTCACCAGCATCACCGGCGACGACAATGGCCCTGACCTCGGCACCAATGTTAACATCAGTGCCTACGTCGGCAGCAATGCCTGAGGTGCCACCTGCAGCCCCGGCATGGGTGTCCTCGTCCCAGCAGCTACGGGCATGGCACTGTCTGGGTCAGCTCCAGCCCAGGAGTCGCGGGACGCCGTGGGCGCTGAGGGGAGGGAACAGCCACCTTTTGTGGGGGCTTCTTCCTTCTCCTCACCAGATGAAGCACTAGCAGGCACCACTATAGCCTCAGCTTTGGAGGACGACAGGGCGTTGCAGCAGTTGCTGCAGCGAGCCGCCCAGGGCCTGCGCGTTCAGGCGGAGGAGGTAATCGAAGACGTGGAGCCCATGGTGGACCTCCTAGCACTCCCTGGACCCGCATGCATTGCCCTCCCTCTCATCAAAACTGTATCTGCCACAACCAAGACGTTATGGCAGACTGCAGCCTCATTGCCCACCACAGCTAAGCACAATGGAAAGCGCTACTTTGTGCCATTGGAGGGTTATGAGCATCTGTACTGTCACCCGCCACCTGATTCCCTGGTCATGGACACTGCTAACCAGCGCGAGCAGTAGGGTTATCGGGGACCTTCTCCTAAGAACAGGGAAGCGAAAAGACTCGACCTTTTCGGTAGAAAGGTCTATTCTACAGGCGGGTTGCAGCTCTGCATTTCAAATCAGCAGGCCACTGTTAGCAGGTACTGCTATAATACGTGTGGAGCAATGGCAAAATTTGCAAAGCTGCTGCCACAAGACTCCTGTGCCGAGTTCTCGGTTTTGGTCAAGGAGGGCAAGCTCATCTCATGAGCTTCCCTGCAGGTGTGCTAGATGGAGCTGATGCAGCCTCCAGGGTGATGTCTACAGGCATCACCATGAGAAGGGGCTCTTGGCTCCAAGTTTCAGGTCTGCCATACGAGGTCCAGCAGAGCATTCAGGACCTTCCCTTTGAGGGTGTGACTCTGTTTTCAGAAAAGACGGATAAAAGGCTTCATAGCCTAAAAGACTCAAGAGCCACCCTCAAGTCGCTGGGCCTCCATACTCCCGCCACGCAGTGGAAACATTTCAGACCTCGGCCTCCTCCACAGTTCTACCAACAACAGAACCAACAGGATGGTTCCCAGAGGAGGAATAGGAGTGGCAGGAAAAGGCCGCTCCTGTTCTCAGGCCAGGGCGCTGGCCAATCCAAACCACCTCCCGCCCCAAACTGACCTTTGGTGCGGTCGAGGACAGCGCACCAGAACAAGAACTGGATCTACTCCACCTTACCTTCTCGTCCCGACTATCCCCTTTCTACAGTGCATGGTCCTGTATCACTTTGAACCACTCGGTGCTCCACCAGGTAGAGAGGGGATATGCCATCCAATTCTGTGCCCTCCCACTCTTCCACCCCACTTCCCTGTCCCTCTTCAGGGACCCCACTCACGAGCGATTCCTTATACAGGAGGTGCACTCGCTCCTTTCGCTAGGGGAGCAGAAGGGCGCAAGGGTTTCCATTCCCGGTATTTCCTAATACTGAAAGCCAAATGCAGGCTCAGGCCCATCCTAGACCTGCGAGAACTCAACAAAGTTCATGAAGAAGCTCAAGTTCCTCATGGTCTCTTTGGCCTCCATCATCCCCTCATTGCATCCAGGAGACCGGTATGCCGCCCTCAACTTGAAGGACGCATACTTTTCACATAGCGATAACTCTGCCCCACAGAAAATACCTCAGGTTTGTGGTGAGCAACAGCCACTATCAGTTCACAGCCCTCCGTTCGGCCTGTCAGCGGCACCGTGCGTGTTCACCATGTGCATGGCGGTTGTGGCCGCGTTCCTGTGCGGTGGCAGGTACAGGTGTACCTCGACAACTGGCTCATCAAGGGCTGCTCCCGAGCTCCAGTGGAGGCACAGGTCGACTTCATAAGAGTGAAGTTCAACAATCTGGGCCTTCTTCTGAACGAGGGGAAATGGACGTCGTTTCCAGTTCAGTGGATAGAATTTATAGGGGCGGTGCTGGATTCGACCTAGGCCAGGGCGTACCTCCCAGAGGTGAGGTTCCAAGACTCGGCAACATCATTCAAGGTCTCAGGCAGTTCCCCACTACTACAGCAAGGAACTGCCTGAAGCTTCTAAGACACATGGCAGCCTGTACCTATGTGGTGCAGCATGCTAGACTCAGACTTCGGCCTCTTCAGTTGTGGCTTGTGTCAGTGTACCGCCCGGCCAGGGACAGCATGGACAGGATAGTGACCTGCCCTGCCAGGTTCTTGACTCCCTCCTGTGGTGGCTCGACCCACAGGTAGTATGTTCAGGGGTCTCCTCCTCCAGCCCTCAGCTGTCTCTCTCCCTAGTGACGGATGCGTCAGCTCTGGGCTGGGGAGCACATCTGGGGGACCTCAGGACTCAAGGCCTCTGGTCTTGGGCAAAGCTCGCTCTCCACATCAATGTCAGAGAGCTGAGAACGGTGCGCCTGGCATGCTAGACTTTCCGTACCCACTTATCAGGGAAATGTGTGTTGGTGATGACAGACAACACTATGGCAATGTTCTATATCAACAAACGGGGGTACACGCTCCTCTCCCCTGTGCCAGGAAGCCCTCATGTTGTGGTACTTCTGCGTAGAGCATTCAATACACCTGCAAGCATCGTACCTCCCAAAGGTACAGAATGAGTTGGCGGACTATCTCAGCAGGTCGTTCCACAGCCACGAGTGGTCCTTATTCCTTGATGTCGCGAACTCCATCTTCTGTCGGTGGGGCTTTCTCCAGATAGACCTGTTCGCCACGTGGTGCAACAGGAAGTGTTAGCAGTTTTGCTCCTTCCTGAGTCACAGTCTGGGTTCCGTCATGGACACGTTCCTTCTCCCATGGGGAGACCATCTCCTTTACGTGTTCCTGCCCATTCCACTTGTTCGCAAGGTTCTCCTCAAGATATGGAGGGAACACGCTTTGGTGGTGATATAGCTCCAGCCTGGCCCCACCAGCACTGGTACACATCACTCCTGCAAATGTCACTGGAACACCAGTCACCTTGCCGCTCTTCCCGGATTTACTGACCCAGGATCATGGTAGTCTCCAGCATCTGAACCTTGAGTCACCACACTTCACAGCATGGAAGCTTTGTGGCTGAATCCAGTGGAGCTTTCCTGTTCCGACCCTGTCGGACAAGTCCTCCTTAGCAGTAGAAAGCCCTCCACCAGGGTTATCTACCTAGCCAAGTGGAAGAGATTCTCAATCTGGTCAATGCAACAGTTTGTCACCCACTCTCGCCTCTATACCATATATATTGGACTATCTTCTCCACCTTAAGCAGCAGGGGCTGTCCATGTCATCAATAAGGGTTCACTTGGCCGCTATCTTGGCCTTCCATCCAGGTGCTGAGAACCGGTCAGAATGAAACCTCATTCATGCGGCAGGGAGCAGAGGCTGCACTCATTGGATATTCGCAGAGCACAAACCTTCTACACTGAGAGAACGAAGCCGTTCCAGAAGTCTATTCAACTCTTCGTAGCTGTGGCAGACAGGATGAAAGGTCTCCCAGTCTCCTCCCAACAAATTTCGTCGCGGATCACGTCCTGCATCCGGGAGTGCTACAACTTGGCGGGGGTGCCTGCTCCTCTGCACACGACACACTCCACCAGAGCGCAGGCTTCCTCGGCGGTATTCCTGGTGCAGGTTCCCACCCAGGAAACATGCAGAGCGGCAATGTGGTCCTCCATACACACGTTCACTGCGCAGTATGCCATCACCCAGCAGGCCAGAGACGATGCGGCCTTCAGTAGAGCAGTACTCCAATCGGTAGTCAACTCTGGCCCCGCCTCCAGAATTTAGGCTTGGGAGTCATCTAATTGGAATGGACATGAACAACACATCTCAAAGAACAACAGTTATGAGAAGGTGCATGACCGTTTTTTCTGTTGAGAGTAAACAACACTGCATTGTTCGTATGCATACTCTCCTAAACAGTTATAGGGATTGCCCAGATCAGCAGCACTGAAAACGAGTAATTGGATTTTAACAGCAGCTTAGTTGCTAACAAAATTTACAGTTTCTAACCTGGACCAATTAAACCCTAATCTTGGGGAAACTCCTACTGCTTGGAAAGATCCTCACAGCTTTGGTATGGGACTGGTTTAGCCAACAGTGTTACATTTTTTAAAAAAATATATCGGCATATGCCACCATGCGGGTAACTTTGTCATGACAATAATGCAATATGAAATTATCAATATCAAGGGTTGTCTCCAAATTGACTCTGCAGGTAATGGTGGCAGCTCGTGTGGACTGAACAATATAAAGCTGCTCCGTTAATATTCCATCCGTTCAAATTTTGGACCAGATATTACTATTTTAAATTTTGTGACATGCTAGGGAGGTGCTATAAAATTTAAATAAGTAAAAGATGACCGCACTTTACATGTACATGGCAGTTTACAAACACCTCGAAGAAAAGTTACAGTGCCACTGACAGAGTAAAAATCCCTCGTCTAGAAAGACTGGCATTATGAAGACGTGTTTTATTGGGCCTGCTAGTCTCTTTAGTGTGACAGGAAAAGAACACAGTTTAGTTGGCAGAATACTCTGAGAATGAGGATATCTTCCAGAGAGGAAATCTAGTCACTGCTCACAACACAAGATGATGGGCCTCAATAGATCAGAGTTCTAGTCCCATCTCTGCCACTTTGCTATGCAACCTTGACATCTGTGTACCTCAGTTTCTCCACTATTGCTATGAGTTTTAATTCATTCATGCTTTAAAGTGCTGACATCCTCTCATAGAAGAAGCTGTAGAATGTAGTCTGACAAAGTTGTTGCTGTTGTCAGCTTCCCATGCTCTTTGACGACTTTCCCTTTGTAGTAATGTCCCTTGAAAACTGAATTTTGCCTTGGAATCAGAACTACAGGGCAGGGCTGTGGAGCCATATAGTGAAGGTGCCAATATTTTTATTTGCATATCACTTATTATTACTACAAATAAGCTTGGAGGAGGTGAGACCAGCACAGGAGGGGAGGGTGAAGAATAAAGCCATTTTGATTTACATACAGGTCAGGATGTTTTCTCCATATTATCTCATGTAAAAGGACCTGGGTAGAAAGTCTCAGTCTCTCTCTTGTCAGTTTCAACATCCCTTGGGGAGTTGTTTGCAGTTTTGGTTTCAATGCTAGCTGGGGATTATGCGGGGAGGGAAAATAAACAATTATGCCACCCCTCAGTGCACACAAACACACTGCCAGGAGCCGACTGCACTGTGGGTAAAATGACTCCAAAATTGTGTGTAATGAGTAGGAAAAGATTAGAGACAGCTCTTGCTATGCTGAAAATTGACATTAGTTGGGGCGGGGGGGGGGAACCTCTTTACTAGTCAGCCTAGGAGGTCTAATTCAAGCAGTAAAATAAATAAATAAAATAAATAAAGGCATATCACAGTGGTATTGGTGGTTTCCCCAATGAGCTCTATCTGGCCGGAAGGCTATTCAGCATAATGCAAAATTAAATTATAAAAACTGGCTTGAATATTTAGATGGAGGAGCCATTTGGAAGCAGTTTATTTAGACGAACCGGCAATGACCCACAACAGTGAGACATCAAGCGTGAAATTTACTAGAAATTAGCACCAGGGTCTCAAACTCAGCATGAATAGTTTGATAGGATGCAAATCACAGTGATATTAAACTGCATCACTGCTGGTGCTACAGGGTCACTCTCGGTTGGTTTTTCATGTTACACTTATTATTTTTTCCTGGGACCAGTCATAAATAACCGTTTTAAAAAAAAAATCTTATTGAAAACTTCAACCAGAATGAAAAGGCCATTTTAAATCTCTGATTACCTGGATGTTGAAATACAGCACTCCCTATATTTAATGGGTTTATGAGGTACATTGTGTGTATGCAGCCAATGTATGCTTGGTGTTTACCTTAAGGTCCTATCTGGTAATCCAGTCAAGCTGATGAGATCTGCTCCAGCTTCAAGGGAGTAGGGCATACTGCCCGTCATTGCAGAAATGAAAAAAGTTGGCTGCAGCCTTTCTAGCATGCTTGATGCATCTGGCTGCCAATATTTACCCACACAGTGTAATGATAACTGTTTCTGGCAGATTTTATATCTGGATACAGTAGATGCAGAGACACACTGCAGGTAAACACACAGATATTGAATGTGAAGGTGCATGTTACATGGACAGAATATCATGCTGCATAACAAACAGCACTGCTCTTCTGAAAGGTCTGTAAGCATTTCCAATCGACACTGCTTTTCAAGTGGCTTGTGATTCCCAGGTTTGAATTAATATTGGAGTGAAATCTGGCCAGGAAGTCCCATTCATTTTAATTTTTTCCTAGTTATGTATTTATGTTCAAATGTACAAAAAGGCAATTTAAAAAGACAAACGGAGGAATTCCAGGTTTAATGGTCTTTGCTCATATACTCAGCATAAATATCTGTATTTTTGAACACAGTTGTGGAACCATTTAGTTCTTAAGGGTGGCTAGGCTTTTGCTCTTCGCCATGATAACTTTTTAAACCATATTCAGTATGTTAGTTACAGTAATAACTGGTTTTAAAGTCTCTACCCTGCCAAGGCACTAGGACTGCGCAAACAATGCAAACAGAGAACTCTGGGCACCATTAAAATATGGCACCATTTACCATCTGCAGAAGTTAAATTTGGTGCAGTATTTCCCATTCTAACAATACAGAATACTGCAAATACCACAGTAAAGGTATTTATCACAGTGTGGTAAATGTTTTCTATTTTCATACTCAAATACAATATTAATATAATACAGGGAGGATGTGTTTTCTAGGGGCTAGACCAGGGGACTAGGAATCACTACTCCTGGATTCTCTTTGCTGCATTTTGAATGACCTTCAGCAATTCTGTTGTCTTTTCACTTTCACCATCAGTAAAATAGGTAATATAACAATACCTATTTCACAGGGATGTTGTTTTGCTTAGCTAAGTATGTTTGCAAAGGGCTTTAGGATGAAAGGTGCTATAGAAGTGCAAAGCTTTTTTTATTGTTAAATATATAAAAAAAGTCTGGCAACCGTTTTCTGTCACCTTGTAAATTATGCCTTAGTTTCCCCTGCTGTAAATTGGCTCTATAGTATAGGAAACTTCCATTGATTTCAGTTGACTTCTACAAGGCATTACAGTGATTATATTATAGCACTGGAGGACCAGATCATGCACTCCTCCCTTGAGCATAGCTTTTGTAATGGGAAGTCATGCCTCGCCAATCTATTAAAATTCTTTGAGGGAGTCAACAAGCATGTGGATAAGGGTGATCTAGTCAATATAGTGATCTGGATTTTCAGAAAGCCTTTGAAAAGGTCCCTCACCGAAGACTCTTAAGGAAACTAAGTAGCCATGGGATCAGAGAAAAGGTCCTTGCATGATAAATAATGGGATGAAAGAGAGTAAACAAAGGGTAGGAAAAAAAATGGTCACGTTTTACAATGGAGAGATGTGAACAGCGGCATCCCCCACGGAGCTGTACTGGGACCAGTGCTGTTCACCATAGTCATAAATGATCTGGAAAAAGGGGGTGAACAGTGCCAAAGTTTGCAGACTATACAAAATTTATTCGAGATAGTTAAGTCCAAAGCAGACTGTGCACCGTTACAAAGGGATCTCCCAGAACTGGGTGACTGGGTAATAAAAATGGCAGATGAAATTCAACGTTGATAAGTGCGAGGTAGTGCACATTGGAAAAAATAATCGCTACTCTACATATACAGTGATGGGTTCTAAATTATTTATACACGATTTGTTGGGGAAGAGTCAACACAGCTTTTTTAAAGGGGAGCATTGATGTGAAGTTCCAGCAAACAGAATGACATGTGTCAGTTTCTTCCATTCCTTACCATACAGAGTCTTGACAAACATTTGAAATATTCCAATGTAGTGTGAGAACCACAGTGGCTCCGTTCCCATCTGATCAGGTACAAAGAAGCCATGAAGCTGACATTAATGGAATTTTTAAGTGTTCCTTAGATCATTGTTAGGGCACTTTAAAAAAACAAAATAGGTAGCATTTGGGGCCAGATCATGCATCCTTCAAGGACCCCAAACTCCCAGTACTTCAGTGGAACTTTAGCTGCACAAAGGCATCAAGCCCATTGAATCAGAGGGAGTTTTGTACGCTCAGTGTTGGATCCATTGACTTCAATGGGAATTTTGCATACCCAAGGAATGCATCAGGTTATCTCAGTGGGAGTTTTGGGTGTGCAGGAGATGCAGGCCAAAGGGTCCTCAAGTAAGTAATATCAAGATTGTAAGATGTAAGCAATATCAAGTTAAGGCTGCTAGGCAGTTCCAGGGGAAGTGAGTGCTCTTGCATTTCATATGCTTAATGCATGGGCCCAAAAAGAGAGAAACAGAGAAGGAACCTTTGTTCTGAAGGTCGTGCCTCTGGGTGATTTAAAGGCCTGCTCCTGCTCCCATTCAGAGCAGCAAAACTCCCACTGACCTCAGTGAGGCAAGTTCAGTCAAGGCCTAGATGAGACCTTTCACATAGTCCCTCCTCAGTGTACATACAGCACTGTCTTCCCCTCTGTCTCTCCATTCCTCTTCCACCTCCCCAATCCAAACAAGTGGCACTTGTCTCTTCCCCCCCCCTTCCCCCCGTTCCCTCCACTTACTCCAAGTAAAATATATACTTTTGGCAGGGATGAAAAATGAATTGCTAATTACACAATCATTTTATTATGTAGCACTAGTAAAGAATTAATTCAATTAAAATAATTTGAATCAAGCAATTATTTTCTTAACACTAGAATTAGCTGAAAGTACTTCAAGTGGTTTATTACTAGCACTACATAATAAAGTAATTGTGTAATTAGTAATAAATTTGTCACTCCTTTTGAGGTCTCTCTTTTCTTTTCTCCGGACAAATGAAGAGTTTGGAGTATTGTTTGGTTTTGTTCCCCATCCGCTGTATTTAAGCATTTATATATATATATTCACATGTGTATCTGCAGGAAATAGATCATTCTTCTCTTCAGCAGTGTTCGGACTTTCTTAAAGGATTTTAAACTCTTTGTCTAGAGTGTTCAGAGAATGAACTCTATAAAGAAGCATGCTTTAGTACATATGTGGGTGTATATGAGAGGACCCAAGAGGCCCAGTGGTGACGGTGCTAGTCTGGTACTTGTGAGGCCTGGGTTCAGTTCCTTGCTCTCCCACAAGCTTCCTGGGTGACCTTAGGCAAATCACTCAGTGTTTCTCTGTCTCCGTTCCCCTTTGTAAAATGGTGCTTCTCTACCTCACAAGGTTCTTGTGAGGATAAATACATCAAAAGGTGATGAGGTGATTCAGATGCTGTGGTAATGGGGCTTATATAAGTACCTAAGATGGATGGACATATATAGCCTTTTATATGGCTCTTACAAAAGGCCAGTATGATTTTGGCACGTAAAGGCATCGTGTCATGGAGCAGAGAGGTAAACTCCCTTGCTTTATTGCTCTAGTGCAACCACATCTGGAATACTAGTTATTTTGGGGTATCCTGACACTGCAGAGTTATTGACCAATTGGAAGGAGTTCAGAGAAGAGCAACAAAAATGATCAAAGGGCTTGTAGGAACTGTATTAGGAGGAAAATATTTGAAATAGATGAGTATTCGTAGGTTGCCTAAGCAACGACTGAGGAGTCTACAAATATTTAAAGGATTCATGCACCAAGAAGGGGCAGAGATTATGTAGTATGATGCAGGGAGTACTCCTTTGACAAAGAGAAGGACTGGATGATCCTAGTATGTATTTTCCATCTCTAACATTCAGCAATTCTATATATAGTGGAGTATTTAACAATGTATGCACTTGAGGCTGCTTAATTGTTTCCAGGATAAACTCCTATCATGTCGTATTTGTTACTTTCTTTTAAATCACCTTTGGGGCTGACAGTTTCCATGCATTGACTCTACCTGATGGTGCAATTGTTATTGTTATGTTTCAGCAAAATCCCTTCAGCTGTTCTTGATTTAAAGAAAGGAGGAAAATACTTTTCACACCCAAGAAAAAAGAATGAACTGCACTCTTTATGATATGCCAAGTATTTATAACCCTTTGTGCTGCCACACACACGTTTGCTCAGTAGATTTAATGTGAATAAAAGTATACGGAAAACTTTTCAAACTTGGGGACCTAAAGTTAGGTACCCAAGTTTGTATTAGGCATCTATCTGGCCTGAATTTCAGAATTGCTGAGCACCCAGAAATACCCATTAACTTCAGTAGGATACCCTGAGGGTGGATCCTTTAGTAGGGCTCATTATGAGATTTGAGTATGTCAAGCAGGAGGCCCAGAATAAGGGTCTGTGAATTTATTTGGATGTAATAGGAATTAAGCAAATCTCAAGCTCCAGACTGGAGCTGCTGGACCTGGAAGCAGAAGTGCTCTTATAACATGAGGCTGTCTATCCTCCTGGTTTCCCAAGCTTAACCTGGGACAGGGAAGAGGTTTGGATGTCTCCAAAAAATTGTCTTTTTGCAAATACTCCAGTCCAATTTTGCAAACCAAAGGGCTTCCCTTAAAGTCCAGGTAACACTTAGAAGTGCTTGTGGGGTGGTGCTGAGGGGAGCTGCTGAGAAATTCAGCAGTAGAAATGCTGAGTGTTTTTTTTTTTTTTTTTTTTTATTTGCCTAAGATTGAGGAGGATAAAGAACTTAAACTACTGTATCCTTTTCCCAGACATGTATGACCAGGTGCTGAAGTTTGGTGCCTACATTGTGGATGGCCTAAGAGAATATAGACAGCCAGTGCTTGTGTACATCCCACCCCAAGCCGAGCTGAGAGGAGGATCCTGGGTCGTGATTGATCCCACCATTAATCCCCGACACATGGAGATGTACGCAGACCGAGACAGCAGGTAAAGCAACTCACTTAGCTTGACTCCTTTCTGTATATTGTACTGCTCCAAGACAAGAACACCAGACTAAGTAAGCCATTGTTTTGTTGTAGTAAGACAGGTCTTGTGTGCTTGTCTTATGTACATAAAGGAGGGGGGTTGGTTTGCTTTCTGGCTGTACCAAAGAAGGGACTGTTGTCCAGTGGTTAGCGCAAGAGACTAGAAATAAGGACTCTTGGGTTCTGTTCTTGACTCAGCCATTGACTCCCTCACCTTGGTCAAGTCCCTTACCTTCTCTTTTCCTGCCTCATGGGGGTTGTGTGGGACTTCATTAGTTAATGTTTGGAAAGCATTTTGAGACCCTGGCATAAAGGCTTCAACTTAACAACTGATTTTTGCACCCACAATTTTTTCGCTTTGAAATAACTGGGTACAATTTGGCAAGCACAAATAAGTACTGCTGCGTTCTGAAATACTTAGATCTCTGCACAGGCAATGGTGTAGCTATCCCTCACGTCTATAAAATGCAACATGCATAAGTATGCCCATGGTGTGTGTTATTCCTCGGTGTAAAATTGCAAACAATTAGAAGTGAATTGTTAAAAACAAGCCCTCCAGCCACTGAAGAAGAAAAAAAAAAGAATATACGGGCTGATTTGGAGGGGTGTAACAATCCTGCCTCCGAATGACTAATAGAAACAGGATAAACTATGAGGGCAAAGTGCCATGCTCTTGTCAGAGGAGTTTGACTTGGAGCAGTCAAGGGAAGGAGGACAGAGGTGAGGTTATGCTACAGAAAAGCAATTAAAACACTTGAGAGAACCTGACCATGTTAGATTTCTGTTTGTAATCTATTTGATCCGGTCAGCCATGTGATCTGAAAATAGCCAGGCAGATGGGGAAAATAGACTAACATCTGAAGGTGAAAACAACATCATTATTCTGATGTGACTCACCCCGTTACACAATTCCACAGATGCAACTCTCTGGGTTCCACTCACAAAAGTGGGGGCAGCTGCAATTCACCTTGCAACTTTCCTCCTCCTTTTTAGGATGCATGCAGCCAGTCCGGTTACCCATTGTATTAGAGATGGTTGAGCATTGCTCTTTCTGCTCATTCACAGGTTAAGTCATTCCCCCTCACACCAAATAATCAGCTTACCCCCAGGTGCGTCGTGTACTGGAGTAGGGAATGTGGCACAATTTTAATTCAGTCCCAAAAGTTAATCAGCTTTGGCTGACTTGGGATGTGTTCCTTGGAAGAAGCACCTTCCTTTTTGTTTAGAGCAGTTGGCATAGTTGAGATGGCTAATTTAGGACACCTTTAAGGGGCTGTGTTGAACACTCCCGTGTACTCCCTTCCCCATCAGTGGTGACGCATTGACCTCCATGAAGAATTGCCAGGTGGCTTATTTCTCCTGTTATATACAGACAGGTGGAATGGTCATACAGGAAACCACTGTCACTTGGCCACAGGCTTCTCCTCTGTATCTAGAGTTAGAAGAATTACATTTTCTGTACTTTGCATCTCAGAACTTAGAAGGGGGTTATCTATCTATCTTTTCCCTCTTTAAAATGTAGGATTCTCAGGACAATGAGAGCTCTTGTTAGTGCAGGCAAGGGTTGTGCAAACACCCCTTCAGCGTGTTTGTTATGAAAAGGCAAGGCAGAGACCTCCTGGTAAATGGTACATTGGCCCCAGTTGGGATCCCTCGGAGACCTCCAGGTAGATGGTGTGCGGGCTCCAGTTTGGATCCTCAAACTCATTTTGTTCTCCAACCATTCCATCACACTCAGGCAATTCTGAAGCCAGTCTCTAGAAAAATGAGGCTATTAGATGGTCTTGTAGTCCAGGACTGGGAGCAAGGAGTTTGGGTCTGTTCCTTACAATGCCACAGACTCTCTCTGTGATCTTGGACGAGTCACTTAATCTCCCTCTACTTCAGTTTTCCTCTCTGTAACATGCCTCACAGATGTGTCACGAGGCATAACTACTTATTGTTTTTAAAGGGCCTTGAGATCCCAGGATGGAAGATCTATAGAGTACAAAGTGTTTTAATCATCATCATTATGATTTAATCCCTGTGCACATGTTAATCTACCACACCTGTTAGTACCTGTCTGAGAATCCCACTTAAAAGGACATGACATATCCAACAACAATGGCCCTTTATCGTCACTCTGTTTTACAGGAGCAGTTCTGCCCTTCATTCACTTCCACCCGACATAACCTGACATTGAAAAGATTCTTACAAACCCTTGCAAGCCAGAACCTCGGAGTTTTTTGTACCACTTAGCTCATAACCCTGTGGAATCGATTGCAGCAATTTCTAGGAGAGTGTATTTCCACTAGTGTGTTCCCAACTGTATCTTGCACTGACAGCTGTGCACGCTGAGAACACATTCTGAGTAATTACATGCAAAGGTGCGTACGCCCCTTTAGTGGCTATATCCTGCGGTGCCAGTACAAGTGTGGACTTGCCGCTTCCGCAGCTTTGCTCGACTTGAGAATTGAGGACTTTTGCAAAACCGTGTGTAGCTTAGTGACCTGTTGTTGGACTGCAAAAGCTTGTTGTCCAAGTACAGTCTGTGATCATATCCATGCTGAAGCTCTGCTGTACAATCGGAAAGATGCATCTACCCCAACCCCCACTCCTTAGAGCCTCTCCGCTGACCTTTCTTTTCTCTTCTCTCACTCTTTTGCACTTGAAAGTAAAATAGCTTCTGTCTTCGTTGTCAAACCTAGATTCCAAATCATGTGTCTTCGACCTGGGAAGCAGGTAGCTTCTGTAATGAGCAGCATTATTTTGGCAAGACATTTTCATAAAATTCACCTACAAGAGCTTTTGGAGCCTAAGCTGAAAGGCGCTACAAGAGTTCCAAATGTTATTTATTAGTACCAAATTGCATCAAATAGTATTAGATTGATACGTTTCTATAAGGCCTCCTATGCATCTTATGCACATTCTATTTGGGGTTAGGTAAATAATAGGTAAGAGTCTTTCTTTTTCTCAATACTTTCTAGACAACAAATTGTACCAATCCAGTTTGTGTTTTTCCTTATCTGATGATCTGAAAGTGCTTTTCCTTTCTCTTTTCTCATCGCTGATCAGAGGAGGAGTTCTGGAGCCAGAAGGGACCGTAGAAATCAAATTCCGCAGGAAAGATTTGGTGAAAACAATGAGACGGGTGGACCCAATCTACAGTCGTCTGGCAGAGCGACTAGGTATGTCTGGACTGTATTATTGGCATATCAGTGATCCAGGTATCAGCTAATATCTAATAAGTGTGTTTGTGACCTTTAAAAAGGGGGAACTGACTTTATGAAATTCATGATAATTTTTATTTACTGTCATCATCCCATTTGGGAGGAAAACCAGATGAGATGAGTCTTGTGTGTTTTCATAGAATATTTTTTATTTTCATGTACATCTACAGCATTTAGTGTGGGTGTGTAGTATTTTTTTAACCAATTAACATAAGAACATAAGAATGGCCCTACTGGGTCAGACCAAGGGCCCATCTAGCCCAGTATCCTGTCTTTCGATGGTGGCCAGTGCCAGGTGCCCTAGAGGGAATGAACAGAACAGGTAATCATCAAGTGATCCATCCCCCATCGGTCATTCCCAGCTTCTGGCAAACAGAGGCTAGGGACACCATCCCTGTCTATCCTGGCTAATAGCCATTGATGAACCTATTCTCCATGAATTTATCTAGTTCTTTTTTGAACCCTGATATGGTCTTGGCCTTTACAACATCCTCTGGCAAGGAGTTCCACAGGTTGGCTGTGCATTGTGTGAAGAAATACTTCCTTTTATTTGTTTTAAACCTGCTGCCTATTAATTTCATTTGGTGACCCTAGTTCTTGTGTTATGAGAAGTAGTAAACAACACTTTCTTGTCTACTTTCTCTACATCAGTCATGATTTTTCTTTTAAAGAATTGATGGGTTTTACAACAAACAATGATGAAGGTGTCCTGATGCTGGCGTTAATTCTCTAAGTATGCTCAGCTCACTCAAAATTTAGTGGACCAGGTCCTCAGCTGGTGTAAAATTGGTGTCAAATAAACTGGTTCCTTAGGATTGAAATGCACATTTCTAATGTTCTTAGGTTTGGTAAAAGTTTATTTTCACCAGCTCTGAATTTTGGGCTACATTTGGCTTGACAGTGGCCCTTTAGAGACAATTAGATAAACCAGACTCCAGCAGATCTTGGGAACCTAGCACAGAGTCCCAAGTATATGCACACTTGAAATGCTTTATACTGCTCGGTTAAAGGCTGCAGCGTAATTCCTAACCCAGTCAGTCAAGGCAGGATTCATAGCTACGCTACCTGGAGGTGATTCTTCTGGACCTCCCTGTGCTTGGTGGAAGAACTGCCCCTCCGGTATGAAAGTCTCTAGAGTTGAGGGGAAGGGGAAATCAGATGTGTGGTTAGAGAAGAGTATACGCTGAACAGTCAGCACTTGTGCATGCAGATAAATGGCCCTGCTGCAGGAGCACCATTTTGATGATATTTACCACAGCAGCACCAGGAAAGGTCCTGCTCTTCTCAAGTTAACAATAAAACCCCCCACAGAAGATGGTGTCTTCCATGACACTGGCAAATTAGTCCAGTCCCGAGCCTGTGTAGACACTGGCCTCGAACAAAAAGGACTGTTTGGTTTTTAATCTCATAGCAGCAGGGAAAAGTAGCAAATGTCATTTTTGTGTTGCCCTTATGAATTTACTGTTGTGTGGCTCGTACCCGATGTCGGTTACATTGAATTCAAGCACTGAATCCCTTCCATTCCATCAGCCGCTATTAGGAAACAACCCTAAATCACGCTGGCTGTGACCCCTGCACCATCCTCTTTTTGATCAGAGAGAAAAAGGGCAAACATTTTTCTACAAGAGAGTCTCTCTAAAATCCAACGCCAGACTGCGTGGGGGTTTTTTGTTCTTTTTTTTTTTTTTTTTTTTCTTTTCGTTTCTCTAAACAGGATAATTACTCCATGCACTTTAATTAAAATGACTGCAACACAAGAGCAAGTCACTTACAACTGTACATAC
Source organism: Natator depressus (assembly GCF_965152275.1). NCBI lineage: Eukaryota > Metazoa > Chordata > Testudines > Cheloniidae > Natator > Natator depressus. Next base: position 7,804,538 of record NC_134250.1, on the reverse strand, counting down.
AGAGAGCCCTAAAAGCTTCAGTCGCTGATAAGCATCTCACTTAGATGGCTCTTAATTGCTCCCAACATCAGGCGATCATTGCTGTTGTTTTGCCACTAATTCCGTACAACGGCAGGAAAGCCAAGATTGCAGGACACAGCGAATTGCATAATTTTTTTTGCTGGTTTTCTTTCTGGCCAATTTAAAATTTGTCAAAGTCGGTCTTCTTCTGGATCACTGCCCTTTGATATTTCGCGCACTCCATTTGCCACAAACAAGCCGCGGGGCCGCAGTTCATGCTGACTCCAGCAGAAGCAGAGAAAGCTCCATTTATCTTACACTGCCTGCTGAATTCTTACTCATTAACTGGGGGTTCACTGCCTCTCTTTAACCCCTGAATGGCTGTCATCATTTCTATGGAGCTGCTGGGTACCGGGGAAGGGGGGAGATCTTCATATACGTGTGTCTTGTGCAGAGGGGTGGGTAAATAGTACAGCAACATTTGTGTTTTCATTCAAGGAACCTTCAGACATTGGATTTTGACTTGCATGTGTGGGGGGCGGGAGCAGGGAAGGATGACAAGTGTTGAATAATTTGACATAAATCTGTTCATTATTAATTTTCTAGCACTATCTCGGAAATCCTCATTAGTTTCATGTTTTATTAAAATGGCACTCAGTGTAACACACTCTTACGTGACAGCGTATACTGCAGAGCAACAGGGCAGGCAAAAAGAGGAATCCCAGTCTTGACTCTGGAATGGCTGCATTCTCTAGAAAGCACGAGTAGCCAGACAGAGCTATGAATACATAGAAATATACGGACAGTGTAAGCAGCAAGCCTACTGGCCACACTTCAGAAGGATATAGGTATTCTGTTTTCATGTGGGTTTTTCACAGTTAGCACATGGGAGAAAGCTTTAGGATTGAAACAGAAATAACGGGAAATGAACTTTATCGTGCAGCATGTTCTTTATTACCATCGGGAAGGCTGTACACGTAGTGTGTGATACAAACAATGGGGCTTGGTCCCATTTTAATTGAAGGCAATGGCAAAATGGCTTCCATGGAAGCAGGACCTGACCCTAAATTGTTCCCACTTATCAAAATGTTTATCTCATGGTACAATGGAAAAATCTTTTATTCGTTCGGTATGATCTCACCATGAGCAGATTTTATGATAAGATGAACATCATCTTTAGTCTGGCCCTTATAATAAATGTCTGCATCTAAGTGTTTTATATAGTTTTAGATGTAGTTTTATATAGAGTTGTACATTATATGTGTGTGTATATTCACACCCATTTATATATAATAATACTCTGTATGAAGTGTTGGATGGGGGACCATTCAGGAGGGATCTGCCTACCTCAGTAGAGCAAAATTTACTTTTCACAGACACGAAAACTGTAAACTGCCATACCGCTTCAGGAGCTGAGCCTGTCCCTTCCCATTTTGACCAGCCTATCATTGTGACTTCTGATTTACTTCTCCGCTTCGTTTGCTGAAGATGGTTCAGAATCCATCTTGAATACCCAAATAACAAAAACTTAACCAAAGTTTTACCCACATTAGAACAGCAGTGGCTATAGATAAATTAAGCCAAGCAGTCCATTTTCAGAGGTAAATTTGCATGACAGTTTATTTAAATCCCAATAATACCATGTGCTGATCATTACTTTGCAGCATACATTTACAAAATTATGATGTTTTTCTTTCGCTTTCTTGATTGGCTAAACAATAGCATCATGTGACCTGTTTGTCATTCTGCACCTAGGTCTGGAAAATCGGACAATAGTCAAAAGTCAGGCAGTAGCTATTTTATAGATTAATAGATTCATAGAAATTGAGAGCTAGAAGGGACCTTGAGAGGTCATTTAGTCCAGCCCCGTCCGCTGAGACAGGACCAAGTAAACCTAGACCATCCTTGACAGGTGTGTGTCTAATATGTTCCAGTGATAGAAATTTCACAACTTCCCTTGGAAATCTATTCCAGTACTTAACTATCCTTATAGTTAGAAAGATTTTCTTAATACTTAACCTAAATCTCCCTTGCTGCAGATTTAGCCGATTACTTCTTGTCCTTCCTTCTAGTGGACGTGGAGAACAATTGATCGCTGTCCTCTTTATAAAGACTTTTGTCAGGTTCTCCCCTCAGTCTTCTTTTCTCAAGGCTAAATATGCCCAGTTTGTTAACCTTTTCTAAGTCAGTTTTCTAAACCTTTTATCATTTTTCTTGCTCTCCTCTGGACTCGCTCCAGTTTGTCCAGGTCTTTCTTGGTATTTTGGCACCGTGGCACCCAAACCTGGACATGTGGCAAGCGTGGCACCCAAACCTGGACAAAATACTCCAGTGAGACTTCACAATGCCTACTAGAGCCGAACAGTTACCTCCCGTGTCTTTCATTTGACACTCCTCTTAACGCACCCCAGAATAATATGTCTTTTTCGCAACTACATCACATTGTTGTTTCACGTTCAATTTGTGATCCACTATAACACCCAGGTCCATTTCTGCAGTACTACTGCCTAGCCAGTCATTCCCCATTTTGTATTGGTGCATTTGATTTGAACCAGTTCACTAATAATGTACTTTAGAAAAACAAACTGAGCAATGGAAATACTATATCTCATTTTTGGGGGAATTGCCAGGCAAGTTACAACCCCTTATGCTCAACAATCTAACCCTTTATTGCTCACTTCATTTTAAGTGGACTCCTAAAGCATGTGTGAACCCCTTATGCTTAACAATCTTCTCCCACTTTGTATTTAGCTCAGATGCTCTGGTTACCTTCTCCAGACCCAAGGAAGAGCTTTGTGTAGCTTCAAAGTGTGTCCCTTCTACCAGCAGAAGTTGATCCAGTAAAACATATTACCTCACCTTCTTTGTCTCTCAAGATTTTTCTGTCATTCTTTTTCTGTGTTGTAATTAACCAAAATACCAATTATTTTCCTGAGCAATAGTTACATAAAATATTTCCCTTGAGATCGTCCTTCACCTGCAAAATGTGGAATGCCAATCAGCATTGGTCACTTTTCTGGTAATATTGTACACTGGTTGCCTTTAACTGGTTCTGTGTGCAAACATTGCTATCACTAAAAAATTGCTGTTAATCCAGAATTTCACCTTCCCTGACACCTGCCCATATGATAACTGTCCTTTGGATTTCCCTCTCTAGAAAGTGGGAGTTGGAGGGGAATTCCCATAGGTATATGATTTTTATGGGACATATGATACCAATTTGGGGGGAGGGGAAGGCTGTTTGTATTTTGCACTTTGTATATGGTCCTACAACCTATTATTTCTTCAAAGTTTTGGTTTGATATGTTGTTTGCTATATTTTAATTTTAAATAATCATGTTTTGAAAGATCTTGGAATGTGGGTGGGGATTGGTTGCAGAGGATTGTGTATTAATGTCACTGCTCTTGGTCAATAATCAATGGAAAGAGCATAGTTTTAGATGCTGTGCAATTCCTGGTCTGAGGCTCATCCCATCCCTTCTGTCCTCAGACGTCCCGTATTTAACTCCACAGCAAGTCCGAGTTAGTGCTTGTCAGTGTGTTAACGCGCATCACAGGTGATTCTGGCCTGTAGTGGTGCTTCATGTCTGCTAGTTTACTTGATCCTAATGCAAGTCCTTAGGAACAAGAATAGTTGAACTGTAACAGAATAAAACCTTTTTGTGTATTGCAATTGCCGAATGACATTTCTGACCAATCTCTTGAGCATCCCCAACCTTCACTGGTATTTCACGTTGCATCTTTACAGCTTGAATCCTACTGACTATTTAGAGAAGTGGTTGCAAGCAGCCACAGTTTAAAAAAAAAAAAAAAAAAAAAATCTGCACTCAAAAACCCTGCATTGCCACAGACTTGAATAGGCCTGAGTGACCTCCCCTTTAGAGCTGCTCCCTGCAGGTCAGAGGTGAGGCATGCTGGCGGGGCAGCATGGGAGAAGCTTGCACAGTTGCTGAATCTGTTGTGTGGTTAAATAGGAGACATCAGGCTCCAGCCTTAGGGGGGAAAAATCTCTCCTGTGTGAGGAATTTCAAGGTGAAATCATGTTTGTTGTTGCAGTTGAGGATGTTAGATGAGGTCATAATCTGACTTAAAATGGACACCTCATTACATCCTTATGTATGGAGTGGCTACCATGCATTCATAACACTTACTTCCTTAGGACCCATTTCAGTAGTCCATCCCTGTTCAGCAGCGCAGTTCAGCATGTGTGTCAGTGGGACTTGCACATGTGCTTTGCAGACTAGGGATGGACTTAAGCCCAAGTTTAGATGCTTTGCTGCGGTGGTGCCTTAATGTTCTTTCCCCTAATCACCCTCAGAAAACCTTCAACATAGTCCTTTTAACACTCGGATAGGTGAGCACACACATCTCTGCGTTGCCGGTTAGTCACTGGTCCTGGGATCCATTCGACTTTGGCCTGGAGACAAGTGGAGCTGGGCCCTCCTGGATTGTTAGGGGGTCAGTCTAGCCACTGTGTAGAAGGCTTCGCTTGTTTTAGTCCAGCTCAGCGAGGTTAGATGCTGTTTTATGATACTGAGTGTGTTTTGCTCAGTGAAGATATTATCAGTAGGAGTCTCATTTACACCAAGGCTTTACCCCACTTTGGTGGTGTCATGCAGCCCTAAAGTGAGTGAGGTTCTGTCTCAGCAAGGCGCTGGGTGAGAAGGTTGGGCTATTGCCCACATCTTTGCTGGCATACACGAGAGGTGACGGGAAGCAAGTAGAGAAGCTTTACTGCGCGAGGCTGGGCGGAGGGGAAAATCCCCCATATTAATAGCTGAGAAACCGTAAACCATCAAATTGATTCAGAAGCTGCCCAGCTTTCTGCAATCAGAGGGAAGCTACAATAACATTTCTCGAAGTCATTTTGTCTAACCTGTTAAACTGGTCATATTTAAAAAAAGCACTTTGCTACTAAATGTTATGGGAAGCCGTGATTCATGGTCCCGCTGAGCCATTTCCATCTGGCAGGAACTTTATTAAAGGCAGCCTGAGCCCTGACATTCTAGCAGGTTGTAATCACTGCAGGACACTGTGCCTGTCAGTGGCTCCCTCTCTCTGAGACCTCTACACGGGAGGGAAGAGCTGAAGCATTGGCGTGTTACTCCAAAAGAGGTTCTCTGGTTAATGGGACACAAATCAAAAGAGTTTAGACGTTGCTTTCTTGGCTGCGATTTCTTCCCTTAACTTTTGGAGAGGAGTATAAATTGATATTCAATATCCGAGCACTTTACAGGCTAGGTCTCCCTATAGATATATTACCAAGGCTTTACCATTCGTTTGCACAGGGAGGGCAACTTCTTTGAAGTCTTCCTCTCTGATCGCAAGCTATAAAGCATGCACTCCTATCCCTGTGCAATGGGTAGAAGCAGGCTTTGGGAGGAGCTTCTCCTTCAGACTTAGAGTTTATAAAGGCCTTCTTTAGTTAACTGTTTTGGTAGCCCCTAGAAGCCTCCGTCAGGGATTGGGGCCCCAATCTGCCAGGTATCGTGCCTACAAATAACAAAAAGATGGCCCCGACCCAAAGAGTACCCAATGCTTTTAAATATAGCTAGCTGCTTACATGGGATAGTGGTAATATCTTAGCACTGTGGTCCTCAAAGTCGGGTGAGCCTTTCTGTTCCCATCTGGGTGTGGATAGCAGAGGAATACTCCGGTGAAGTGGTGTACGTTTATCAGGGTTCCATCGGTCTGGTTCACAGAGTCCAGACAATATTTACCTCTTTCATTTTGGGAAACATTTTGGGGCAAGTATTTCCGACTAGATGACCTCCTGAGTTCCCTTCCAACCCTGATATTCTATGATTCTATTCAGAGTTAACCAGTTTTTCCTTACTTGTGTGTGTTGCATTTGAATGGAGGCTTTTAGCTTATTCATTCCTATCGTTTTGCGAAACATGATGCTGTGGTGATCATTTTTTATTTGTAAAGTGCCAGCCTCAGTGTTACTTCTGTAATACTCACTGCGGTGATTGTCAAGCTAGTTTTAAAGCACCTAGGTATAGATGGACAAAAGATGATGTAGATTATAAAGTCTTGTTGTAATTGTTGCTACTATTAGAAGATAAAGGCTACAAAACAGTAACATCTTTACATGTCCAACGCTGGGATATCCAACTGGTGTGGTCAAATCAGCGCTATATATATATAAACATATGTACATATACATACATACACACAATTATATATACACATCTGTGTGTGTGTATAACACGAGCATGCACACATTTTATTTTTATATATATATATATATATATATAATATAGATAGATAGATAGTGTGTGTGTGTGTGTATACACACACACACACACACCCTCCCACCCACACAGGGTCCAAAACTGTAAAGTAATCTGCAAATCCAAGCCAAAACTCTCATTCATGATTTCATGACACAAAACCCTGTGCAAACAGAACAGCCCTAGACTCTCTGTTAGGGCAGCGTTCTGCGTCCCCTGCCAGCTTATGAAAGTCACAAACTCCCTTCTTTTAAATCTTAAATTAAATCTTTAGTAATTTTGTGCATGTCAGCTGCCACCACTGGCCCTGGTGCCACAGCTAATATACCTCTTCATCAAGACTCTGAAATTAATTTTATGACTTTAGATTCCAGTATTTTTCTTCCCTTCCTTCAACCCCCCTTAAATCTTCTTAGTGTTGATAGTTTCATGCACCACCTGCCCATCGAGAGCTGCTGTGCTATATTTATTTGCCTTTAAGTATAGCAGTTTTAGAATGTTTCTTCTTTAGTGTACACATCTATTGGTAACCTAGCTCCATACACACAGATTTATAATGGGAGGCAGTGTGGCCTGGTGGACAGAACACTGGACTGGGGCTCGGGAGACCTAAGTTCTCTTCCTAGCTCTCCCTGCTGGGTGGTCGTGGGCAAGTCACTTCTCCCTATGCCTCAGTTACACCATCTCTAAAAAGTGGGGATAATGCTACTGAGCTCCTGGGCAAAGCGATGCAAAACGCCGTTTGAGAGCTGTTATAATCATTTTAAATTTGACACTTGGATTAAATATTCTTGGATAATTCAGCTGTTTCTGTAGAGCCAAAGAAGCACCTGATGTTTTGTTTTTAAAGCCGTTTTCTTGCTGGGGTAAGGTTCTTGGATGGAGGCTTCTCTTTCTGTGAAATAAAAACAAACAACGCCCTGGCTTTCTGAAAAACCCCAAGGCTTCAAGATGTGGCTAGAAAAGAAAGAAACCCATTCCAAGATATTTAATTGTACAGGGGGCTTACAGGATTGATCGAGAGCTTAGCTTTTTACAATAGTCCAGTGAATAAGAAATGCTCCTGACAAACGATCAATGATAGGATAATCACTCTTTATCCCCCCCTCCTCATTGTTACCTTCTTTCTTTCAGGAGAACAGGGTTCAGAAGTCAAAAATCTTTATAGACGCTGCTTTTAAATTAAGCAGAAAATAGACATTGACATATTTGTTAATCTCACCTAAATCATTACTGGGCCTAGCTGGTTTGTCTGTACAAGAGAGTGGCAGACAGCCTAGAATACATGAGTGTTGCTGGCTTAAGTGCAGACAGACGCTGCCATTTAAAGTGTGTAGAGAAACATGAAGTTCAAACAATTCTTTTTTAAATTCTTCAGCTATCAGACGCCAGGGCATCTTAGTTAAAACCTCCCCACCATCCTTTCAAATGCTTACGTTGAAGGCCATTTAAAAAAGTAATACCTGAACTGAAAAAATTACTGTATACGTGACCTGCGATTTTTATGAAGCGAAGACACAGTCTGAACTTGTTGTCTTAAAAATCTCAGTGTGTGACGGCGTAATATTGAAAACCACACGGATCTGACAAGATATTATCAAATCAAATATAAACGCATGCCGTACAGAACAGACAGGACAGTGTCAGTCTGCAGAATTCAGTAAGGGCCTGATTCAAAAAATACGGCCCCAGACTTGGTAACAGAGCCGCTGCGCTGTCCGTGGTGCTGACTCCAGTTTGGCTGCGTTCACAGCTGCACTCTGCTTTTCCAGTTTGATTCCAGACCCTGGCCCTTTCAAACTGGACAGTTTATGTGGCACTGCATGGACCAGAGGAGTGACAGTCACCTTCCATATCACCCAGCCAGGAAGCATGACAGCCTGACAATAGCTGATCTCCTTTCATTACATTTAATCCCATTGACATTGCTTCACAAACAATAAAGAGCAAAAAGCTGGTGGTATTCACATAGACCCCGACAGAGTAGCGACAATATTAGAGGAGATGCCAACAATAAGGAAAGGAATGTTGTCCAGTGGCTAGAGAAAGGGGGCTGACAGTCAAGTCTCCTGGCTTTTATTCCAGGCTCTTCTATGTTACTAGGTTACTTAACCTCTTTCTGCCTCACTTTCTGCTCTGTACAGTGAGAATAATTGTGCTTGCATATGTCTCGGGGGCATTGCAAGGTGAAATTAATCAACGTTTGTATAGCCTTTTCCTTGGTGGGTGGGGGGGAAGGTGCTATAGAAGTGCAAAGGAGGGACATTGTTTACTAGGGCTTCGAGTGAGACTTATCCATGACCTGGCTTCAGATTGCCAGTAACCCTAGGTTTAAACCCCCCCCCACCCACACACACACTGTCTAAAGCTGTGAAACCTACAACAGGAGCTTCAGAGCCTCTGCTCAGGCCGCAGTGTAGGTGGGAGGTCTGGTAGCATGTCATTTGGCTCAGATTGCGCGCTGTGCTCAAATCGAACCAAGGCTGGCGTTAAGTCCTTCTGCACAAGCGTCTACTGTGCGTGTCTTTGTGTGGCTGTGGGAGAGAATGAACCTGCTCTCCTTGCACCGGGTTTGGGGCCAGCCTTGCCCTGCAATAAGTGAGTGCAACTTCAAAGGAGCTGCACCTGCTTACACCAAGGCTAATTGTGGCCCTTGACTGAACAGGGGAGAATTCAGGTTCTCAGTCCCATGGTGGAGTGGTTGCTTTTAGGGATTATTTTAACAAGTCATTCTCTGTGGGGAGGAGGAAGGCGCTTTTTAGGTCTCAGTTGAAAATGAGTTTGGCTGGATCCTGAGCTCCGTTAACACTCAGTGCAAAGCCACCTCACAGCTCTTGAGCTTTGTATGAGACTGTCCTCTGGCTGGAAACAGCAACGGGATGCTGCAATCCTATGTAGGAACATTGGCAGAGCGGTCGGGGGCGGAATCATAGCCCACCTTATGCCTTGCTCAAGTTAGTTCTTCTGGTTTCTTTCACAAGGCTACATTCATCCGAACATTTTCATTTTATTTCATTTAAAGCAACATCATTTCATTTTGAGCGCAAAACTTTAAACTAAACAGCTCGATGGGACAATATTATTTTGACACATTTGTCCTCATATCCTCCAAGTTCATATGGGATCTGTCGCTAGACAGTGTGCTTTGATTGGCAGCAAGTAACTCAAATGAGTGAAGCGTTCTGTGACCTTTTGCAATGTCGCTGAATGTAACTTGTGCCACCTCTGTAGTGAGACTGTGAAAACGGATAGGTACTAGTCGGAAACAAATGCTAGGAAAGTGTAAAGTGTGCGTGTGTGCATTAGACATTAATTTTGTCTGTAGTTTTAAAAAAATAAAACACTCTGTTGAGACATTGTTAATTTATGGGGATAAGTCCTGTCATTGTGTCACCTAAATCATGGCTTAATTCATTGGCATTTAAATCATGTTAGCAGAAGCTTTCTGTCACTTAGTTTAGAAAGGTTTCTTGCTAACATAGTTTGGCCAGTGTAGATCAAGCAGTACCATTTTTTAGCCAGTTCTAGGGAACATTGAAGGAGCATTTATCGGAGCCTCAAAAATTGCAGGTGTCGATAAGACCGAATGGAGGTGCATGTGAAAGCGAAAGGCAGTCTAGGTGGGAACGCGGTTACATTTAAAAGAACAGGAGTTGAAACCTAGCCTGGTGATACTAATGGCTGATGGTCTGAGCCAATATTATAGATTTGTCTTTGCCAGATGGCTCCATCAATACTGTAATCAATAAGGAGTTTGCCTTCATGTAGTACGAGATGACACTTCCCGTCATGCTCAGGAATACCTAGTCCTGCCTGTCTTTCCAGGTGAGGCTGCTAACTTTCCAAACCAGAACCTGGCTGCAAGCTGCAGCCTGGACAGGAACCTGGTTTGATCTACACTAAGCTCTGGCCTGTTGTTGTTGCCTGTTTGGCAAGAATGGTTTTCAGTCATTCTGGTCAGGGCCTGGGGGTGGGCGTCTGTCCCAGTGAGCAGCCCCAGAGGTGAAAAGCCCACTGAGTCAGTAACACAGACACAATGACCTGGTGAAGACTGCTCTAATTAGAGAGTGTTTTGTACAAATTGGAGGTCAAGAGTGTCAGCGTGAGATCAGTGTTGATGGAGTTCTGCACCCTCGCAGGCTGGAGAGCGTAATATAGGCCTAGATGACAACAGAGCTTGGTGCATGGCTGGGTCAGCCTGGAGAGCTCTCGTCTGATTGTCCCAGTGCGAGGGGCGAGCACCTTCCTTCTCTGAAGAGCTGTGCCTGTACACTCACGTATTCCACACTGCCAGTGCACTGTGTGCGAGAGAGACCGGGCGTCTGCTCAGTGCTACTGCCCAGTACACCAAAGAACAAGACAGGATCCTTTTCTCATTCAGGTGCCAAAGCTATGGGATAACTACCTACTGCACTTGGATGGTTCCGGGAGGAGCTATCTTTCTGGAATTTAGGCAGAGTTGGGGACCTCAGCTGCTGATTTCAGATCCAAAGATTGGTGCTGTTCAGATCAAGTTTTTTGGTTTGGCCCATTATGATGATGGTAGCCATCTGCAAGCTTTGGACCAGGGTCCTGAGTCAAGGGGTGCAGGGAGCTGACCCAAACCCATCAACCCCCATCTTTACTTTCAGCAATAAGAGGATTCTAGTTCCTAACCTCCCTTCTGGAGAAACAGTTACCTCCTTATGTGCTCAGATGACCAACACTAACAACTAAATCCTCACAATTGCCTGGTGAAGTAGGTAGATTACTATTGTCCTCATTTTACACGTGGAAAACTGAGCCCCGAGGCCACCCAGCAAGTCATCGCAGAGCCGGGATTGGAACGTAGCACTCCCAACTTCCCAGTCCTGTGCCTGAACTTCTAGCCGATGGGTGGCCAATCTGTTGCTCCGGCGCCATGTGCGGCTCTTCAGAAGTTAATCTGCGGCTCCTTGTCTAGGCACCGACTCCAGGGCTGGAGCTACAGGCGCCAGCTTTCCGATGTGCCGGGGGGTGCTCACTGCTCAACCCCTGGCTCTGCCACAGGCCCTGCCCCCACTCCACCCCTTCCCTCCCCTGAGCCGGCTGTGCCCTCGCTCCTCTCCCCTTTCCCCCAGAGCCTCCTGCATGCCACGAAACAGCTGATCGGGAGTGGGAGGCACTGATTAGCGGGGCTGCCAGTGGGTGGGAGGTGCTGGGAGGGGGAGGAGCTGATGGGGGGCTGCTGACGTACTACTGTGGCTTTTTGGCAATGTACATTGGTAAATTCTGGCTCCTTCTCAGGCTCAGGTTGGCCACCCCGACCTAGCCACACTGCCTCAGTAGTCACAGGAGTTCTTGGGAGATACGTTGTTGGAGAGGAGCTGGGGAAGGCAGCCGTAAAGAGAAAGCAGAACAAAAAAGCAGAGAGGAAGAATGCACTATGGATTGTGTGTTGTGAAACGCTAGGCAATGCACAGTCCCTCATGGACTAAAAATGTCATGTTAAAGAACATTGCTGCTTATCAACTACTCCTGGGAAACCAAAAGCCAAAGCGCCAGTCCAGAGAGGAAATCTTACCCCCAAAAAAGCACCTAAGCAAATACTGTGTTGAGATCATGTAACGTGATTACAGACAATAAGCAGGAGGTCTGTGGTCTCCCAAAGCTGGGGTTCTTTGCACACACCTGTTTTAACCTTTCCAGGGTCTCTGACAGGCAGCTTTGTCTGATTCCAGGCACCCCGGAGCTAAGCCCAGCTGAGCGGAAGGAGCTGGAGACCAAGCTGAAGGAACGGGAGGAATTCCTAATTCCCATTTACCATCAGGTGGCGGTGCAGTTTGCTGACCTGCATGACACGCCAGGCCGAATGCAGGAGAAGGGTGTCATTACTGTAAGTATAATGGATCCTTTCTTACCATTCCCATCGAAAGGCCCAGCACGTGTCCATGCACTGAATGCAGCCAAGGACATTGTCACAGACTGAGATGAACAGTGCGGCCATTTCTGGTATCTCCCAAGCCCCAGCCCGTTACTGATAGAGCAAAGCAGGATCAAAGACTCATGCACCCCACAGGCACCCAGGAAACCTCATGCCCAAGTGCCCTCTCCCAACAGACCTTGCCACAGCAGTGTCCCTCTCTAGTCCCACCCTCTGCCTGAGTTGGGCCAGCTCCTTGGCTTAGTACTAATGTTTTGTGGTCCCACGCTTTCATTTGTCAGCCTGCAACCAGCTGATATATTAAAAAACTGACCAGACACTTCCCTTTCCAGTGGCAAACTCTTCATTCGCAGGCAGATAGGAAGGAAGTAAAGACACTAAATGGATGCACTCTGTGGTCTTTGGCTGACCCTGTTTGAGCAGCAAGTAGAACAGATGAGCTATAGCAGAATAGTAAAGTCCAGTTCCATTGTCGGAGCTTTAACCTTGGCTGAGTTAGTCGCCCGGATCGCTTTCCAAATGCAGTCTGAATTTTATTTTCCCTGGGGAAGTTTGGAATGTGGAAGTGCTGGGGATTTCCCTCTGAGGCTGCTTGATTCTCATGATGTGCTGATAGAGCTGTGTCCCCCATTGAAGAAGGGAAGAGAGTTTAGAAGGGAGTGGAGAGAACAGAGGGGCAGGAGGCCGGGTTAGTATGACATGGTGGGAGGTTTCGAAGCTCAGCACTTGGAATACTTTTTGCCATTGTGGTTTTGTTTTGCAAGCAGCCTAACCGAACATATCCAAGTCTGAGCCTTTCCCCAGTCCCTGCCTTTATACCCGCTAGGGGCTAAGGGAGCACATGCTTCTCTGTGAGCGGAGGTGGACGTAAGGGTAAATGGGCATCAATCCACCAAAAGTTTGCTCTCTGGTCCCCTCCCATAATAGACTCTCCCTTCCACTCACCTTCTCGCCCCAAATGGGTACAACATTCCTCCTCTCTTACATCTCCATTTTCTGCCCAAGTGAGCCAACACACCCCAGCAATCAGCTATGCACTGCCCTGCTACTTTGCTACACCTCTGAGCCCCACTCTGATTGCAGTGGCCAGGTCCCAAGGATCCCGCCTTAATCTGTGGGAGTTAAATATGGCTCTGGGTTTTCTGACCTCACTCATTTCCCCTCCTTCCCCATCTGGGTCTTGCGCAGGATGTTCTAGAGTGGAGAACCTCCCGTACTTTCTTCTACTGGAGACTAAGGCGTCTTCTGCTAGAAGACTTGGTCAAGCAGAAGATCCATGATGCCAATCCTGAGCTGACAGATGGACAAATCCAGGCCATGCTGAGGCGCTGGTTCGTGGAAGTCGAGGGGACAGTAAAGGTAAAGCAAAGAGTTTCCTAAGGTCATGCTGCTCCCTGGTAGTACCCAACTGAGTTCAGTGGCCTTGCACCAGGGACAAACTGGGTCCCTGGTTCTAATAGCAATGCCCTGCATGATTGACTGTGCAGAGATGGGGACAGTGGAGTGAAGTCCAGAGGCATTCCTGATGGCTCCTTGAAATCGGGCTGCTAGGAACGACAGGGCAGCTGCATATTCCAAGCCTGAGGTTGTTCTGTATGGATGACGAGATGTGGGAAATGCTGGGTCTTTATAGCAACATGGTCAAGTGTGAATATGGAATAGGTCAAAGAGACAAAAGGTTTTCCCAAGTGTGGTGTTGAAGAACATGCCATTGGCAGCCCATGTTCTTGCCGTCCGTTCTTATAAGTTCCTGGCTCTTGTAGCAGAAAGTCTTTGCTTGCTTCTCTCCCCACCCCGCCTCCCTTCAGAGGTTAAAGATGTAAAATATCCTTGAGCACCTACATTGCTTAGGCAGGATTTGTGTTTTCTGTAGGAGTGATGCATTCCAATGGGTGATGTAGGATATACCATTAAAAAAAGAACCAAGCTACAAGAAGAGGAAAGTACGTTTGGAAAATTAGTCCAACCATACTGATTGGGAGTATTAAGTATGAACGTGACATTTGTCTGCTATAGCTACTTAAAACACAGCCTTGAGCCGAACTGTCTGCAATGGCCTTTGGCAGAATTTCCAGTGGAAGCTGGCACTAGAAGTTCTGCAAGTGTAAAATGAGGCTTAACAAAGAGGAGTGTTTTCTGCCCTGAAGAGGTCAGAGGGCCGGCTAGCTGTAAGATTTCCTCGTGAATGGGAAGAGAGAGCCTGCTACAAAGAGCTGCTCTTTCTCAGGGCTTGGGCTTCAGTTCAACTGCAGAAGAAATATAACATTGACCACCACAGTTGATATTAACTGGGCTCCTTTTTGGCAGCCTCCACAGAGGCCAAGGACTGAATGGGCCATGGAAACAGCACCCCCTTTTACCCTCAGAGGTGGCCTCTCTGGGTCAGTGCTGGGACAGTATGTGGGGAAAGCTGCACACTGTACTATGTGATAACTCCATGGATCTGCAGAGGATCAGTCTTCAAGGCTATCAATTCAGCCCCTTTCGTAAGCACTAAATTCACATTTATAATGCAGCCTGCCAACCTAGTGGAAAGGGATTCTTCACTATATAAAGGGAGTAACATAGTGGAAAGGGATTTTATATGTATATAATTAATGTTCTCCCCTGTCCCCTCCATTTAGTCTATATATGGGGGTGGGGAAGAAAGAGAACAGAACTAATTAGCCACTGGAATCCCCAAGAATGTGAATTATTCTGTTTCCATCATTTGAAATGCGGAAACTATATAGAATGTTCTAAAATGATGGCTCAGTATTTTTAATAAATACCCAGTTTGAATAATGTAAATGAATGAATGAATTCCCTCCTCCCCTCCAAACTGTGTGCGAGAAAAGGGGGGGGGGGGACTCACTCTTGGCATGAGACCTTTATATCCCAAGTTTCAGTTCAGAGTGGGCATCGATTAGGCAGATCCCTGAAAAATGAGGGTCTATTACAGGAGGTGTTGAAGAGCCTTAAGTACAGCAAAGATTGTCTGCCTTTCAAATAATGCACACTTTTGCCAATGGCTTCACTCCTTCTCTGGAAAATAGCTCATGTTAATTACTTGGATAAAACCCCTTAACAATGAAAAAATGTTCCCACGCTTTCCCTTTTTTTCAGAAAACTTTCTTCTCCTTTTTGAATTCTGGTGTCATCATTCAGCCCCTCTTGTTCTTCCCCCACCTTTTCCCCCCAAAAAGAAGAGGAAATGCCAAAGGAATTTCTGAGACATTGTGACAGTAGAAGTGAGTGATGTAATTCTTTTGTTTCCCTTGGAGAAGTCTGTTACAGTGTTGTAGCTGAAATCGCAGGAATTGCCAGCTTGCGGATAGTGTGGCGGTACTGTCTGCCATTCGGGTGCAGAGCTTTAGAAAGGGTTTGGAAATAAGAAGGTAGAGTTGGAATTTCAAAATCTGTTGAGAGCTGCAGCGGTTAGGGGAAGTTGTGATGTCCTTATAAAAACTGAGACCTCGCTGCATTTGGCTGTATCAGCCTCATTAAATGTACCCCGTCTGGTGCACAGCCAGTCTACTTAGCCAAAAGGTCATTATTGGCAGCATGAGTCAATAATACTTAAAATGCAACTGGCCACTAGTCGCACAAAAGATACAAATTACTAAAAACAATTATTAATTTGTACGCCAGTAGCACCTAAAGGCACCAGCTATAACCAGGGCTTCATTGTGTTTGATGCTGTACAAACACACAGTAAAAGGGGGCGCCAAAGAGCTTACAAGGTAAATAGACAAAGGCTGTGACATTACCCCCCATCTTACAGACATGGAAATTGAGGCACAGAGAGTTTAAGTGACCTCCCTAAGGTCTCACACACAATCTGTGATCTAGCCAGGAACTGCTGAACCCAATCTCCTGAGTCCCGGTGCCTGAGCCCCCGGACCATCCTTTCTCTCTTGTTGAGGTTAAACATGGTGGGAATAAATTCTCTTTTTTACATCTTGTGTAGAAGTGGCTGCAATGTGGTTGTAATACCCTCTGATCAATAACTGGTATTTTAGTGTTTATACAAGTCATATTAAGACATGAATAACAATATTTGGCATCTAAATAGCACCTTACAAACATTCATTAATGCTTGAAAAAACTGCATAAAGCCTGGGCTGACATTCCCATCTTAGAGAAGGATGCACAAGGCAAAGAGGGACACAGTCATTGTGATGCTGTTCTATCTACGTTGCACACACTGTTTCTATCCATCACCAGAGCATGTTAAGGAAGATCACTTCCAGCTCTGCAGAGCAGTCTCCTAAAGTCCCTTTTGAGCCTCTGATGTAGAAGCTGGGGCGGGGAGGGTAGTACTGAATAATGTGCAAAATCTTGTACTGTGCCAGCAGAATTGGGAAAGGATCTGTTATCTTTATGCAGTTCTTGATTTTTTCCAAAGGAGCGATGTGCCGGTCTGGCACCTATCCCTGTTTTATGAGGCCATCCTACTTCTTGCAAACTAGGAAAGCAGTACAGTGGTGTCTCAAACTTCCTCTGGGGCTGCCCATAAGCTGCTTCTCCTTAACAGGCTGCTAAAGGTGATAGAGAGTTGTGGGGCAGCTCGCGAACAGGAACTCTTTCATGTTCTGGCCCATTGGCTTTATTTCATCTGATCATTTTGTTGTTAGTTTTTCTTTCTTTCTTTCTTTCCTTCCTCTTTTTTTAATTGCCTGAATTCTGAAGTGGGCAATCTTTGAAAAAAATCTCTGAAGCTCCTGTTTGAGACTTTAAAAATAAAATAAAAATCTCAAACACTCTGGGGCTCTAAAAGGGGAGGAGAAAAAAAGTTTTCTCTGGAGGGCAGCAGGCTTTCCAAGGTAATGTCTGAGCATCTTTAGAAGCGGGCATCTCGTTAGCTAATACATTACACCAATCAAGGAGAGTTATCTTAAGCCACAATTAATCTGCTCCCTGGCATATGTTGATAGGAAAGCATCATGCTGTTTCTTAATTAAAAGCAAACGGATTAAAATGATTAATAAGAGTATTAAATATTCTCCTAAACTAAAAGCTTTGGGATTCTTGGGTAAATCTAGCTTTACGCAGGTCTGCAAACCAAAAGGCATTTACTGGGGTTTTTTTTTCTCCTTCCCCTGAAATCCTCATAAGCACCCTACTTTGTATGCAGTGGGCATTTCTTTCACGTCTAGCAGCAGAAGCAAGGAGTAAAAACTAGCAAGTTTAAAATAATAATGAAATAAGCAAAATGTGGAAGCTCAAGTGACAGCACTAGATGCATAGTACTTAGAAAAAATTCCAGTGTAAGGCCCTGATCTCAGACCGATACGGAACATAACAAGTGTTTTTCATACTCAAAAAATTGATCCCACCGTGCTGATTTTCAGCACCCCAGAAGCCTTACCACTTACCCTCACCCCATTGGATGCCTATTGGTTTGTTGTAGGGTTGCTCGTGAGCACAGGCCTATACATACCCTGCTTTATTGTGTGTGTGTACGTGTGCTAGTCTGTGATGGCTGACTTACTTTGTGAGGTTGCTCACGCATACTGATCTGCACAACCGAGATAGGGTGGCTTGTAAGTGCTGGGCTGTTACTTGTGTCAACACAGGAAAAGAGAGAGCATTTGTGGAATGGGAAAAACTTGTATCAATTTCCTAAGCCTATGGAATTCTGTGCAAGACTAAGGAACAGACATGAAGCATGTCAGGCTGGATGTGTCTGTTAACTTTTTCTTATTCATATCAATAAATTATCTTGTGAGCAAAGAGTAAACCATACTCGCAGGGAGCGTGTTGCTCTAGAAGTCTGAAATTCACTCAGAGGGCAACAGCGTCTTGGATCAAATCCCAACCTTACAGGAGAGCACGCTGCAGCTGGGAAAGCCTGCAACTACAGGAGGTTATGTGGAAAATGAGAGAGAAACCATTTTCATTCAGTAGCTATTATACTGAGAATATTTTACTGTTTCTGCAACAATGTTAATGTTTTGCAAAGAAATGTATTAATCTGCCCAACATTCTGGTGAGTTCAGAAAACTTTTCCTTTAGGCGAAGAGACCCATAAAACACACAGTCTACCAGCCCGGACCCATTTTGGGCTAGAAAAATATCATTGCGCTCACGTGTTCGGCACATATCTGTTGGTCATCACCAGCGTGAACGTAGATTCCGGCAGTGGTGCAGTTTTTTGATAGCATGTAACATTTCAACGTTACTGGGCATCCAATCCGAAAAAATCATTAAAAGGGCCATCGTCCAAAGAAAGTCTAATTTTGACTAAAATTGGCAGAAAGTTTTTAAATACAATTGATAATGTAACTCTGAACTCAAAATAGTGCTGTTTGGGAAATCATTAGCCCCAGGTGATCCATTGTCTCCTGTACTTCTTTTGTCTTTGGTTAAAGCACAAGTCTATAGTCATATGACAGTATGAGCTTCCTTGTGCCAGGGAATACATCAAAATATTTGTCATTATTTCTAGCGTGGACTGATTTGAGAAAAATTGTTGTCTCCTATTTTTATGATGTTATGCTGATAATACGACCCCCTTCCTCTTAATTGTAAAACATATATTTTCAATGTTATCCTTTTGGCCGGAGCTGCAAGTCGAAAGCATGCGCGGTACCAATCACTGAATACAAGGGCAATACAGATGCACTGCTTAAATAGCTGTAATGACTCTTAGTACAAGGGCTGTAGAATGTCTGGTGTGAATAACAAAGTTAACCCATGTACTCTTATGTAACCCCTCCATATAACTATGAGCTACCACCTGCCTAACACAACACCCCAGGAGCTATGTTTACTCGCAAAAATTAAGCATGGTAATGTGCAGACACTTGAAACATTTCTGCTGCCCCTCAGAATCTGTCCCTGCTACGCAAGTCACTGTCGCATGCGGCATTTGCATGTCCTTGTTGCACAGGTGCTCTCAGCTACTCTGCACAAAGGTGGGGCTGGCTTCTGGAGCAAAATGTCCCATGCTTGCTCTCAAACTGCCAGTTGATGGGCTGCTTGAAGATCCTGGACTGTTGTGTGACTCCATTTTGCATGTGTCAAGTGCTGCCTGAAGGAGGCTGTTGGTCATGGCAGTTTCTCTCGTTTTGAAATAGCCGCTGCAGTGTGTCAGTAACCTAACTGCGGGCTGTTCTTTATAGGTCTGCTCCTGTCACCTACAACGTGGTCAAAGGGCAGAAACACTCAAACATGGTCACATGGCCCAGGTGGTACAACAAGCTAGAAGGGAGCTATGTCTCTGCCTGGTGATGGCTTCATAGATTAGGACTGTTACTTTGAAGTCATTGCACGGATTGACCTGAGAGTTCAGGAAGACCTATGCAGGAGTTGAACCAAGTAGCCCTTGCTCAGTATCACTAGCAAGATCTGAAGGCAAGTAACTGCAGTCCAAACAACAACATACAAATGCCACGGGCAAGAAGTGTTGGCCCTTTTAATGATTTTTTTTGGATTGGATACCCAATAATGTTGAAACATAACATGCTGTTGAACACCTGCTCCACTTGTGGAATCTGTGTCCACGCTGGTGATGACTACCAGTGACATTTTTCTAGCTGATGGATTACCCTATCAAGACCCCCTTTTTAAAACCGACTGGTAGACTTACACTTTTGTCTCCAGGTCTCAGGCCTGGAATTCCTTCTGTCTTCTTGAGTCAGAGACTAAATCCCTGGCAAGTCATGATGCTTATGTGGCTTTGTGAAGTATTCAAGCAAGAGGCAATGCTGTTTCCAACCCCAGAGCCCCTGAGAGGTGGTTAATTTTTTTTTTTAATGCACTCACTTCTTAAATTACTGTGTTGAGCTCATTGTCATTCTGACGTTAACTTCGTAGGGATAACAGCGAAGGATAGTGCACCTTTAAATGACGAGCTTTGTGTTTAATTACCCAAATCAAATGACATAAATATGAATGAGCACTAATGATGGTACTTGGTTTTTCCGGAAACCATTAACAAAACGATTCTTAAATGATTTGTAAAGAAAATGAGAGGAGAAAAGAGGAGCAAGAAGGCTATTAGGCATCTAACACACTCCTGAATTATTATATAGTCAACTACCTAGCAACTATCATCAGGCTAAATGATCTTGCAAAAAAAGATTTGTGGCTGAGGCTTTTCATGGTTGTAGACACCTTGACCTGTTGTGTTATGCTCACATCTACTAAAATAGGGGTTAGGTGTCTTGGTTGGTTATGGACTCAGAGGACTGACAAAGTGCTGTTGTAGTGACATGTTTGGTTTCTCTTAGACGTCAGACTAGAGGATCACGCGGGCCCCTAGTGGACCTGCACATCACAGGCAACAGACCCCCACCCACTCCTGTCATAGACCCGTCATCTCTGGCTGAGTTACTGAAATCCTCAAATAATGATTTAAGGACATCAAATTGCAGACAATCCACGATTTACTCCAGTTCACCAGTGACCCATGCTAAACAAGAAGGTGAAAACTTCCTTTCCCTTGTAAACTGCCCCACACAACTGCTGCTTTGACTTGGTAATAAAGGAGTTTGGTTTCATAGGTTCTATTTCTACTTGAGGAGCCTTTATTTAACAAAAAAAGAAAAGTGAAACTGTTGAGGAGTAGCTAAATGCAGGAGCCAATGGAATACACTTATCCTTGACTCTGAATCTCTCTTTGTGACTATTTCCCATATCACCAAACCATTCTATAATCTAGTACAACAGATGCTCTTCTCCAGAGAAGCCAAGTGCCAGAAGACGGGCAGTGGAGCATTTGGGGTTACTCTAGTCACTGCTGGGAGAATCTCACTTTCTCCTAAACATGCTGGGACTTTAAAAAGAACGCAGAGCCAACATGGACGCTGGTGCCTTATATCAGTAAGAGCAGGTTTGCCTACTTGTGTATAGGGGATGATGGATGTGTGACCGATAATTGTGCTAGACTGGTGCTGTTGCTGAAAGGACCTCTCTGAAAGCTCTAGGGTACAGGCCCTGATCGTAAAAAAGGTTTTTGGAAATCATGGGTAAAGTTTGTCAATCCATTGCCTCATGAGAAAGAAGAGGTCACCAGCCTTCTGAGCAGAGGCACCTGTTAGAGTAAATAAGCCACAGCACTAAGTGTTGGAAACATGGAGGCAGTAGCTCCAGTTTAAATTTAATCACGTTAAGGAAGGAGACACAGAACAAGTACATCACTCTCTAACTTCTGCTAATTGTTAGTTGCATTCCATAGCCATAAAAGTTAACTGCACCAGGAAATCACAAAGGATCTTCTTGCCTAATATTTTACCCACAGTTGCCAGTAATTGCTAATTAAATTTCAGAAATGGTAGCATTGGGAGCAGGACAGTACAATCTGTCAATGGACGTTCCATAGGACCCCAGTGCACATTTTGGAACCATTTCAGGGACACTCGCTGTTTGTTTGCAGGCGTACTTATGGGATAACAATAAGGATCTAGTGGAGTGGCTGGAGAAACAGCTAACAGAAGAAGATGGCATTCGCTCAGTTGTGGATGAAAACATCAAATACATCTCCAGAGACTACATACTCAAACAGATACGCAGGTAAGCCAACTACTGATTTCACACAATGAGGCACAGCTCTAAGACTAAATCCTCACCGCCCCCTTTAGAAAAGCTCTCTCTACATAAGGGATTTTTTTCCTAAAATTTTCTGCTGTTGCAGCTCTGAGGTTGTAGTAACAATGAAAGTTGTCATCTCACCTTTTCGGACGAGGTCTGGAGATGCAGCAGTGGGAATTTTTGGGAGAGGGAGCAGTAGTATAGGCAATAAGACCAAAGCAACTAGAATTTGGCCATCAAGATCTCAGTCCATCCAGGTAATTATACGGCCCTCCTCACTGCAGTTTCAGAACACCAGTGAATTTGTGAGGTGTTTTAAATAAAGGGACAGGGTGAGGTTGAAATCAAGTTTTTTGTTTAAATAAATGCACTTCGATTGTTAAAACTGAGCAAATTTTAGAAATCTAACCTTTAAAGTTTTTACTTGCGGTCATATAAAGTTGATTGGATACAAAACCTAAATGTGACTTTGTTTTTACAATACATTTTAAGTGTTTGAGTTCAAGGTGCCTGTAGTCTGTGAAAGACACTCAGCTCAAAATGTCCAAGGCCCTGCTTCAGCCCCACTGACATTAAGAGCACGCTTTGCTGAAACAAGGTCATGGAAGCCACAGTAAAACAGTTGTGGTGTTCCCCATCTTGATACAAATATAGGAAAATTAAAGTGGTTCCATTCTCTAATGTGAGTGGGTAGTGAGGAAAGCTCTGAGCTACACTACCCTACCGTCTCCTGTTTATTTGGTAGGGTACAATGTTGCTGCAGGCTTTCTTGGATAAGATTTCTTCTGTTTCTCAGTCTCACCTAAAGGATGAGTTCTCTGTTCCCTTCCACAAATCCTGCTGCTGCTCAAGTACAAGAGTACAGAATATGCTAGCTGCCTCCCGCCCTAGCTTTTCTCTGGGGAAACTGGACCCAGCTTCTAACGTCCCTTTTGTTCTGATTAATTTTCAAAGATCACGCAGCAGGACACAGTGTAATCCAAATGTCGACACTATTTTCTCTCTTGTTAGGTACCAAAATGCAACTTTATTACAGACTGGAAAGCCTCCAAAGGCTTGCAGCCTTTCCCCAAAACTAGAGTTAGAGGGGAATGCGAGGTAACAACCAGGGAGTGCACATGACATGACTGTGAGCAGCCTTCTGGATCAGGGAGCGCAATGCTCGCCGCCGCCTCTTTCTACCCATCACAATCCTTGACCCTGCCCTGAGTTTACTCTTCGGACCCTCTTCCTCTTCAAAACGCCATTGGCACTCACGTGTACATTGTGCATTGCTTGGTGCTGAGACTCTGTCCTCATCGTTAATCTAAGAGCTGCTTGCGCTCAGTTCGTAATAAACCTCTTGCTGGCTTGTCCAGACACTTTTAAAAATCCTGTATTTCAATTACCCTTTAGAGCAGGGAAATGAGATCAGGTGAAAATCGTCAGGCTTACAGTTTGCACACTGAGCTGTACTCCACTTGCTAAATTTCTCTGCCAAGTTGGACCAGGAGAAAGGGGCTAGCAGTTGGGGCGAGATGGGTGCCGTTGCTAACCCTCTTGTCTTTGCAGCTTGGTGCAGGCCAATCCTGAGGTTGCCATGGATTCCATCGTCCACATGACCCAGCATATATCCCCTACCCAGCGAGCTGAGATAGTGCGTATTCTTTCAACAATGGACTCACCTCCTTCAACATAAGAGCATCTTGTTTCCCACCCTCTTCCTTTTCCTGCGACAAAAGGCTCAGAGTTGCCCTTTGTCTGCTCAGTGGTGAACACTGTACTGAGAAGAGGAAGCAAAAGGAAGAATGGTATTTTTAATTTTTAAAATCAGACTGACCCGAGAGAGCACGCTCTCTGGCCCCAGAGACATAAGGAAAACAAACTGCTGAGGAATTAACTTATGGATGTCTAACTGTACCTTATTTATTTAACAAAGAGTGACTGGACCAATGCATCAGCTAGCTGTGTGGCTGCCCTCTGAAAGCAGTAGGAAAAGGCAATGAAGGGTACTGTGGTACCATGAGGTCTTAGAGCAGCAAAGTAAGGGCTTTCTTACACTGCCCTTCTCCCACACACCCCCAGTCTGGTGATGGTGGTCTTGTTTCAGTAGACAAATGTGCCAGCGGCGTGCTGGCTGGGCAGGGGTTTGTTAAACGCACATGGGAAGATACTACAAAGAAATGGGAAAACAGTATTCGTTCGTGGCTCTGTTACGCTGGGGAGGAGCTAATCCTGCTCTCTTCTCTCCTCTCTGATGGTCGCAAGTTTCATTACATGTCAGTCTTGGTTGTTTACTTAGTACCTGTTATTTCAGTATTTTCATTCCAGGAGCTATGCTGCAGGCTCACGGTCTCAGACAGGGCAGAGATGAAGTAGTATCCTGTAAAAAGAAAAATACTTAGAAAAAGCTACCATTTGCCATGTATCCAGTTTATGACAGTAATAATTATGACCTATCACACGGGTTAATTCTGGTCCCCTCTCTCGTGTGTCTGCAGAACTATATTTATATTCTATCTGCACATTCACAGGCTATTCCGTTACTTATTCATTCTGTCTCACCTAGGAAGCAAACGATCATTCCATAAAGATGGGGGAAAGTGGCAATAGTTAAAGTCACAGAAATACTGAAATTAAAACCAGCTCTCTGTTACTGAAAGTGATGTTTTTAAAATGAAAAACGCAGCTGCTCAGGCTCTTGTGTGGACAGAGGCATTTCTGAGCTCGTTAGAAAAATGTAAATAGGAAGTCTGGGTAATATTTGTATATCAGGCTTTTTTCTCCTCCATCCATGTACTGAGGAGCTAATGGCTATTACCGTAACAGCACCATCTATTCAATCGATACTACACATCAGCAAATTATGTCAGGTATTTTCTTTCTTGTCTAATACTTCTATTTATTATTCATTTGACAGCCTGACATGGCTCAGTAAGGCTACACTTAAACCCCCCCTTTAAAAAAAACAACTTTATCCCAAAACTTTCTTGGAAAGTTTGACACAGAGGAGGCCTGGTAAGAATGTCATCATTGGGAGTTCTGCACAAGGATTTTAAATTGCTTTGGCAGCTAGGTTGATTTCTCCTCCCCCAAAAAAAGACCCAGCCTATATTTTTACTGAGGGTTCCTGGTGGTGATATAAACCACAGCAGAATCCTGAGATGACAGCACAACATCTAGTCTTAATTATTTTAATAGGAAATAGGTCTCAATGTGAATCAAAGCATTCACATCACTGAGGGCTTGTCTACACTTACCGGAGGATCAACACTGCAGCGATCGATTTAGCAGGTCTTCACTAGAGCCGCTAAATCCACCTGTGATTGAGAAGAGTAAGGGGAGTCAACATCATGTAGTGTGAACCCCACGGTAAGTAGAGCTAAGCTACATCGATTTGAGTTACACTGTTCACGTAGACAAGGCCTAATTGTCTGATCTTCTACAACTTTTTTCTTATAGAAAATCTGAAGTAACATTTTTTAAAATGAACAGTATCAGACATAATAAAATTTAGACTGGCTGTTTGTCCCATAGTTACTGTAAAACAATATTATACAGTTTTATCTCTTCTCAGCAGTGTCAGAAACTGGTGTAAACCATAACAGGTAGGCTAGTATCAACAAGCCTAGTTTTTGCTAAAACATAAAGTCAGCACAAGTTTGAGGCATTTGTTGTGCGAATGATGTGTAGACCAGACCCATCCCAAAGCCATGTTCACTGGCCCTGACAAGGGGTAAAAATAGCTTCATATCCCTGCTGCCAAGTCCTCACTGCTGCTTTGAGCAAGACAGCACAGGTATGTCTACACAAGCTGCAGTGAAGACACAGCCTTCCACTGCAAGCACAAATGCTCTCAACTAGTAAGGATTTATTGGACAGACTGACTGTTGGCCCTTTCCATTGTAGCAGCTGTCAAAAATCAACTTTTCACCAAGAGTTGGTAGGCCCTGAAATTACATCTGCTTGTGTTACTGGTGCTCTGATGTACTTAGTAACTGTATAAAAAGAGCTGAATTGCCCATTCTCATGCATTAAAAACATTTCTTTGGTAAAGGATTCTGGAGCCTTTAGGGGTCTCACTGCTGAAGCATGTGAATCATTTCTGAGATATTAAAATAAGAGCCTCATTTTAAAAGATTCAGGAGAAGCACTTTTCCATTCCACCCACTCATAGACAAGCTAGTGCAGCTCTGAGGAGCCTTGACAAAGTACATATTCTGAAGATGCTTGTAAGCATTACAACATTTCAGTGCTGTTCTTTTTTAGACAAGTTAGCTTATGATGTAAGAGCTGCTAAAGTTAGCACATGCTAGTTTAGAAGCTGGTTGTGTCTTCCTTCCAACTCTGCCTGACTGACAAGCAGACACAAATTACCGAAGGGGCTGGTTTTGGCTTAAATTGTCCTTAAAGCAGTTTTTTATGAATTGTTCGTTTCATTCAAACTGACTAAATGGCTCCGCCCTGCAAACAACCCTACTATTAACATCTTAATTAAACTTGAAGCATCACATAAAAGCCACTTGTGAGGAGCTCGGCACAGACCTTGCCCAGCTTCAAGCTTCCCCTTTTCACGTTGAGTGTGACAGCCAGTCATCCCAGAGACTGAGACCTTATAGTAACACTACCAGAAAACGAAGTCTACTGTACATGTTAAGTCCTGCTCTGTCTCTTTATGCAGCTGGGAAAGGACGCACCCTGGCCATGTTACTGCTGGACATCTATGGTACTTGCTGATGTATTTCACTTACCTCAAGTTTCTTTTAATAAAAAGAATCTGTTTAAGACTCTTTTCAT
This sequence comes from Natator depressus, assembly GCF_965152275.1. Classification (NCBI taxonomy): domain Eukaryota; kingdom Metazoa; phylum Chordata; order Testudines; family Cheloniidae; genus Natator; species Natator depressus. Next base: position 7,778,108 of record NC_134250.1, on the reverse strand, counting down.
TGCTACAAGTGGAACCATGTATTCCATATGTGGGGGTTTTGGTAAGCGCTCCCTCTTTAATTCAATGGAGACGGTTGTTTATGTAGAAGACACTAAAGGTGATATTGCACCAGATTGAATTCTGAGGAAGTTCAGATCCAGGCATGTGACCCTGCCGCTCAAGAGCTTGGCTAAATTCACATCTAGAGCTGAACTTCGAGGTTCAGGCCCATTACTTCAAGAGTCTGGGCTGCTAATTTGGGTTTGCATGGCCACCCCTTTCATTCCAACTTGCACTCAAGCTCCATAGATCACACAGAGTTTTAAAATGCGTACTAAGTCTGGGTAATTCATGCTTAAGCCTGGGAAAAGACTGTACTATGTAACACTTAAAAGCACACGTATTTTCACCTGTTCTCGTAAGTCGCCAGCCCTTTTCTTCATTTCATCCCCTTTGTAACTTCTCACGCCGTGAAGCCAGAGGCTTAATTTGTCGCATCTATCGTTCCCATGATATCAAACTACGAAAATGTGGATGCAGGAAAATCTGAGTTCTGAAATAGAAAAATGTTTATAGTCAAACACAGATATACTCAGTGGAATATAAATCAAGGCAACATCCAGCACATTAACATTCTTGCCTTCTTGTTACAACACACAGGAGCTGATACTCCTCCATCAACACCTGGCTTTAAGAATGGTTGAACATTTCCCAACGAAGCAGAAGGGGAATGAAATTGCACCTTGCTTTAATTTCACTTTTCTTTTTCACATGATCAGTTACGAACAGTTTTTACCACACTGGTTTGTGGCAAACTACCTAATAGATGCTTTAAAGTGCTAGGACTAATTCCTGTCCTAGATTTAAATCGATCTAGTGTTTTCCGGTCCTTGAAGCCTGCGTCTGCTTTACCTGTATTGGCAAACTAAGGGCAGAACCGTCAAGTCCACGTGTCTGTTCTCACTGCAGATAGAGAGAATGCCGTGAGTAGTGTACACCCACTATACAGTTTGACTATACATTTATTTGAACCCTGAACCAACTCCTACCTAGATACGCATTCATAGAAACTCCCACCCAGAGCTTCTGAAATGGAATTGCAGGTATAGCTAATTTAAATGTTTCCCCCTGCCAGCTAAGTTACAAACATAAATCCAGTACAGACTTCACCCCACACAGGGTTTTAAAAATCTCCACATCTAATTAATGGTAAGTATTTAACACAATTTCAAACTAAATTTTTTTTCAACCCAGCAGTTCCAGTTATTTTCACGCATTTCTTGAACCAGAATCCTGAGGGTTAAAGAGATAAATCACCTTAACAATCATAATAGAATTTAGAGGGGAAAAAACCTACTGAACTCCAGAAATGCATTTAAAACTCTTTAGCCTCAAATATCTACATATTAAAATGCCAAGAAAAGTGCCAAAGCTGTAAGCTTTCAAAAGCCCAAGATCAAAGTGCTATCATCTTTTAATTTAAACCTTTTGTTGCATCAACAGTCTCAAGAGGGATGAGAGAGATCAAAATAAAAACTGAAACAAACTGTGGCTTTGTAGCTGTTTTTGTTTTAGTCTCTTCTCTCAATTTGGGCCACGAAATAGGTCAGCTCCATTACTGATCAGCCTTCCCACAAATATTTAAAACAAATTGAATTGCACACCCAATACCCATCACAATTACGCCAGGCACAATAACTAAATTAGCAATTCAACAAAATAATTGGAAATGCGATTCTCTCTATTCCACAGTCTCCCTCGGGGGTTTAGCTGATCTATGGGGGGAAAACTCCGCTTTACTAATTCTGCAGCTAATTAGAGACACACTTGTAAATGAAGTTGTTTGTCTGAAACTTGAAATTCTCTGCTGGGGGAGAGGAAAAATTCAGACCCTCCGCCCCCAAAACACACACACACCTAGCTGATCCGCAATGTTTTTAAAAGGCTATAATGCACATACAGCTAGGCACTAATAAGCAGATATATCATGAATAATAAGGAATTAATATTCTGTTGGGAAAAATCTTACTCACTGTTAATTGATAGTATTAGGAAAACTTATTGGAAACCGTTCTGGTATCACTGTCCTTATTAATAACCATTTACACCTTTTGACAGTAAAATAGTCCTGCAATGAGAGCGGGAGCATTTTCTGCTAACTCTCCACAGCACCCTGGCTACCGTTCTGTAGAGACAGGGAGTCTATGACTAGCCACAGCCAGGTAGACAGCCGTTCACCAGCTATTAGAAAGCATTGTTGTAGAGAGCAGGAGTCAGAAGCCTGGCTCCCCTTCGATTTGCTGTGTGACCATGACCTGGTCACTTGGTTTGTTTGTGCATCAATGTAATCCCCTGTGAACTAGACCTCGTACTCACCTGTGGTGGGCATAGTTAGTGTGCAAAGTCTGAAGCCTGATACAAGCTCGGTATTACCACCACCACCACACTAGTGAGTAAAAGGAAAATGGGACTGGTAAAATTTGCCTACAGACACAGACTTTTACAACCTCCAATATAGCCAGACCCTGGCAAACAGAAAGATTCACTTAATTCCTTTTCCAACTAAACGCATGCCCCACAAGAATCATGCCCTACACAGCATTGGGCAGCCACCATTAGCCCAACATTGGAATGGAAATCAGAACTAAATATTTAATAGAACAGCAGTGGCTGGGGTAAGTTTCTATTAAGGTTTGAATTTTGCAGGCCCAGAGAGTCTGTGTTTAGGGGAGACCCAGGAAAAAAAAGACTTACAACATGGAATTTACAGACCAAACTGAATTCCAGAACTTTGAGGTACTTTCTGAGCATACGAAACACTTAGGCCTTGGGTAATTTGCCCTTTTTTTGCTGTCGGAATAAGCTTTGCGTCCTAGCCGGTCTCTGCAGTAATTCACATTGACCACAACACCACCTTCTAGCGAGGCCAGAGCTGATTAACTGCAGGCTGCCCTACCACTGGACTCAGCCACGTAACCACTCGAGGCACTCCTGTAGATGGCTCTGATTAGCCCCTACTCAAGAATTACACAGGCTGTTCTTCGGCTGCCAGCATATTCAGATCCTGGAAATGTACCATTTGCACATCAGGAATAAAGAACTGACCTTACCAGCAAGGTTAGCAGATGAAACGGGGTCCTTGCAGGCTAAACCTTCCTTTCTAAGGTTCCCTTGATAAATCACACTAACCAGGTAGGGGGAAGAAAAAGCCTGCTCAAATGCTGATAAGTAAATTCAAAAGCATCCTTAGTAGGGCTTTGAATCACTCTTATCTCTTCAAACAATATGAACTAGAAGTTATCACATTTGAAGTGTTTCATGTAACCCTTTTAACACTACCTCCAGCTACGACTTTAAAGGACACAGGAGTCAAACTGAAAAGGAATTTTAAACCAGGCATGTACAGTCAGCCCCTCAAGTCAAAGCAACGTAATCCTACACCGAGAATAGGCGCCGGACTTGTTGGAGCACTAATGTAGGATACGCATGTCCGGCTTCCTTTTAAACATCCTTAATGGTTGCTCTGACTGCGTAAGCGGCGTGAAACCATTCCGCCGACACCAACTTGGGAAGCGGCTCATTTCCTCCACTTGATGTCCCTCAGAATTGTGGCGATTAAATCATGAGATTTTTTTGTAATGACGTTAGCAGACCACAGGTCGGAGGCTTTCAGCTGTTCAGAAACTAAGTGCTGGTATTGTTCAACCTGCGGGGAAAATACTTCTGGAGTGTCAGCCCACGGTCTTGCTGGTATGTCGGGGTGCGGGGAGAAATGAACCAGAGCTGCTGCTGTGTTGGCTTATGAGGAATGATGTGGAAGAGTTCGTTGCCTTAGCCACCGCAGACTGTAAGACAGATCGCAGTGACTGGCTGTGGCTACTTTTGCAGCCTGTAGGTTTAGGACCGTCAGGCATGCTCTGATGTGTAGGCTACATTTCTGTCTACTCAACATTAGCCTGTTAATTGACACGACATTGCTCAACACTAGGACACTGAAGCCTGCTTCCATAAAGCCAGCCTTTCCTTTGCTCACTGTGACCTACATGTGCTGTAATGCTTCCCCTCTTCCTCCTAGGACACAAGACAAATATAGAGGCTTTGTCCATCCCCAAACAGCACTAGTTAAGTAGCACTACTTACCCTTGATTCTTTGTGGCTGGATTTCGCCCCTCAGCCAGCCATGCCCTCGTACATTGCAGGGAGAGCTAAGACTGTTGCAAACTTCACAGCATAAGGTTGTTATTTGGATCCAGGAATAGAAAGAGCAACAGTGACATTTGCTAAGTTTCTCCCTGGCAAATTTTGACAAGTCAGAGCCCTGGAAAGATAGGAGGAAAAAAAAAAAAAATCGATGTGCTCCTATGCTACCTACAACTACTGCTTTGCTGCGAGTGGACATCAAGATTTATTCATCCACGCTACATGCATTTTGTAAGACAAAGTCAATGCTCACCTGGACACAGATATTTTATAAACCCAAGAAAAATGTTATATTTTCTACAGGGGACAATAACTCTCCTCCACCCACTGATCAAGAGGGCCACAACTGGACGGTGGCCAGCAAAGGATCACGATGCACCACGTTGATAAGTTTCAGCACTGGCATTTCCGTATTGTTATGCAACGCATGGCTGCTCTCTTTTGTTGCTGTGATGCTAGACAACTCTCAGGTGCCTAGTGCAAAGGAGATAAGGAGAGCGGGGCCAACTTATTTTTGAATCAGCTGAGCAATGCAGCTAATGGCTATTGCCTGGCTGCAACGTATCGTAAAGGTGAATCTTTGGAACACTCTGCTCAAGTTTACTTAAAGCAAAGAACTGATCCATTTTCTAATTCCATATTGATTATAAGATCAGTTTGATGCAACTGAATCTATTCGTGTTTAACCAAAATATAAGTGCCTTTACCCTGTAACGAAGAGAATGAATATTCCATTGCCTGAATTTTCCATCAGCCTTCAGTATGAACTTGAAAAAAAGAAAATATTTTGCTTACTGGTAACTTTCTGTTCTTCGTGTTCCTTGATACTGGGGCGTAGAGTTTGGATCACGCCATCCTAGTGTTCCTAGCAAAATAAAATAAATCAACTCCACACAAAAGGAAAGGGATGTTTCATTCGTCATTAAAAATGCCTCTGAATTCAGTCCTGATAACAGGTCTGAACTCATTTAAAAATCAGCAGTAGCCCCACACACAAAAATAAAGTATTCGATTTTATTAAAATGCCAATCAATCAACTAATCTGTCTTTCAGGTAACAGTTCAATAGCAGGATCCGTGTCAATTAAAATAGTTTCCAATTTATTCTTTGCTGGAAGGAGGGTGGTATCCTGAATTCTAAAACCGCCTTGTATGATTATGTATTTTATACCATCTCTGCTGTCTCATACCCTTCATATGTTCTAGCTAATTAAGTGTATTTTCTCTAAATATTTTGGAGTAACTGATATTTCAGTGTCATGCAGGACAATGTCCCAATAGTGGGGGGAACCCAATACTTCCATAAATTCTGGCATATTGTCGTAGGTATAGAAAGCCAGTACTCATGTCTTTCATCCACCCGATTAGGTGACCACAAGTTAACAAATTACGTATAAAATACCCAAGGAGGTTATGTTATAACCAAAGCTGAAAGAGCTGCTGCTGAGATGTACTAGTTTATAACTGGCCTGATTTCCAACAGTGCAGAGCTCCCAACAGCTGCCACTCAGGTAAAATCAGGCCACTTATTTAGGAAACTACACATAATGTTGGGCCAGTGTTTTCACCCAACCCCCACTGGATGAACATTCAGAAGTTCTAAAGAAGGGAACACTTTTTATAATCCTTGTCTTATTACAGACAAACTTGAAAGCAACACACACAGTTTTAAGTGATCGAATAAACATGCAAAAAAAACATTACGTACCTTTACGTTTTTGTAGAAGTGCTTTGGAATTCCTCAAGATAAAAAGCACTATGCACATGTTATTAATTGTCCTTATTAATTTACCACTTACTACAGCAAGCCAAGGAACTGAGATAAGTTCTCAAATTCAGATGGAGAATATATCACTAGCTTTGCAATCGTCTTTGTTAGGATCACCTTGTCAATGCGTCAAGATGTGACTGATGATTCTATGCTTCTCTACCAATTAAAACAGGGGTGAGAGAGCCAGGAATCATCTCACCAACTGACCTTGTGTCAGTGGCCTCTTCATTTCTCAGTTAGTCCATCTGTGAAATGCTATAACAATGCTTACCTGCCTTTAGGGGTGTCATGAGATTTAAGCAAAGTTCGCAGAACTCTTCAAGATCCTGACATGACAGATACTCTGTAAATGTAAACGAATGAACCAAAAGAATACAGACTCCTTCGTTGTGCATTAAAATAAATAACAGGTTAAAGACTTAAAAAAAAAAAAACCCATTGAAGAGAGTTGCTTAATTAAACTAGCATATATCCCTCAAATCCACATTCAGACACACCGGATGTATTCACTGCACTGTCAAGACTTGGTTAGCCAATTTACAGGCTATTTTAATCAGATTATTTAAAGAAGAAAACAGAGACAATGTAGTTAAACAAGTCAATGCAATGGCCATCTCGTTATTATACTACAAACATATGCACACATTATTTATGCAAGATAATCTTCATCTGAGATTGGTCACAGCAGGCTAATAAATCCCCCTTATGGGGATTTAATTTTCAGCTTTTGACCTTCTGATGGGAAAAAAAAAAAAAAAAAACAAGTGAATCATCTCCTCTTGCCAGATTTACACCGGTGCTAACCTCTGTAGAAAGCGTGTCACTAGTGGAGAGAAAAGGAAGAGGCCTCAAAGAATCCTGATCAGCAAAAATAATGGCATGCACGATCAATGCTGAACTGAAAATTCACAAACATTTTCCAATTGCAAAAATATCCCTGGTCATGTGCATGTGTTCAGCTGGGAGCCGTTCCATGACTGACCTTTTATGCATAATAAGCAGTCCTTTTGGAAGCCCAGGAGTTTGGACTCTCTGAAATTCAAGGTAACCACGGATGGGGAGCACCTTTTTTCCGGCCACATTAATGGCATTTTAGCCATCGTGGCTCAGACAATGCACAGCTGCAGCATTCTAAAATACTGCCGCAGAACAGTGCATTTCAAACGAAGGTCCAGGAAGTTGGTTTAACACAAACGTAGGTCCCCATTCTGCAGTAGGATATGCTTAAACAGCCACCTTCGGAGCCCCACTAATCTCAGTGGGATTCTAGAAAGGCATAAGGGTCTACTTGTGCAGATAAGATTGCAGGATCAGGGCCACACTACAAGATGATCAAAAAGGGAAGGGCATTGTATGTTCTTTAATTGGCATGGACAGATTCTAAACTGAATTGCAAAAAATATATGGGGGTGCCCTCTTGCCAGGGTACATTTCCTTCTTAACTCTGATTTGTACTGCACAAGTCAGCAATGGGGTCTGCATGAAATAAAATAATCCTCATCAAATTACAAGACATCCTAACAGACAAGACACACTTTCTGAGTGACCTTAAAAAGGAAGGGTGCTGGCGCTTCCCTGCACATGACATAATCCACTTCACTGCAGTCTTGAAATCCAAGTGGTGGGCTACCACGTGGCTAGAAGCTCTCTCAGTGAACCCTACTGCGGCCATCACTAAGCGAACCACAGGAGTAGAGCTGTGATCTACAAACTGCCCAGATGTGACAACATGGCTGCAGGTTCCGGCAGCACCGAGGCAAGAGTCCAAATGCACTCGAAGGATCCCACTGGGCATGAGCCAAACGCAGAGAACAAAAGTAAGTGTCTGTGCATATGTTTTCCTTCTGCAAAGGCTTGATGCTAATTCTGCTTGGGTTCTTCGGGATGCGTGATTTTGCCAAACAACGATCGATAAAGCTCCGTCCTGGGAAAAAAAGGAGAAGGGGGGGGAAGAGAGTAACTTTTCAAGGTCAAATTGGAAGCAAGAGGCAGGCAGCGCTACCATCCGCCGCTTCAAATGAAAAGGCCGTCGTATAATTAAAAATGCATTCAACAATCTTTATTAATACATACAAGTGTAGGGAAGAACTTGCGTGTGACCAATCACATGCAGTACAGAAATATGTAAATATTTCGGTGTGGCTGGATACCATCTCTCTAGGGAATGAGGTTTTCTATAAGTTTGCCCTTTACAGACAGCCTCTTCAAGTAAGAAAACAAGATTGAATATTTTAATAGGCTGTATGAGAATGCAATGCCATAAGGAGGATTCAATCAGACAGCCTATGTGGGGCTATAATTTAGTTTTCATACATTTTCTTGGATTTGACGGTACTTGAAAAACAATGAAAATGACCCAGCAACAAGATTCCAATTAATATCACATATGCAGCAGTTCTGATAAGAGAAGCAAGTTTCCCTTTAAAAATCACCACATCACAGGCTGGTTTTCTTTCTTTATTTTTAAGCTTAAAACCTAAGTAGCCAGGGAAGGTAGATGGAGGGGGAGCGGAGGGAAGGCAAATTTATTTACAGACTTCAGCTGCAAAACAGAAATTCATGTGGTCATGGCAATCTAGAGAACCCTTAAGGAAAAAGCATCCAGACAGGGCTACATTTTGAGCTCCCGGTTGTACTCAAAGTAGAGAAGACACAGAGATACAGCAGATAAAACTCACAGAAGAGAAACTACCTCCTTGCCCGTGCTGCTAACATCATCTAGGATTATTAAAACAAAGAATTTTAAACAAAATCAGAGATGACGATCACCTAAAACTCAGTCAGGCCAGGAACTGTTCAGCCATGATTTCACTGGGACATGGGGTGGAGAGGGACCGTTTTCTGTCTAGTTAATTAATGAGAGATGGGACCAACATATGAAATTCAGACTGGTCTGAAATTTGGGCCCCGTCTATTAAAAATGTAAGTTGTTTCCTAATAAATACTATGCACATGCACGTCGCACACTAGACTATTATGAATGATACATTTATACAGTAGACAGAGACTTTTATCGGCTGTAGAGGAAAGCACTTATTTGTATGCTCTATCCCCTTCATCTGATTTCTCCGTTTAGACTGGAACTGCCTATATCTGTGTACACTTGCAGTATTAGCACTAAGGGGCAGCAATCTTAATAGGGGCCTCTAGCTGCTACCGGAATACAGAGATTATTGTTAATACTGTGACACACGTACAGTGTGTATATAATTTTTTACACACACACACAAGGATGTATTACATAACAGCATTCCCAAACAGCCCTAACGAATGGCTTGACATGGAGATAACAACTAACAAAACCACACAAGAAATGCACCTGCACTTTCACAGAGCAATACAAGGGAGGGACGGGACACAGCCACTTACTGTAAGCTTTACGGAAATTTCTTGGCCACATTTCCCACACTGTCTGCATTAGAAACACCCAGGCAGATGAGATGTCTAACACTGGCCCAGGGCCTCTGGCTAGTGTGCCAAATGTCCTCCACACAAGAGACCCAGACTCAGCACTGTTCCCTGCAACACTCAGGGAGTTGAAGAGCTAACTAGGCAATCAGTTCAATCCCAAAAGGAAGGGAGCTTATTAAACTACATTTAGACAGATTTAACATTTTAAAACCCCCGTGTATGGGACAACACAGGAGGCCACCATCTTGGCTTCACTGCTAAGTGGAAACAATGAGAGGCAGGTGGCCATTTTGAAAGAGGTGAATTCGTTGGGGGAATTTCCGGTACAAGAGCATTACGCATCAGCCAGCCTCTGCTAAACAGGCAACTTTAAATTACGGAGAACAGCGGCAAGCAATGGCCATCCATCCTGAAACGCTATCTGCAAATGTAACCATTGCGTGAGATCTCAGTCAGTTTTAACCATAGGGGAAACTGGGAGAACCAACATCATCTCATTAGTAAGATCATTCAGGACAAAAAGGTTAGATACATGGTGCTACATTTCTTAAGGACCCACTCTTGAAATCAATTTTAACTCATAAGCTAATTATCCAATTAACAGGAAAATTCTCAGAAAATTCATTCTTTAGTCAGAATAAGTATTGCAATTTGGGGGAGGGAGGTGAAATAGCTGTATTTAGTGGTTGAATTCGTGCTTTCAGTGCAAAACTCAACTCAGCCTTAACTATGGAACTGCAACTGGAGCGTCTGACAGACAGAAAGAGAGAGAGAGAACGATGTAACCTATGATGCACTCAAAAAAATCCCCAAACTCTCTGAAAAAATGGACCTGACATTTGAAAAAATTGGCAAACCCTGGACTAGAAGAAAGCAAGATGGCAGGGCTAGAATCCTGGGAAGACTCAACTGAAATGCAAGAGGTGCCAAAAACATGGCGCTAGGGAACAAACTGTGCCACGCACGCCCGTCAGACACGACCAAACGCAGTGAGGAGGAGCCACGCTTTGTTTGCGATGCAGATTTGCAGCCCGCACGAGAGGGCGGCCGTGGGGAAGTTTAAGTTCTGGTGAGAAACAGCAGCAGTTTCGTAATGAACGACAGGGGGAGGCGCAGCTTCTTCCGACGACAATGTGCCCCGGTCACTAGGTCAGAGAGAAATCAGCTGTTTTAAGTGTGAAAACTCAACGCTGCATGTTAATAACACTGGGGGAGGAGAGGGGGAAAAGCTCACTGTCTTCTGTCTCCTTCTCATCTTTATATTGTATAAACGCAGAATAGCCAGTGGAACAAACAAACCAAACCCCCCTGACCGAGACAAACAGCCCTCTGATGCTACCACAGTCTTCCATCGCGCTTTTAAAATAAATAAATAAAGAGCGCTGCGTTACTTTGGCTCGGCTACACTTTGCAGCCTCCCTGCCCATTAACCGATAAGTACCACTGTCGTTTGCTGTTTCAATTTAGAAATTAGATTGCATAAAGCAGGCAGTTTTACTGACAAAAAGGACATTGTGACTTTAAGACTCCATCATTTGATTGGGGGGGGGGGGGAAGAGGGGAAATGCAGCGAGCGATGCTATTTAGTCCTTCACAATCATAGCCTTCCACCCTTGCCTTGCTTGCTTGCGCCAGACCCCATCATTACCACTGAGCAAATGTTTCCACTTGTTCTGCAATATCAGTGAAATTCCTGGGCAGAAAGCAGCAGTTACTGTCCGCAGCAGGGTTCACATGTCAGGAGCGGAGAGGGAAATGCTGAAACCGGTGTTTCGATAGAACATCATTTCACACTCAGGTGGGCAAAGCTGACAAACATACGCCGGTTGCTCATGTCAAAGTAACTCGAAAGGCTGAGTGGTTTGGAACCTTTTAAGGAAACGTCACCGATTTCACTCCTTTCCTCCCTCCCCAAACCCCGACACAGCTCATTTTAAACACCAAGGAGGACTAATCATATTGCAGCAAACGGCCTCACAAAGATACATTCTAATGCCAAATGCACCCACTTTGCAGGCTTCCTACAGACAAGGCTCTTGAGGTCTCATGAAATAGAGAGGCATATGCACCGATTATTGCCCCACGAGAGCCCCAGGCCCTGTTACGTCCAGATGAAGGCTCTCCAGTCAGAGCGTAACTCCGCTACGCACACCAGCAGATGCTCGTGTATTCACTTTTCCCATCCCGTGCATTCCAACTCCAGCACAGAGACCACCGGAGAAGCCCTGATGAGCTGCAGCCGTTTTCCTGGGCTCACACCCACCAGGCACATATATTTTTACACTGGGGCTTACTGCCAATTCGGGCTCTTTGCTAAGATCCAGTCTTGTGTTCTCCAGGACGTGTGGGAGATTCTCCCAGTTGTGTTCTGTTGCGTTTTTTGGGTTTTTTTGTTACTAGGACGCATCACACTCATTGGCAATAGGACAAGCCACCATCAGATGGCATTCCAGGAAAACGTTTACTCAGTCATTACTTCTAAACCATATGCTCAGCACCGGAGATACCAGACTTAAGATACCAGACCTCAAACTTTTAGATGGTGCCATGTGACCAGTCCCAAAGACGTCTAATTCAACGCTGTCGCTCAGTAGACTTATATCCAGCAGCTTACACACATTCTCATTCTGCTCTTCGGCACGTTGCTGATCTTTTTTAACCATAATCCACATAACAGTTAAGGGTACAAAGCCAGCCAGTTAACTCATTTTCCAACACATGTATCGTCAGCCAAAACAGATCCCAACAGAACATACCCCATAGACCTGGAGTTGCACATTTGGGGGGGGGGGGGGGCCTTCAGCACTAAAACAGAAGTAGTCCAATCCGCAGCATTGACTCTGCTTGCAAACAGAGTAGAAAGCTGTTGCCAAACTTTCTGAGAGCCAAGGAAATTTTGCAGAATATTATTTCCTCTGAATTGAAGAGGGTTATTAAACTCTCGCAGGCCTCTCTCTATGTGGGTCATAGCTCCAGTATCTAAGTGCCGAATAGTCATTAAGGTACCTTTGTGAATTAGGGAAGTATTCTCCCCATTTTACAGATGGGGAAGTGAAAGAGCGAGGGACTGACATCCAAAATGACGGAGGGAGCCTGTGGCAGATGCAGGATTGGAAACCAAGTCTCCCAAGTCCCAGTCCCGAGCCTTTCCCACAAGGCCGCTCTCCCGCCATTGTACATTCTGGGTTCCGTGCACCTGGTGCAGAAGAGGGTCGTTATACAGAAAGGGGAATCACAAACCCTTTCAGCAGAACGTGGGTTGGCAACATGAGGGACATGAGGCCCCTTTCATTAGGGTTAGATGGGAGGAAAGTACCACTAAGATCACAGGATGCGAAAGGCTGAGAATCCCCACAGTAGGGCATATAGGAGCGGATCAAACAGGAAATAGGGACTCCAAGTGCCTTGCGAAATAGAGTTCTGTACGTAGGAATGATCCAAAACAGATCCCCCAAGATGCAGTTAGCCCTGTTTGGGAGCCATCACACTATTACAAAAGCAAATTCAGCGAAGTACCTACCTCCCCACCTACCAAAAACCACATCACATTTAAGATGAGCACACAAATCAACAGAAGCCAGCCCTTCCATGCCCCTGCTGGGCTCTCATCAGCCACTCACACTGCAACAGCCTCAGAAGAATGCGCCAACATCCTCAGGACATTCAGTGGCACAGCAGGTGCGACCTACCTGCCTGCACCTGGCAGCCAAGCAGTGAAAAAGGCTGATGGCTCGTGCTAAGGACACTGTGCCTGCTTTGAATTTCAAGCCTCTGGACTTGGTTGGTTTTTGAGTGCACAGACACATGCCCAAAAAACCAGGGCTAAGTCAAGTTACACATTTCAGGCCAAACTCAGCTCAACAGAGGAGCACTTTGAAATTTAAAGTCACTGCCCTGCCCCCTCTCCCCCGCACCCAGTTAGTTCTTTCCCCCATTCCCCAGTGCTGTAATGAAGTTTAAATAGAACACACACACACTCTCTCTCTCTCTCTCTCTCTCTCTGGACAACCCCACCAAAAAAGAAAATATGAAGGTAACTACTAGCTTGAACATTTGCTATCAGCCTGGGTTGTGGCCCTTTCTCTCCAGTGGGGCACTGATCTCTCAAGGCTTCTCCTATTTTTGTTTGGTTACCTGGCTTACTCTGAGGGTAGGGGAGTTCAGGAATCAGCGTTCCATTGACACGGACCTCAGGGACCAAAATTAGCAAAATCATTTTTAAAGCAAGCAAGGCCAATAGGGGCGTTAAAAGTACCAATGCATCTTCCTCAGTTGTGTGACGCTGCCTGAACACAGAGAAGCTCCAACATTCAGAACACCAAGTTCCGCAAGGCACGGCATAGGGATAACTTGCAGTACGGTCCTGCCACACCATCCAGACTGCTCTGCTGTGTTGCACCCTCGCTCGTAAGAGTGGGTAACAACAAGCCCTTTCGGCTCGCAGGCCCGGGCCTGCGTGTTCCATACTGAAGTCAAAATTCTAGCAGGGCTACCTGAAAATTCCAGGTGTGAAACAACTGCCTGCTGCTGGTGCCGAGATTACACTGTGCAGAGAGAGGTTATTTGCAAATGGGAAGGGAGGAGGGGGTTGTAAGAAATGTTTTAGCCAGCCAAAAAATGCCAATTTATTATTGCTGCTGCATAGGCTACCTTTCCCCTGCAGCATCTCCCCTCCGCAGGATTTCACCATGCAGAGAGTAAAACTCATCAATCCTTCAGGTTTAACCTTGTCTCTGTTTCAATTCACCGGGGTAAGTGTGGGTTTTAATACTTTCAGGCCCCTGAAGGCTATGCATAATGAACTCGGATTTGGACTAAAAAACATAGAATTTCTCCCCCACACCCACATATATTAAAAATCAGATCTGAGCCAGTGAGTCGAAACACCCCACCCCAAGTCAGTGCGGGAAAGGTGACTTTAGCACAAAAGGGTATTGGTATTAGCAATGTGCTGAGGAATAACCTAGACCGAGTAATTAATAGTACTTACACCTGAGGTAGAGTGTGTGGAAGGAGCAGGTCGATACAGGGGTCTTCCTTGAATTAAAATTTAACTTACCCTTTATTGCAACCTACAAAAGCAAGTAATGAGCACTAACATTTTTATTTCTTTTAAACTGTCATTTAGCCTGGAGAGGGGATAATTACCTATTTCCACTGTAGTAAGGTTTTATCACCCTTAGTGAGGCATTTTCTAATTTAATATTTTTACTGTATTATCATAAAACCTGTTTCTGGGGAAAAAATGATCACGAACCACACACCAATTTGCCATAAAACATGTGTGTGTAAGTACCTTGGCTTAATTATTTATGCATTTCTTCTGAGCCAACCCCAAAGAGTGAGAGCACGGGTATTAGATACATCCAGAAGGGTTTCATACCCTCCCCACAGCTCCCTAGCCTGGCATGTCGAGCGTGCACATGTGCGAACCTGTGTTTCATGTTACTCTTCATTCAGCATCCCTATCAACCTTAGAGAACCCAGTCTTCTAAGCAATTTGTACCACCTATGTGGCTGCAAGAGTGTGGTTTGTTTGGTGAGAAGAGAAAATAAAAGAGACGAAGGAATATCCCACAACAGTGGATTGTATGGGGGAAAAAAAAACAAAAACAACTTTGCAACTACGGTCATCCTAATTCAGCATACAGATGGGGGAGTTGTAGGGGCAGCATTCCCTGTAGGGGTCAGAAACCAGTGGCTTGCTCATTCTCCTATTCATATCATAGTGAAGAGCCATGGAAACACTCACTGCTCCTCAAGACACTCTAAGTATCATTATGCCCCATTTTGCCCAAGGCCACAACAGGATTAGAACCCAGAATCCCCTCCCAACCCTGTGCTCATTCCACCAGGCCACACGGCCATATTGATGCAAACAGATTACAAAACAGCTAGAGTTGCTTGAAATCACCAAGTTATATTCTTTAGAACAGTGGTTTTCAACCAGTGGTCTATGGACTCCGGGGAATCCGCAGACTATGCCTAAAGATTTCCAAAGGGGTCCGCACCTCCATTCGCACTTTGTTAGGGTCTGCAAATGAAAAAGGGTTGAAAACCACTGCTTTTGATTAAAAGCATAAATCTTTTTATTTTAAAATAAAACCTACAAACACATCCTCGTCATATGCTTGCCCTCCCCCAAGTTGCGAATGAATCAGCAGACAGGTTTTGCCAACCTCAAAATTCCTACCATCAACACAGTATTTGTAATGGCTGTTTACATGCCAAGTCTTTTATCCAGGCAATGTACACACACTAGGACAGAATGCCCTTAATGAACATTAATTACAAAAACATGTCTAATAAATATGAAAACTAGAGTCCAAAATTTCAAAAAGATCTCCACATAAACTACTTTCCCCGTTTCCTGTTGTATTATTATTCAACAAAAGAGTTGGCCAGCAAAAAAAAAAAGGACTAACATGATATTATTTAATTTAATATATAAATATAATTATAATCATGCTATTAATTTTTAGAAAATATAGATGTGAAATAAACCAGCCCTCATAACCTGAAGTGAATTCAACGCATAGGTGAAAGCAACCCCTCGAAAAAGGTAAATGGATACTTGAGTGATGTTGTTTGAATATTAATTTCTTTTTTTAAATTGCTTATATGTCTGACTACATAAAGAATGCCCTTCATTGCCATAATTTCAGCTACAGAATAAAAATGTGTCTCTCAATGAGGAGATCTCGTGAAACGTCCAACAATCTATGATTAACATCAAAGTAATGAAGCCAATGGAAGTCTAACTAGCAAGTATATTGTATCTGCTGCATAAATTATATGAATGATGTCCTACAGCTAAGGTAGCCAACACATAATTATTTTCTACGTAGCAAACACGAAAGCTGCAAGAAACCAGCAACGACACAACATGCAAACACACATCTGGCCAGATGACACTGCACCATCCAGTTACACAATGCTGCGGGAAAGAACACCTTTTATCTTCCCTTTAGAATCACGCAAGCTAAACAATAATACTGTTTTATGTGGTCAACACTGTCACAAACCTTCAGGTGTCAGGATTCCATTCCACTCACGGTCCATGTGATGGGCTTATTTTTTTACTTTGCTCATTAAGGAAAGGGGAAAGTCTGTGGCTTTACATGAAAATAAAAGGATTCTTTACTACTATAGAAAACCACTGGCCTTCCATTTGGCTGGAATGCTGCTGAATGGTAGGGCAGTGATGGCAAAGAAAGGAGAATCTCATATTGCTTAAAAGGCAAGAGGGGTTTTCACCGTGTTTCTGGAGCTATATTAATGTAGCAATGCTAAATGTATCACTCCCTCATTGTGTAAAGTTGTTGTAAAGATATTCCTTGATATATTTACCTCCCATTTTCCTACATTCCTCACCCACACAGTCCTATTTAGGATAGGCCCAAGCAAGAGTCTGTGTTCAAATTAACGGTATCTACCGAGATCCCAGTGATGGGCTCTACTGGGAACAATGAATTATTAATCCAAAAAAACGGGGGAAATAGCAGTGTGAAAACCATTTAGAGAGAGAGCGAGCGCGTGCAACCTCTACCAAAACTAGAAGTCATCTGCAGATCAGATAGTCATTTATTCCCCTGGAAAACTTTTTGTCTGTTTCCAGTAATCTTTCGCCCACAGGAGCACAAATCAGATTACAAGCTCCCTGACAGGTAGGGCAGATAGCCAGTGAGACAAAGGAAGCAAGTGCCTTTATTTATTTCTATTACAAGGTTTTACCCTAAATCAGCATATGCAGGATTGGAGTCAGCTCAGTATTTCCGCAGTGGCAAGTTAATTTTGGATGAATGTGCCCAGCAGAATAAGCGGCAGAGATCTGCTCAGTGTTCACCAGACTAGCATTAAATTACCAGTGTCTTTTAAAACAAGTAACTCGGAATATTGTGCAGTTAATTCCCACACGGCCAGGTCCCTGCTGTCAGACTTACATGCAACTCCCTGCTCCTCCAGTTTAGGAAGTGTCTGGCCACAGGGTGGCACTGTCTGACTCATTTCCCCACCAAAGTCGTGAACACGGAGGAGTGCAAAACTCAGGCTATAAATTACCCAGCAAGACAGCTATCCTCACCATGCTCGGTGCTTGAAGGAGATTCAGAAAGGTCTGTTTCAATTCCCTCTCTCTCGGTCAGGTTAGGATTGGGTCCTTCAAGCCAGTGCAAATGCTTTTAGCCCCACGGCTTTAAATTACGAAAGATGACATGTGACCTCTGGCTTGTCTCATGAGACCAGGCACAAGATTTATAAATATTTAAGAAAGCCAGTTCTAGCCCTAAACAAAGGGACTCTGCACACCTCGCAGAGGATGGATATAGGGAGGGGAAGAATAAAGGCACATGGAAGGATTGTTTCTCAAGGGATTTTCCCCTCCCCGCACTCAAGCCAGACATGGGGTTCAAACCTATCCTCACGCACTTGCTTAATCCAGCTTTTTATCCCTTATTCTATCTTGCACTTTTATGGCCATTGAGATAATCCTCTACCTGCCCTCAATGCTTGAGAGCAAGAAACTGGGCCCAGTGAGAACCTCCCTCATTTTGGTTTGTCTACCGTTTGCATTTGCATGACAGCTTTAGGTACCACCGCGATGAGCACTAGACAGATACCTAAAGATAAAGTAGGTGGGAGCACCAGAAACGTGGATGCAGATTAGTAGTTGTGGAAGCAACGAGATATGGGGAGATGGAGAAACCTCTGATGTACTCCATCATCATCACAGGCAGTTGCAATTCCCATCATAAATTTTACCTCTCTGATCTCCTTTCTTTTTTTAACCACTCTTTGAGCAGATTAGTCACTGTAACACCATATGTGTACATACACAAAACACAAGGAGGGGAATTTTCTTTGTGTACTTTAATACTCCATGTTCCTGGGATGATTTCCCTCTTTCACAGCTTGACTGTTTTATAATAGATTTGATGCAAGAGAAGACAAATTGTCTCACAAAGGAGATCTTCCAATCTCACAAATCATTTTGCTGCTCTTAACAGTTTTTTTCCCCCTTAAAAAGGAAATTTCCATAACTCAGGAGTTTGTTTCCTTGCTAAATATGTTGAATATTAAACGTAAGGGCTTGATGATTCCAGAAAACTGGCATTAGCCAGGGTCGCATTTTCTGTTTCATGACTGCCAGCTTTGAAAAGATGAAGCTCCTTGTTCAAATACCAACCCCTTTAACAACTATAGTTTTAAAAGCCATGGGATGCTTAACTGCTTATACATGAATCAATTTCTGAAGAGTGAACAACTGGTTAAAAAAAAAAAAAAAAATTGCCCATCAAACAAAATGATGCACGGGAGCTGTGGGAAGAGGGAAGATGCCTCAGTGCAAACAGTTGAGTTGAACGGTTTGTGTTTCACAGGAGGACATGCGCCTTGCTGGAGCTCCAAACAATTCAGAAGCAGCTGAAGGTCTATTGCTAGGCCACCACCAGACCCTGTCGCAAGCTCTCACAGTAGTCCAACCATGAATCGGCCAGGTTGAGACAGCTGCAAGGGTGTTGGAGTGACAGTTCCCCGCCAATATTTACAATAGACGACCCTGGCAATGTCAACAAGCCCCAGGAAGGGGTCTCTTCCTAGAAGCTACAGTGTAACCATCACAGGGCTTAACCCTTCCCCCTGGGATAATTTAGGAAACAGAGCTCATTCGCAAGCCAGCAGAATTTTTTTCCCCCCAGAGGGAGGGGTGGGGAGGGAAATATTCAAATAGATTACCCTGGATGTTAGCATTAATCAATGAGAGTCACAGGATTAAACCCACGAAGAGTGGGCCAAATTTTCCTCTTGGTTATGCCTACGTAAATCTGGAATAATTCCACTGAAGTCAGTAGAGTTCCTCTGGATTTACACATATGCAAGAGAGAAGCCTCTGACTCACTAGTTCCAGAAAGCGTAACTTTGGTTTATCTTATTTATTTTAGTAAATTCTGTGTTCGTGAAAGGTGCCGGATTGACAGCCCGAGAGCCCAAATTCCTCCCTTAATCCAACCTCTTGGGGGTTTAATACCAGAGTGTGCCGAGTAAAGGCTGGTATCTCATGAACTTTTTTTTTTTTAAACTCTTATGTACTGGAAGTAAATTAATTCTTTAATGCCAGGATTCCCTACTACGCGCCCCCCACCGCTCGCAGCGAGATGCGCTGTGACTGACAGAGCAATCACACTAACTTCAAGAGTAAGGAATGCGGATGAGGAAGAACATGTCACCCAGGTCAAACCCAAGCAAAACAGTCTAAGTCAGTACCTCACTGGCAGCCAATCTCCAGCTTTTTTCAACATACTGGCAAGGACTGGTGCTAGAACGGCCCTCTCACTGTCGACTGGGTTTGTACCCATGACCGTACATTCGATCCTGCATTACACAGGCTACAGGACTTTCATGAATCAATTCCCGCTTCAAGCCCAGTCGCTCTGGTAGAACTAGAGCGTATGTTTTAGAAAAACATCCAGTGACGATTTTAAAATTGCCAGTAGTAACAAGTCTACCACGACGCTTTCAGGAGACAAAGCGCGAGACTGTTGGCACACGTATGAGAAAGCGTGCACTGATTCTTTTGTAATTAAGAACAGCGCAATGAAAGATAACTGGGTTTCTCCACATTACGCCAATCTCAAACTGCATGGGAAAAAATATTCAGTGAACGCCATTCATGGGTCTATTAAGGTGACAAAATAGTTACCTTTCCATGTGCACGACTGTAGAGCAATAAGACTTGTTAAAACAGTTCTTAGATAGACGTACAACCAGGCAACCATGTGTCTGTAATTGCATAGATGCCCAAGCACGCCATGTATAACACATGCATTGTGTGTGGTTGTGGTGCCTGTGAATATATTGTACACATGTACACACACACACACACACACGAGTATATACACACCAACCACATGTAATACATATACAGCTGTCCACCACCACCACACAAATTTGTCCAGATAACAGGAGGGATACAACAAAAATAAGGATCAGGTGTTTTCATAAATTCTGCAATCTAGAAAGATTTTTCATGTTGCTGTTTTATATAGTCGCTAGGTATCATCGACAATGGCCTTGGACCAAAATCCCAGCTCCCTCCCTTTCTAAATGTTGGGAAAATCCAGGGCCTGATGCACACTTAGTGTCTCCTGCCCATCTCTATATGGGCAGATGATTCAAACACAAAAGGTCCCAATTCTGCTTGCACTGAAGCCAATGGAAGTGCTCCCATGGACTTTACTGGGCAGAGGCACAGTGTGATTTCAAGGCCGTTAGGGAAGAGCTCATTAGTGCATGAAGGGAGCAAGCCATCAATTACATCAGTAAATTTGCATACTACATCTGTACTGGTTACCATGCTGCAAGGGTTGGCTTGGACCTTTCTCATTGTGAGGAAAAAAATCTGTCCAGGCTTCATAGCAAACATATCCTTCTGATGACACCATAGGGCAAGATATCACAGCTCAGCACTGACCAAAGAACCATTTTCCAGCCTGACCCTACCCCTGCATCGCACACAAAAGAACTGCAGTAAGAAATAGGCCCATGAACGGCATCCGCTGAATTTTACTTTTCTAGCCATTTGGAAATCTGAGCGGTTGGAAGGAGATTCCATTATTCTGCTCTTTTTAAAAATACTGCATATTATACAGGCACACATCCTATGGGATAGGGGGCCTGGGGTCTTTGCTGGGATGAAGCTGGGATGACTGAATTACTTTAACAGATTAATAGATGTTAAGGCCGAAAGGGGTTTCAGATCATCTGCTCACACCTCCTATGTAACACAAGCCACTGAACCTCACTCGCTCACCCCTGCACTGAGCCCAGTGACTTGTGCTGGACTAAAGCCTATCTTCCAGAAATGCATCCAGTCTTGACTTGAAACCTCAAGAGATGGAAAATCCACCTCTCCCCTTGGTAGTTTGTTCCAGTGGTTAATCGCCCTGACTGGTAAAAACTAGTGACTTATTTCTAATTTGAATTTGACTGGCTTTCAGCTTCCAGCCATTGGTTCTTGTTAACTAGATTAAGCAGCCCTTGAGTACCTGCTAGTTCCTCCCCGGGAACGCTAGACACCGTAATCAAGTCTCCTCTTGATCTACTTTTTGATAAGCTCAACAGACTGAGCTCCTTAAGTCTCTCACTGCAAAACTTTTTAGAGGTGACCGTACATATGCACACGCTCCATGGACAAGCAGACTCCTATGTTTCACAGCCCAGTTGTAAAACATGTAAGAGTTTTCTTACAAAAGTCATCCGACATATTTGAAGGAAAGGGTGATCTTGGGGGGTCAGGCACCGGACTGGAACTCAGCACCTGTGGACTCTATTCTTGACTCTGCCAAGGACTTCCTGGGCAAGGGTGGCTTACGGGCAAATTTTCAAAAGCACCTAAGAGATTTAGGAGCACAAGACCCATAGATTTCCAATTAGACTTGTATTCCTAAATCTCTGAGCACTTTTGAAAATCTCTCCCATCACCAATCTGTCTCTCTCTTTCCATAAATGTCTCCCAACCTCAGGGGGGTGCTGTGAAGGTTAATATAATTTGGTTTCTAATAATGGGGTTCTCGGATGGAAGGGGCTACAGAAGTGCTATTAAGGGCATTAAAATAAGCTCCATCAATATCAGTTTCATTGCTTAGGGAGCAGGGGAAGCAGGAAACCGCACTGCACCCTGTGCCATCACCTCTTCTCTCTACACATGCTGCAAATTAACACTTCCAGCAGAAGGCCGTGTGAGGGCCTGAATGGAAGTTGGGGATGCCTGCGCTACAAGACCACTACTTCCTACAGAGGGGGAGGGAAATCTCGCAGGCTCCAGAGGCCTGCACGCGGAAACACTCTTATTTTACATATAATTATATTTATGTATTTTAGATCTGCTGTATAGTTAGGCTCAGTCATCAGAGATGGAAGAGTGTCATGGGCCCCCTCTACATTAGAGGTACAACCACGCTCCTGTAACCAGGCCAAGGCACACTCCAGCTGGCTGGATCCCCACACAGGCAGTGCGTCCACGGAGCACCGTTTTGCATATCATGACTACACTGGTGCATCCTCACTCACCACTCAGTGCCTGCGCGTGCCTGTGATAACCTGCCCAGCTTCCCCCCATACCAGGGCAGCACGTGCAAGCAAGAAACACACACATATGGGCAATGCACCGGGGATATACACTGCACAGAGCGCTGGGAGAAGGGCAGATCAGCTAATCCAGTTACACAGACATAGCTGGAGGCACTTGTCTACACAGCCAAATGGTATTACAGCCTTAACAGGAAGACAACGAGCAAGGAGACACATGGCATAACTACCCAGAGTGTGTTAACTACGCTATGTGATGACACAGACCAAGTCACTAACTGGGCACAAACTTTGCTAAAAGTTATATCATCTCAGTGGGGTCTCAGCTCCCTTAAGAGAAGGAAGTTTTCCCACCAGAGGAGATATTTCATGGAAAGTTCTACAGTGATAGAATCCCATTACATTTCTACATGCATGTTCTTTACACAAATCCACCTCACGGCCAGTACAGTTTTGATCTGAAACAATGAAACACCTGCCCCTGTAAATAACCCATCCAAAAGCTAACACGTATGTCCCCTCCCCCTGGATGGTATAAATCCCTGCTCTGAATTTCCCTTTGCACTTGAGAGGGTGGTTGGTTTTTGCTTCTTCCTGACATGACGGCAGAAAAGCCTCCCTTTTTTTGCTTCCCATTTCTGTGCTGGGTGCCATCTTTAATGATGATGTATGGGTGTCCTTCCCTGCAGCACAGCTGAGGAGGGGGTCAAACATGCGACACCGCCAGCATGGTGTATCAACAAGCGAATTATAAACCGTGCCAATCCGAGTTAATGCAAAGCTGTAATCCTCTTTAACAAGAGATCAAATCAGTGCCATGAGTTATGTTCATTCTGTAATCTGATAAGAAATAGAGTCAGCCTCTAATAAAAGAGTAATGAGAGCCCTTAATGATGCTGTTAAAAGGAAGCACCAGTTAAAATATTGCTCTTGTTCCAACTGATTAGATCAATGTTGCATATTTGCCCAGTCTTGTTTCACCTGTCAGAACAGCCTGTCTTCTTGGGAGATAAGAGGGTTTGGGCCAAACATCTATATCTTTAAGGAACTCCTTTGTGCAAGTTTTCAAACTTCCAGCAGGGATATAATAATGTTGTTACGTGACTAGGACAGTATCATTATGAGAAACACTGTGACAAGCTGCTTGTTTTTTGAGAATATATGTATTATATCTACATGAAACACACACCCACATACCATACCCCACGACCCTCGGATAACTATACTAATAAAAATGCACAATATAAACAATCATACTAATCAAGGGCCCAATCCTGGAAATGTTTACTCCTGAGGGTAGTGCTTACTACGGTGACTAGATCAGTTGCAGGATGGGGCCTATTATCAACAACTTCGTGCGGTCACCCCTAACAAAAACCACACTCATTTCCATACAGATAGGTAAGCTCCTCCAGGCCTGGATTTGTAACCTCTATTCATCTGTAAAGGGACAATTCCCTACCGTTCAGTGGGAACTTTCAGTGGGAGCTGGGTGCCTAACCACTTAGGGCCCTTGAAGGGGAAGAATGGCCCAGTGGTTAGGGCACTAGCCTGGGATTTGGGAGGCCTGGGTTCAATTCCTTGCTCTGCCATGGACCACCTGTGTGACCTTGGGCAAGTCACTTAGCCATTCTGTCTCTCTGTTCCCCATCTGTACAATGGGGATTTATGACACTTCCCTATTTTAAAGGGGTGTGGTGATGATACTACAGATAGGTGTACAAATCCCAACGTGAGGACACTATAAATAAATCTATACACACACGCATTCCCTAAAATAGCTCTAAAATCACCTTTCCAATATATACTTTAAAATAATAGCAAAGGGGATTTAAATATCGAAGGTTAGAGGCCAGCCGTGTACCATACATTACAACATAATATATGTGAATACGAGGTTAAACAGCTATGCCCATGGTTTGGGTGCACGAAAAAGTGGCAAGCTGAAGATTAATTGCCTGCACAAATTCTATTATTCCAAGCAGCAGCGAGAATAAGAAGGAACGTGGCAGTGATGTTGACAAAGCACTTTAAGAGGCTGTATTGTATTTGTACATTTCTTTTCTAAAATTCAGGATGTAAAACAATATTCCAGCTCGCTCTGGTGTTTACCACTTAGGAGTCACTGCTTATCCCTTTCCTTGCATGCTGGCCAGCAAGAGACGAGGGCCTTGTCTACATGAACAATTAGTTCACGGCACACTGGGGTGCGAATCTACCCTGTACTAGCCTGCCATGCACTGCCTGTCCACACAGACCCTGGTAACGTACATTAACGGCTTGTTAATGTGCTTTGATCTAATCCCGTTTCAAAGAGGCAGGGTAGATTCACATCCCAGCCTGCTGAGAACTAAACATTTGTGCAGACAGGCGCAAGGTTATTTCTCTTCAAATGGATCTGTTCTTTGCCACTTTGTTCTTCAGCAAATTTGGCCAACAAGCACTGAGACCTGGATTCCTGTTTACAGCAGGGTCTCTTTACACCATTCTAGATGGTCCCTTTACATGGCAAGTGGGTGTAAGCATTGTTCACATGTACACGTAAGCATAAATCTGACATTTTAAGACCCTTTTACACTGTCAGAGTGGTGCCAAGTGGCCTATGCATACATTTATCTATTTCAGGCCCTTATTACAGCCCCCACTCCTTAGCCCTCTAACAATTAATGCCTTCTTTAGGCTTAAAAACTTGTTTCTGGTTTAAACCTTTTCAGACTACAATATAGGGTGGTACAGGGTTTTATTTACTTTAGGGTCATGCCTCTGGACATCTGAGCAATTTAGTAATTCACACTCGCAAACAATAAAGATTACCTTTTACTACCTCGTGTTATCATTACTTTCCCATGTTCACGCACATAGGTGTCTTTCCCTTTTTAAATTCACCAAAGTTTAAATTGGATGCTACATTCCTCTCCTCCTCTGTTGTCTAACACTGCTGTGTGGTGCTAAAGATCTCTAGGGCATGTTTACTCTGCAAAAAAAAAAAACCCCACACCTCAGAAGTGAGTCTCAGAGCCCAGGACTACAGACCTGGGCTCACACTACAGCACTAAAAATAGGAAGCCAGTAGGCCAGCCTGGAATAGAGCCCAGGTCTCCCTCTCAGTCCAGCACCCACTACTAGGCTACACTGCCTCTGTGTAGATTTTGGAAGTATAACCTTGCATGTTGTGGAAGCATGTGTAGGTAAGACCCAGCTAGAATCCAATGGCACATTGGCTGGAAAACCCACTCTGGTAACTGTCTGGGGGTAACACACGGACAAGCGAGCTGGAACATTCTGTGTGACTAGAAACCCAGCTGAGTAACTTCAGTGCCATTAAAAAGTACACCGGGCCCAAAGTAGATGATAAACTTAATGACAGAAATAACTTCACACAGCCAGGCAATGAGCAGCAGCAGCAGCTGCTGCCCCCATTCCTGCCGGAGAGAGAATCTGTAAAACATGCAAGCAATGTAATAACCTGCTATAAGTGGTGAAAGCCCCCAGGAGATGCTTTCAGTAAACCAAATGTCAAACACTCTCTCCCCCACCACAATGATAACTAGGTGGACACAGCATAACATAGATAAGAACCTATTGCAGCTAATAGGATGTTAGGGTCAGCTGGAGCCCCCCTGCAGTTTATTTGGGAGCCAAGGTGCCTCTCTGAAAAGTAGTGGGGGCGGGTGGTGGAGGGCAGCAGCCCAGTAAAGCGTGCTGCAGTCCAGACAGGCTGTTGCTGCTCCTGAACTGCTCTGTTCTCCAGGCTGCTCCAGTGCATTTAGCATTGGCGTGCGCGCGGAAGGGGGTTTCAGCTTGCAGGCTGCTCTGTGCAACTTTTGGAACAAACACAACTGCTGTACTCTGACAAAGTGGTGGCAAGGTCACCTCAGGGCTGAGCCAACGTGCTATGACAATTCCCAGGTTCTTATAATCAGCCTTTTTATTTATACTTATACACACACACAGAGAGGTAAATTGAGGTGTCTTTCATTTTGTGTGCATGGGGGGGTGTGCATGATTAATCTATAGGAGAATATATATCACACACACAAAATGGAAAACACCCCCAACCTCATTTAAAATTCTCAGTGCATAAGTCACAGCCAGTCAACTGGAGATAATACTGGGACAGAGAAATATTAGAATCTAGCATATTATTATGCACAAGATGAGTACCAACTCTTACGGGTTTCTTTTCCTACCATGCCACCCACTAATTACGCTAAAACAAAATAAATTAAGACATGGGTAGTGAGAGAAGCACATTACAAGAAAGGCAGAAGAGGCTAGTTTAGGGATATGTTTATGCTGAGGCTGGATTTTTGCAATCTAAAAGCAAGAGGTGCTTCTTTTCCCACGTTTATAGAAACACGTGGATTTTCACATCTCCCGCCCGGTTCCCTTTTGGGCCACCCCAAAAAGCAAAGCCCCCAGTCCCAGCACGATAAGCATATCTTTGCTGGCAATGCCAACGCTAACACTGACACGCTAATGGTGACCTTCATCAACAGAAGTATATAAGTGCACCTGTCCATCCAAACACACACTTGTACATGTCTCCCCCAGCCCACCCGTTCATGCATGAACCTCTTCTCACCTCAAGCTACTTCTCACAAACCCATAGGTGAATGCATTTTTAAAAGGTCGTCAGAAAAAATGGAGAATGCAAAATAACCTATGAAAAGGAAGTAGCCGACATTGTCCCTGTGACAAGGTGAGTAACTTCCTAATAAACAGTCACAAAAGGGAGAATTTGCTGCTGCAACCTCAGCCTTTCCCCCAGAGCCATTAATGACAATAGAGCTTAAAAGTGAAAATAAACCAAGCATCTACCCTTATCTTTACAGAAAAGCCATGAAGATGGAAGAAGTGGCAGCCCAAGTTCTACGAAAACAGCCCTCTTCAGGCATACAATGTGGATCGGCGAATGGGAACGTTCAGCCTGTCTCTCTAACGCATTCCCTTTTATTGTAAGAGGTCAAGAGAATAACCAGGTTTTAGAATTTTCTTCCAGGCAAAAATCGAGCAATGACGGAGCTTTGGCCAAAAGATTGTGATCTTTCCACTGTGCTGCAAGGCCTGTCAAGGACATCAATGCCTGTGTTACTCCTAAGCTATGTCACTGCCGGGGTCCCTGCCAGGGCCACCCAGAAACTTGAGCAGCATAGAATGAAGCCGGTAAGCCCTTCTGGGCAAGGTAGCAAAGCATGAGTGTGTTACTCCCATGCTGCCGACTGGCTGACAGCAAACCTGTCGGTGAAACTGAAGATGCCAATTATGATCTACAAAGCAATAAAGGACCCGGGGCCCACCAACTATTCACCTACCACAAGGACCACTATTCCCTCTCTAAACCAACATAACCTGTCTGCCCCTGGAACATTCATGCTTAAACTTCAAGGGTGAGGCATGAGGGAGATGGGAGCAGGAGGGTTTCACCCTGGGAACTCACTTCAGGCTGGCCACATCCAGAAAGCCTTGTGCAATGCACGGCTCAGTTATGGTTTCGGAGGGTCCGGGGAAGAACCTGAGACATGGAGATTTGAAACTCAACTGCTGCGCAGAGGCAATAATTCTTTCTGGTCAGTACAGGGGACGCACATTATTCTACACATTCCTTACCTGAAAACCTATTACCCGAAACTCTATTAGGTCTCCCATTGCGCATCACGTGTGTAGGGAGAGCCTGCCTGTTTATCCAAACAGCCAGTCACACTGTTCAGAGAAATGGGGTCCTAATGTGTTCAAAACAGAGCAATATTCAACTTCTGTACCAGTTGCCACAAAGCAGCCTTTTCCAGGTCACTACTGGCACCTATTGACACCTCTAGGGACCCCTGAACACTACACATTACTCCCACAACTCTATCCAAAAGGATCCTGACTAGGAACCGCACAAGCGTGATTGCCATATTCCAGACAGATGGACGTACAATGGGTATCTCTCTAACTGTTAAGATCAAATGCCTGTGTGAGGAACCTGAAGAAAGGCATCTCTCAAGCAACATAAATACACCCATTGGAAAATTACGCCCACCTCCCTCCCACAAAAACACTTACCAGCAGTCAAGCTTATAGTTACACTGTTTTGTTTTGTTTTTCTTTACTAATTAATGTGCTAGGGCTCCTACAGCCTTGTATAGACATTTTTATTATTTAAATAGGAACAAACAATAGACATCATTTAGATCTTTTAAGTGAATTTCCTTCTTTTGGTACGACGTCTCGGTGTTAGCTGTACTGTACATTTATATTATGTAAAACTCACAAGACTATAGTGTATAACTCTCCACTCCTGATGCAAAGGGACTGATTATTTTTCTAAACTGGGATTTCAGCCAATGGACAATGGGGAATTTGGCTCTCTATTTCCATAATCATGCTCCAAAATGAAGAGATTTTAAAATCTGGGGGATTTTTAAAGCAGGAATCATGGAGTCAGCATCAAGATTTATAGAAACTTCTCGTTTGGTTTTACAGTAATTACAGGAGTGAAAGCTCAGCTAGATTGCCTGGACAGATGTGGCCAAGACACCCAGGCTATGATGCCAGTGACAAATGGTTAACTGATAAGAAGAAATGGAGAGGGCGACAGACTGAAGAACAGGTCAATATCATGCTGTCATGAAGCCATTTGAGAACCATAATTAATCTATTACTCACCTGGCATCATCATTCATTGTACAGTGGTCAATAGGTGCCATGAAGCTCACCAGTTTGCTATGGACATGATACCTGAATAAGGCAGGAAATAAACAGACAGCACATTAGTAACTATTAAAGAAAAGGAAATGGCATTGCCTGCACTGAAATGTCCCAGTCTCCGAAATGGAAACGCTGGATCCCTTGGTGGCTAATGCTTAATGACTCCCTATTTCGAGTCGGTAGTTTTTCCACCCTTCCTAACGTTAACAAGAGGGGGAAAAAGGTCACATGATAAATATGCCACACAGTGGACGAGCAATAATAAACAAATCACTTTTTGTCACAGCCAAAAGCGAAAACACTCCAGCGTCCTTGAGGAGTATACTTGCACCTGAGCTTTATTCCAACACAGAAAACTCTGACGAATCAAAGACTCTGTGTGCAACTTCCTCCCCTAATAGTGTCTTAGTTACTCTTTAGTACTAGTGCCCAAACAAAAAGCCACTGGTGGGAGCAGGGTTAGATTACGAGAGGCTTTCCCACAATACCAGTCTGCCATCATTAATTATCATCATCTGCCATGGTAGGACCTAGAGGCTCCAGCCACGATTGAGGCTCCATTGTTCTAGCAGCTATATAAACATAGGAAGAGACAGCCCCTCTCCTGGACAATTTACAATATAAAAAGACCAGACAGACAAAGACGTGGGCAGGGAACAACAGAGGCACAGAGAGGTGAAGGGATTTGCCCAAAGTCACACAGTGGCAGAGCTCCTGACTCCAAGTCCAGTTACTTGTCCGCTAGAACAAGCTGCCTCCCAGGGATACACTGCACCTGTGAAAGCCCAATCCCCAGTTTGTTTTTCCCACTAGGTCAGAAACTTGCAGAAGCCTGTCCACCCCTCATGCTCTGGGACCTGCTTAATAAAATCTAAACAGACTACAGAGGAACTCAGAACAGGCCAGTGATTTTACACCCTTAGTCTTTAGAGCAGGAGATTCCAACCCAGCAGCTTTCTATGTAAACTGTGCTGCTGGCTCCCTAAGTTCGAAACGCTTTACCCAAGTCATTCCTATTCTTACATCTTGATGAATAGCAGGCAAAAGGATTCACAAGCCACCTTTCCACTTGGGCACCTTTACAGTCCTTTTTGTTCTCTTATCCAGGAACACTCCCTGGAGAGAGTTTTAGCTTGCATGAATATTGCAGAATGGCTCTTCATGAAAATAACCACATTCACCCTGGAACATGGACCTTTGTGCACAAACACGGGTCTTTGTCATTCCTCATTGAAGCAATCACCCTCTTATAATGGTGCAGAGTCACCCAATCAGGGAACAGAAATAATACCCTGACTTGGGGCAAACAAATGCTACGAACAACAAAAAGTCAATAGGATGAAATATGAAATAAGAGAACATATTTCACTCTATGGGTTCACTTAAGTGATATTAACAATTAATGCATTCATACAAATCACAGTATGTTCAGGGACAATTTGTGAATTGGAAAAAAGGGCTTAATCACGCTAATAAATTGTCCACCGTTAATTGTTTGCCCAGCTCTACTTACTCTCACACTTTTAAAATGTGAGCTTCCAAAACCCCAGTCTACCAGATTTTAAGTATTAAATTACAGACACAGTGAGCCATCCCAAGTCACAGCTGCACAATTATTCCATGACAAGTAGAAATATATAACTCATAGCTATCCACTCAGGAAGCGATATGGTCTAGCAGGTTAGAGAAGGGATTCGTGAGGCAAGACTCCCGGGTTCTTTTTCTGCCAAGACTAACTGTGTGACCTTAGGTAAGTCTCACCTCACCCTTTGGTACCTCAGTTTCCCCATCTGTGAAGTGGGGATAGCAGTCATCTCCCGCGCTGAAGTGCTAAGAGGCCAGGCGTGTCTAAACGTGCTTAGAGAAAACTCGGCAGCCTTTTACACTTACACAGGGCCCTTCATCCAAACATCTTAAAGCACAGAAAGGTGCGGGAAGGCAGTATGATGATGATGGACTACAATGATAAGTGATAGCAATTAATACTTAGTGCTTACATAACATGTTTCGCACCCAGATCTCAAAGTGCCTTACAAAAGATAAGTGACATTTATCCATGTTCTGCAGAGAAGGAAATGGAAGTGCAGAGAGACTTAGTGAATCACGCAAGTAAAGACACACACACACACACACACAGAGTGACCCAGTGGCAGAACCAAAAATCGAACCCAGTCCGCCTGGTTCCTAGCCCTCTCCACTAGACCGCCCTGGAAAGATGATAGGATTTAATGGTACATTAATCACATACATCAGCAAATACATATTTTCTTCTTGTCTATATATTAATATTTTCCCCCTGGGTCACTGCAACTCTTATTTAAAAAGGTAGCTAACATGTAACAAGCCACGGACACTGAGGGATTTCTGATCTCTCAGGAATTCCGAAGTGCACAGATCACACACAATGAGAGACTTGCCCCATTATTCCTAAAGGTTTATGAGTCTGACTCAGTTGTATGATGTTGTCAGTAGTTTTGACTGAATCATGAATATATCCAATTATGTGTGACGCTGACAGAATAGAATATTGATAGTCAATAATTACAGGCTTTTCAGGCCAACAAAGTAGCTCTTCCCTCTTTTAATAAATTATCTTATGACATCTATCTTAAAAATGGCTACGCCAGGCCTGACCCACACTGACTCCACTGACTTTCTATCAGATGCCATCTAAACTCGAGATTTATAGTTTACTCACAAAAGGATGGTTAATGTTGCAGATTTTTCAGGAAGCAGTGCAGCTTTCCAGCGTGCCTCTGTGCTACAAATACCTCCTCCACTACAAATCATGTAGTCGCTCTGAACTCAGGAAGAGCAATGCACCTGCTCTGCAAAGGGGAACAAATCCCAGCTCCTCTACATACTTTCCATTCTCACCACACAACCTGGAAGAGTTTGCAAATGCAAACATTAGAAGGAAAAGGTCACAAAATTTAGGGCCAGATTTGCAAAAGAATTGAAGTGCCTAAAAATGCAGGTAGGTGGCTAGTGGGACTTACAAGAGCACCTAACCTGGATGGGCACCTAACTCCCATTGAAAGTTTATTAAAAGATATTACCTCACTCACCTCATCTCTATTGAAAGTCTACCGCAATTAGGTGCCTAACACAGGCATACGCACCTATCTGCATCTTCAGGCAACTAAATACCTTTGTAAATCTAGCCTTAAAGGATTTAGGAGCACAAGTCCCATTCACTTTCATTGGGACTTGTGGCCCTCAATCTCTTAGGCATTTCTGAAAGTCTCTCCCTGGCATTTTTTATGCCCAATGCAACATTCTTGTAAGAACTGATTTGAGCAATTCCCGCTCTGATTATATCCAACTAATCACTAGTTCTAGAGTCATTAAGAGCTCCCTCCCCCGTAACAGGCATGTCTCAGAGCAACATCTTCTACCTCGCCAGGACAAAACAAGTCTGGCAACACATTTCAGTGCCAAAACGGGGCAGTCAGGTTACAACTGGTGAGACAAGAGTTTCTTCTCTGTAGTTTGAAGAAGCTGCCACTCACCGGATTTTCCTTCCTTTGCTGGCTTTTCGGTCCACTTTCTTCTGTATTTTGCTTCGTAACTTCTGGATGGCCAGCCACTGCCTGGGGAATCCAAAGTGGTGGTTACGTATCATTGCTAGGGCTGTTTGATCAGGCCAGTTTTCAGGAAGAATCACAAGGTGACAATGGCAAAAACCATGGAAATACAGTCTCAAAAGCTCAAATGCCCACAGCATTGTTCTTCGCCCAAAAGTTGGTATCCTAAATAACTGTGGCACTGTCCCTCACCTGAGCCCTGTACAGGACCCTATCGCAAGCTAACGCTGCCCTAGTTTTCAATAGCACACACCAGTCTCCCCATACTACGTACAGAAATACCCCTGAGGAGGAGTACATAGCTACACACAGGAGAGCACAGGGAACATTAGAGCCTATGTGTAGATGACCATGGACTCTGGCAGATCTCAGGGGCTGAAGCCCCAGCCATTCTTGGGGAGACAGATAAGCTGTCCTGGTCTTGATGTAATGATTAATATTCAGTGGTAATTCACATCCCGTGTGCAGGAAAAAGCCACAGCAGGTACAATCTGGCCCTATGTTTTTATTCTTTCTTGGCTAATGATTTTTTTTTTTAAAGAAAGAATCTTTAGAATTCAAAAGATTTTCTTCATCAAACAGAAATGCTAAGGCCAGTAAAAACCCTTAAAGGATTATGGCTCCACCCCCACCCCACCCCCAGCTATTACAATAAGTTGTATTTTGTATAAAGAAAGCACTCAGTAGAATAGATTGTTTACCTTTCTCCATTTATCATAAGCTACATATGTAGCTGGTTCTTTTAGTGGGGAGGGTTATACTAACTACATAAACAGATCTAACGTTATACAACAGTTCCATTTGAATGAGTTTCCTTCCAGGCTTTTGGAAAGCGTATATAAAATTACAAGCGAGTGTTTCTTTCCCACTACCTCTGACTATAATAACTGGCAAATCCCCCACCAAAACCACTGCCTAATGGTAAGTGCATTTCTTAATAAAAACAAACAAAAGGAAAGCAACAAGTGCTGCTTATTCCCCATCACTCTGTAGAAGGGAGGGTCCCATTCCTTACACAGAGCTTGCTCAAGTCAAAGAAGTTTCCACAGGGGGAAATAAACTGCTACTAGATACAAACATTTTTTTTTTAAAAAAAGAAACAAGCATCATCCTACCTGATTTATACAATGAAAACCCAACATCAGGGGAAAAAATCTAGCAAAATCCAATTACCGCAATCTTAATATAATCTTAATGACTGTAATCTATTTTATTGTAAAGTCAGATAAATGTACAATGTAATCACCACTTAAATGCAATTTTGGCTATGCCACGTTAAATTATAGTGAATAGCTTTCCATAATATTCCAGACATACACAAAATAAATTTGACCTACCGCACTAAAATTCAAGTCATATTTCACATGGACAAAAGTTATTTCACCCACACAAAATTTCATAAAGCATTTTCCCTTCCTCTCCCCCTATACACACACATCCCCATATCACTTTTCAGTGGAGAATTCTATTCTATCATTTTCAGCTTTCCTTTCCTTTTATGCTTTTCTAAATTATGGCCTGTGGCTATTTAAATGGATACTGTTCATTAAGCAGTTTTTGGAATGTTCTGTATTTTCTAGCCACAGAATTAGAGGGAGAAATAAGAGCTTCCCGCAAAGCATACATTTTATTTTTGGCACCCAGGAAACATTCCCATACACTGTTTTAATTGTATTGTACCTTTTCTCTCTCTCTCTCTCTTTTTTTTTTTTTTAAAAAAAACAGCAGGGAAAGTGCATACAAGGGAACCCCAGACTATACAGCAGGTTTGATTCTTTATATGACGACAAATCACAGTTCATAATCTGATCCCAAATTTCACCAGTGAGCTGTCGCTTCATCTAGAGCACGTTTGTCAGGGTAGATCAAGACTCTTTTCCCCAAACTTGGGGTAGACAGGAAAAGCAAGTCTTGAAAGCGAGAAAGAGTGCAGGTGGCTTTGAAAAGAAATAAGTCTGGCTGCAAAAGAGTAATAATGCTTTCAGGCATCATCTTTAAGCCATTACTTATTATTAGGGTGATTTATCGGTTTTATTTATTTATTTATAACCATTCCTCTAGGTGCTGCACCAACAGCTGAATTCAATAGTTCCGAAGTTTGTTACAAGACTTGTTACAAGCTCAGTACAAGAGCTGCTGCTCTTACCTAACATCCCAGCAGCATTTCCCAGTCCAGCATATCCCAGCCTCCTCCCCTCCCTCCCCCCCATCAAGCCCCCTTACCTCTCCAAGTTTGGCAAACCAGTGGGGCCTTGTAACATGAAGGCCAGCAAATACAAGTTCTGGCAATGTGGGTCCAGAGCCACAGAGTCCTCACTGGGAATACCCTGCCTAGCTGATATTATGCCATTGCTTTTAACCAATCATCTTGTTATTACACCCAACTGCTCTCCATGAGATCAGTTGCAAAACCACACTGTAACACTGCATCCCATATTCTTCATAGTGTTGTTATTACATGACATGATTATGGCATAATTATGATGCATTTTGTACAAGATAAGTCATGTGAGGTGTCATTGGAAAAGTTATGATTTGCTGAATAGGATTATCCTATTTGTATGCATGTATCACTTTTGTTTCTGAAGTTATGAATATTGACTATGTATTTCAAATGTAGTTACGCCTGGGTGACGCCCACTAGGCAAGATGCTTTCAGTCTCGATTGTGGGTGGGGAAGGGCCTATTCAGGGCAATGAGCCATTAGGGAAAACAATAGGTCTTAGGAGAAACTTATCCATCACCTGGTGAGCCTTCCTGAGAAGGCTCCAGATGGCCTGTAAGTAATGGCCGCTATGACTCAGCAAGGTGTGCCAGGGCCTGTGACCAGGCCACGTGACTCTGGACTCCATCTTGGATGTCAGTGTTTTTCCACAAACTGAGGTTTGGGACAAAGGGTTCCCGCCATATGCTAAAGCTATATAAGGCAGGGAGTGACATCATTGGTGGTTCTTCACTCCCCACAAAAGACGACTCCTGGAAACAGCTGAGGAACAAAGACTCAACTATGGGAAGTGCTGGACCCAGGCTGAAGGGATTTCTAGCCTGTATACGAAACAAGCTGCAAAGCAAGTGTAGATGGTGCCTTAAGAATCTGCAGCCTGCTTGTACCATCAGCTAGGGTGAGAATTTGGTAATTCATATCCTATCTTTCTAGTATCTTAGACTTAGTTGGCGTTTTTGTTTATTTACTAGGTAATCTGCTTTGATCTGTTTGCTATCGCTTATAATAATTTAAAATCTATCTTGTGTAGTTAATAAACTTGTTTTTGCTTTATCTAAACCAATGAGCTGGAGTGACATGCATGAGAAATTGTAGCTCTAGGGGCAAAGGCTGTTGCATATTCCTCTCCACACTGAGGAGTGGGGGGTGAACTCTATGAGCTTGCGCTGTACAGTTCCCTGTGCAGTGCAAGATGGTATAATTTTGGGTTTATGCTCCGGGCGGTGGGGGTGGGGAGTGCCTGGGGAGCTGAGAGTTACCTTGGCTTTAGCCTTTCTACTGTTGGTTTGTGAAGTGGCTAGTCAAAGAGCCTGCATGTAACTGCAGCTGGGTGTGTCCCTACCTGTGTGAATGCTGGTGAAAGTTTAGAACTGGGAGTGGGTCTGCAGCTTGTCACAGCAGCACAGTGAGAGAGGGAGCCCAGGCTGGCGGTTCAGAGGGCTCAGTGGTACCCCAGTTCCAGGTGGCACCCCAGGGGGAACCCGTCACACATAAAGAAGCAGGATTGGGAACTTTTGGGAAGTTTTACACCCATGGAATCTAAGTGGCTGTAGGGTGAAGCTAGTTAACACAGAATATAGACAACTACAGCTCATCGCTTACCTGCCCATGGCCACCTGATCATTGGGGTCCAGTGAACTGGTTTTCCGTTCTATAAGTTCTCGAAGGAGCTGGAGGAGGGAAGAGAATGACCAAATGTAAAAGCACATTAAACACAGGTCAGCACTGAGTTTGAGATTTTCAAAGGAGCCTTAGGAATTTAGGTGGAATTTGTGTGCCTCGCTGCCTT
The DNA here is from genome assembly GCF_965152275.1 of Natator depressus. Classification (NCBI taxonomy): domain Eukaryota; kingdom Metazoa; phylum Chordata; order Testudines; family Cheloniidae; genus Natator; species Natator depressus. Next base: position 7,741,371 of record NC_134250.1, on the reverse strand, counting down.
AATTATTATTATTATTATTTTATTTTTTTTGAGAAACCCTGTCCACATACCAAAGGCATTACTGTTTTCTTAGCCCCAGCTAGCTTTACAAGACAGCAGGAATTTTGAGTGACATGGCAGGGACGCCTCTGAAAAAAGTACAATCGATAAAACAAAACCCAGTGGCAAAAGAGCAGGTGAATTCATGTTAACCCCTTCTTTAGAAAAGAAAAAAAATCCATGACTGGAGCATATAACTGAAGGCCATTAGGAAGACTTATTGTGCTACAGTTAATTTCAGATGGATCAATGACTAGTGCAGTATTCCCTTCATCATTTTATGATTAGTTTAGCCCAACCCATCTGTATCAGCTGAGAAGGTCAGGCAGATATAGAGGGGAAGGATGCTGTAGCACACTGGATCAAACGTTAGTCTCCCACCAATGGGACGAAGAACTGATGATCTTACGTCTAAATGGGTGGGATGGTGGTGGATCAGCCAGCGCTGGGCAGCAACTGAAAATGCAATCCATTTCTTAGGGGAGCTTAAAGAGTGAAGTAGGCACTCTCGTAATACAAACAGTGTAGTCCTAGGTGGTGTACGAAGGTGCAGCTCATGGGAGCACAGGAACTGTCATACAAAATAAGACCTATAGTGTGTAGGGTAACCTGTCGGTCAGTTTCAGATGCTTCAGAAGAGTGAGTGAGTGAGTGTTTATTTGCCCCTTATACTAGGCAAATATGTAAAAACATGCCCAAGACAGGAAGTTTACTTCTACCTGCACATACCCCATTTTTATTGCATCTAATCCCATCGCAAATATTATTGTCTTGAACGGAACTGCACCCACTTAGACAACTTGGTCCAATATGATAAGCAACTTCCCTCAGACTCCTCTTCCCTCCATGAGACCAGTGTATTGCAGCATCTGGCTACGCAATGCCTCCCATCATTTACAATTAGCAGTGATCTCGGAGGGGGTCCCACTCTCTGAACTGAAAGCACGATACTGAGTGGCTTTTGGCAGTAAAAAAAAAAAAGGGGGGGGGGGGTGGAACGGCAGAAAAAGTGGTGATTCTACAATGGAATGATACGCTCAGATCCTTCCAAGAGCCTTAGCTAGAAAGAAGCCTTACAAATGGAATATGGCCTCTCTTCCCTCATCAGAGCAGACAGGGTGAATGGCTGAGCTAGCACTTCACTGACCTGCAGGTTCTTTGGTCTCTGGGAGGCACAAAAGAGGCTGAATTTTCAGAGGCTGTGGGGAATTACGTACACTGCTTCCATTAACAGTGGGTGTTTCGAGGGCTATATTTCAGGGGCTGCAATGATACCTCTGCCCCGTAATCCCACTTGCCTCTCCTAACATTTAAAAAAAAAAAAAAACTACACAAAATAAGAGTCACACCCTGGTAAGGCAATCACGTTTGCTCTGAGGATCAGCAAGGTAGAATGCTTTACAGCCAGCATCCAGATGCTAAAACAGACCTTCCTATTTCTTTTCCAAGTTCTGGGGAAAAGGGTTGGGTTTTCTCTGTGCATCTTCCTCAGGCAGTAGGGTGTCGCATGCAGCCTTCTGGGATACCTGACTAATGTCTGTTTAACACCACGAGCTAGATATTATATGCTGTATAGCTTACGTACAGAACAAAAATAAAATCAACATGACCTCCCAAGTTGCAGACTTCCCAAAATGTCACTGTTTCATTCATGGTGACAGAGTTCCTGTTGTGATAACTGAACCTACAAATTTACTCTAATTTGCACTTAACCGTAAAAAGTATGTGAAGGTTCATAAGATGTCACAATAACCTATAACAAATATCGATGGGAAAAGGAGACAGACTGTCAACAAAAGGACCTACTGAGATGGTTCAAGGACTATGTTAAAATCATGCTTGGTTAAAAAGAGAAGATGTGGAACCAGAAATTAATGAATCAAAATTGGAGTGTCAGATATTAGGCCCAATTGGTGGACAAAATAATGAGGGGATGAGCTATTCTACCCATCGCTCTCTTTTTGGGTTCATAAAGGAGGACACTTTGGGGGGGAAATAGAAAGAACAGATGGAAACTACTGATGCAAGCTTTACCATCCTGGCTGTCACCCCCACTGTCTACTGGGACCTTGGACCTCTTTGTCCTCATCCTGAGGGACACCCTGACCAGTTTGGCCGAAGAGAGGTATCAAGATGACATCACCACCCCTACCAGCTCCAACAGAATCCCCAACACCACTTGAAACGAAATGGGATCAGACTTTAACAACAGCTGCAGCTCATCTCAACTAACGTCTTCTTTTTTCCCCAAAAGGACAGATATCACCATCTTTGATACCACCTAAGAGACTGTCAGACAAGAGGGGGGGTTCCTTCTAAAACTCTCTCCAGTTAACAGGAAAGGAAACAAGAAATGTTAAAATGAAAGTCTTAATCAATACTTAACCTTCCAAATGCTTTAACTCTTTTAGTTCTTTTCTGTATTTTTAATGAAAAGTTGAAAGGATTTTTACTGGTGTTTGCACCACGGTACTAAACAGGCTGAGGTTTTTGTATACCAAACCCCAGACCTTGTTTAACACCGTTTAATGATGGACAGCGACTGGCTTATGTTAACACCTCTGTCCCATATATTCCATCTAAATTAATACAACAGGCCGCATCTCAAATGGCATTTGAAACTCAAAAGAAACTGAAGAATCAGTCTTTTTGTCTTTCACAAAGATGTCTAAGGAGGGCTTCCCCTGCCTTGTACTTCTGCACAACAGGGACAGCTGGAGTCCAGTGGCTAATTGAGGTACCATAACAATCAAGAGAAAGATTTCCATTCATTTCAATCATTGCCCCCCAAAGCCCTTGAGCGTAAGGTGGGGAGAAGTCACAGTGCTGGATGCAACACTTACCCTGCCCAAGGAGTACATGCAGGCAAGGTGAAAGAATGAGAACATACCTGACTCCAGCTGGCCGCCAGAACTCTGGGGGCAAGAATTGTGCAACCATGATGCAACACCAAAGAGATGGAGCTGCAGCTTAGTACACTCCCCTCAACGCCCAAACACTGCAATTTACAACAGCCTGCCTTAGACTCTGCTTCCAATCACCTCTGCACAGCTGTGACATTAAAAGATGTCCTCAAGTATTGCTCTATGTAAGAAACTAATGCACTATGGGGATTCCAACAGTATGAGCAAATCACTGAAATAAGCAGGTGAAAATCACCCCCTCTTCCCCCCACCCCCAAAAAAGTGATCTAAATAGACTTGGCATTCTTTGATTTTTTTTATATATATATAATTTTGATGGATAATAATGTATGTTTATTTTTAGCATTTTTGTTTATTTAAATTTGAACAGTTGTGGAAAATTATGGAGGGTACTCAGACATTATTTAATGACAGCAGATATAGAGATTCAAAAAGTTAAAGCTTGATAACCATTAAAACATAAATTTGTCAACTTCACATGTCAAAATATACAAAGCAAACAGTCTTAAATCAAATTCTAAAGTTCTCAAGCAGCGTTTTTCTTACTTTGGCCATCTGTGAATTTCTATTGTCATCGATGGAAATATTTCTGCCTCAGTTTGTATGTATACAGTGAAATTAATGTTTACCAACATTTACCAATAAATATCTCCTGAGGGTTTTTTTTCTTTTAGATAAAGTAGAGACTTAAACAACAAAAGGAAGCTTTGTACCCCCACCTTCAAAAGTCACACATTTTATTGCGAAAGAGAAAAGGCAACTCAAGCTCAATTAAGAACACTTCCCGGGATGTTTTTTCATTTGCTTATATTGGGAGATTATTTCTACAGCAATTACATTTAAAAATGCAGGGACTAGAGGCCACTGGTTTATTATCACTAGAAAACAGCAAGCTATTTCTCTGCCCCGTTTATCTGATTGATTCCCAACATCTTTCTGGCACACAATCTATCAGTTTATCTCTCCCACTTCATCACAGTCACTTCTGGCAGCTAAATACAAGATCCAAATCCAGTGTTACACAGACATACGACACAGTAAACCTGTGTAACACTGCTACTCTGTAAACGGCTGCCCTTAAGGCTAAGCAAAAATGGGATCTTGGTTTCTAGTCAATATTCTGTCAGAAGCAAGGTGGGAGGGAGAGTTTTAAAAACAGGAAGAAATGGTGTGGCTGCGTTCCAGTGGTTTCTTCCTATTCCAGCAACGTCATGTTCACAGTCCGCACTTATCTTGGTTCTTTGACACAAGTGTATAGGGAAAGCTACAGGGTAGTGCTGTCAGAGACTGGGATACTGCAGTCCAGTAAAGCAATCAGCAGCTTTGAAGAATAAAAGGCAGTTTTCCTGTTCCGTCCCTTCTCCACTTACTACTAAAATTCACGATTCCTTCCTCACGTACAGTATCCACTTACCCACAGCCTGGAAAATGCTTATGTGGACATTGTCCTTTTCAGCACACAGAAGTACAAATAATTGCAACGCCATACAACTGGGGAGCAACACAGACGAGTGGATAAAGTATGGGGAGCGAGTTACGCAACCTTGGTTCTAGTCCCAACTCTGACACCAACTCACTGTACAACCTTGGGAAAGTCACCTAACCTCTTTGTGCCTCAGGTTTCCCCATTTGCAAACAGGGAATATCGATCATAAATACATCACAAGGGCACTGTTTTTTAAGAGAACCTTAGTTTGTATTGCAGGGAACTGGCCCTTGGGGGATGATTTATCCTGACAGTGAGGGAAGAGAATTGCAAAAGCCTTCTTATGCACATTAACAGTACCCACCCCTAAAACACTATACGAAATATGCAATTATGTAAATACACACATCTACTTCATAATATCGTTTCTACACATTCCCCATATTTATTTTTTTACTCCAAATGGTTGAGGAACAGCTCCCAGCAGCACAGACACAAGCAGTGGTACAAACTAGTGAGTTATTTTAGGTTAATCAACTACTGCAGGTGTAACCTATTTCACTGTAAAATCATCTACATTCTATAGGGGTCCCATCATTACCCATTCATGATGATACTGCCCCTTGAGAGTATCATACTGGATTAAAACACTGGTCCACCTAGCTCAGTATCCTGGCTAGAACACTGCCAGAAGCAAGTGGTGGGGTAAGAGTCCCCAAGATGAACATCTTTGATAAATTACAGACCCTCACTGTAGTTAGAACACGTCAAGTACACGCGAGTACACGTGTGACTGCATTGTGGATATCCTAAGAGCATCAAGGAAAGAAAGGCAGCAATTTATGGTAGAAGCTTTGAAAGCGTTGACAGGATCCCATCAATCGGATTCATGAGACACACACACAATATATATTCTATTCATTACCTGCCCAATGTGCATGCTAACTTCTAAATCACTTACTGTTTAAACTTGCACTGAGCTCTGAATACATCTGTGGAGATGCCTTTGTTCCAAATTAGGATCCTAAAAGGTATGTTTACATATGAACACAAGCTCTTGGAGGATAAATACACGTGTCATTACGTTGACGAATCTCAGGCAGAAAGAGTTTCTGAAACATCAGAAATCCAAGGTCTATTTAGAACGGACTGACTCCACTAGTCAAAACTTTAACTACAAATGCCTTGCCTCTAAAGTATTTAAGTTTTCATTACAAATGCTAACTTGCAGAAGGCTGTCTGAATCCAGGTACATGGTACATAAACACAAGGCGATAGTCCAATTATCTATCAACACATCTTCCGCAATGGTTCCGTCATTGTTTGATTGCTAATATGCATAAGAAAAAAATAGTTCCCGAAGTTGCCATATCTCTATGCTCTACTGCAGCGGTTCTCAAACTGTGGGTTGGGACCCCAAAGCGGGTCGCAACCACATTTTAATGGAGTTGCCAGGGCTGGCTTAGACTTGCTGGGGCCTGGGGCCAAAACCCGAGATCCTCTACCCAGGGCCGGAGCCAAAGCCCAAGGACTTCAGCCCTAGGTGGCGGGGCTCAGGTTACAGGCCCCCTGCCTGGGGCTGAAGCCCTTGGGCTTTGGGTCCCCCCACACACACACACCCACCCTGGGGCAGCGGGGCTTGGGCGGGCTCAGGCTTTGGTCCCTTCTCCTGGGGTCAGTAATTTTTGTTCTCAGAAGCGGGTCACGAAACAATGACGTTTGAGAACCCCGGCTCTACTGTGTTGCTTTGCTGAAAGGTACAGTGCCAACCCTCAGACATCCATCTGGACTCTCTATGTTTGCACTGAACCTACGCAATCTCAAGAGGGAAATGTCTTCCTGAATCCAGAATGGTTTAACGGCACCACTGTGACCACAGTGTATCTAATCAACGTTCACTCCAGACTGCATTACTGCAGGGCACTCTATAAGGAGCTTCCCTGGCACAGAACACGGTTGCTTGCCTCCTAACTGGGATGGGTGACTGTGAGTATGTATCATTCCTATGCAACCCCTTGCACTAGCTACCCCTTTGCTTCAGGGTGCAGTACAAGGCAGTAGGTACAATCTATACATCTCTGAGCGGTCTAGGACCTGAATATCTGAGGAGGTGCCTTTGTCATGACAGGCAAGATCAGCTGGGTTACTTCTGCTGTCATATCCTGAGTTAAACTCAACACCTGTGCAGCAAGACATCTGCAGCAGAGGGAACCCTTCCCTTTTGTGGCTCACCAAATCCTGAGTTTGGTGGCTAAAAGGTGCAGCTGCAGCTACCCCCAAGATAGACAGCACGATGTGCATTTGTTCCTGCAGGCTTTTAATGGAATTTTTGGCATGGTGGTGAGTGAGATGGATCCCTCCATCGGAGCTCTGGCCACAGATGCTCGGTAGACAGGACCGCTAACGTGCTGCAGTGTGAGCATCGAGGACAAGAGAATCTGGACTCTGCAGCAGTTAGGACACTGGTCACGGAGGCGTGGCTCTTCCATAAATTAACTGCATAAGAGCACTTGCTGTCAGAGTAAAGCGGGCATCTTTTTATCCCTTTGGGGTCTATTATTCTGCACTACAGAGAATCCCTCCCATTAGTGTTAACGAGGGAAAGCTGCATGCAACAACAGGAGGAGACTAAAGCTTGTAAACCGGAGCAGCACCCGTGAGCCAACAGATCCATAAGAAGTTCAGCCGTCAGTCAAGAAAGACATGTTTTCTTCACCTGGGAACTGAAGGTGAAATGTTCTTTCAGTGCAGGGCAACTGCAAGATTCAAGAGGTTGTGGGGGATAGAGAGGAGGGGAAGGGGGGGAAAACCAGGGACAGGAGGGAAATTAGGAAATGGAAATAAAAGCCACGAAGCATCTTATTACGTCTAAATAGTGTGAGTCTTAAAGCCGAAGTTATAAATCATGCTAACAATGGTGACTAAAATCAAAGTGGATGTAGCCAGAGGCTACCACTGAAAAAGTCAGCGTAGACCTGCCTGGCTGCCTCTGGTCTTTAAGGATTTGATTAGTTTTTCCACTTTCTAGTTCACAGTCTTGCATTCAGCCCATGCTCCAGAGCCAGGTAGGGCTCAGGATACACAATGAATGATCAATTCATTTACTGAATAAAGTAACACTATTTTTTCAGCACAAGACCTAAAACATTTCCAAAGCCGTAATATTTCATTAAGCCTGGTGATTCCAGCTAAAATTTATTAGTCAAAACAGAAAACTCTCATCAGACCCCATATATTCCATTAGGAGTGATCTATGGTGTCTCCCAATGTCTAATTATTAACTAGGAAGTGTAAGTAAATCACTATCAGCATTAAGCCCTGATGTGTGAAGACAGAATTGGAGTTAAGCAATATCAGCAGTAAAAGGCTTTGATTTGAATAATTTGTTTTTATCCACCCACCACCACCTCCCAACTCATTCTCCCCTTAACAAGGGAACAAAACTGTCCTTTTAAATGACCACCACAAAGTTCCATTCGTCAGTAAGAGCAATAGTGCTGCAGCCCGCCTAAATGTCCCTCGCCTGTCCCAAAACAGCAGCAATCTGGAGGCTAGACACACATTTTCTAGCTATAAAGGAGTGGAATAAAGTCATCCACATGAACGTTATTTGCTTTTGCTGCCAGGTGGTGACCTTTATTGTGGTTAATGGCTACACCTGTGCACGTCAGCATTCAGGTTTGGTCTACACTACACATTTAGGCCAACATAAGGCAGTTTACGTTGACCTAACTATGTCAGTGTACACCCTACAGCCGAGTCCCACCGATGTAAGTACTCTACTACACCAACATAATAATGCTACCTTCACGAGAGGCGTAGGGCTTATGTCCATGTAGTTAGGGCGATACAGTGTCTGTGTAGACACTGTGTTACTTACCTCAGCTATTAGCGGTCTTCTCAATTTCGCGGCTCCACGCTGGAGCCCTGAAATTGACAAGAAAGCCGGGCAGGTAGAGCCCAGCTGCCCCGGGCTCCCCACTCCCAGCCGAGCTGCTGCCTGGAGGCTCCCCACTCCGGAAGCCAAGAATCTCAAGCAGCTGCACCCCCTACACACACGTTCCCAGCTGGGAGCAGGGAGCCCGGGGGGCAACTAGGCTCTGGGTGGGGAGCTACGCAGAGCTCAGAGTCCTGGTTCTCAGAACCCCACACAGGTCAACTTAGAATTGTAGTGCAGACATACCCTTAGTAAAACTTCACATTAAGACGGTGTTTTTCATCCAAGCACACCGCAAAGCAGTTGAAAGCCTTAACTGAAATTAGTAACACCCCTCCCCCTCCCCCCCATGAGCCATTATGTGCCCTCTGGGTAAATATAGGCACAGAGAGGTCATGTGATTTGTCAAAGTTGATCTCAAGAGTTGGCGGAACAGAACACAGAATTCTTGACCACGCTTCCACAAATCTGAAAACGTATCAGAATATAAGAGATCCTGAAATCCACAATTGCTGACAAAATAGATAACTGAAATTTGCACACAAAAAAAAATTAAAAGGTGAGATTTTCAAAAGCAGCCAGCGTTCACCTTGCTCTGCTCTCACCCAAGTCAATGTTAAAATTTCAGTTGGCAGTTAAAATGGCAGTTGGGCCACCACCGAGAGCTTTCAAAAGAGTCGCCCTTAAAACACAATGGAGAAAAATGTTATCCTGGTTAAGGAGATACACATAAAAGATCCTGTGCCAGAAGCACAGGGATTTAGAAAACGCCATTAGGAGATTATTCAAGGACAATTGTGGCTCGTGACTGAGCTCTCCTGCACACAGAATGTAGGACTGTCTATCAAAACTAGCTTTGTTTCTAATGATGTCCTTTGTAGTCACTTTTGAGCATTATGCTACTGTATTTAAGTGTGATTGTAATCAGGATTTTTTTTTTTTTTAAATCCACCTATGTCTTACCTGATGTTTAATAGGTAGCTAAAAGAAGGTGCTGTCATATTATCCGATAGGAACCAGTTTGGTTTTATGTTGCTTGTTATCATTTGAAACATGATTGGGATTTTAAAGAAGTTATTTTGTCTCTATGGCAATTGAAAACCTTTGTAAAATTAGCAAAGGAACAGCAGGCATGCTTGTTATAAAATAGCCGGGGCTTCAGACTGCTCTCCATCAAAGCCACCTGTTGTGTGTGTAAGTTGTTGTACCATCACCTTTCAATTCAATGAGCCTTGTATACGTAGAGGTGCAGCATGGTATTTCAATGTGGTTACTGTACTGGTTACTTTAAGGTGAAAGTCACCGTCAGTCAGGTTAGTTTCCATGCACTAATAATATCAAACAGGAGGTCTGCCAGCCAGTTAACACTCAACTAATACAAGGGTTAACTACACAGGACAATATAAGCAGCAGCATTTCCCACCATGTTCACTGTTCTTAGTACAAAGGTAAGTGGGAGACTTTTGTTCAAATACACAGAAATTAGAAACAACTCCAACAAGCTGTACACACCCAAACCATGAGAAACTCTACACTGGGACTTGGCAGCAAAGACCCACCTTTCATCAAAAACGTTGTCACTCCCCAGCCTAAGCAAGACCAAATCTAGCAGCAGATTAGACTTTTTCAGAGGTCTCGATCTCATTTAAATTTAACCAGCTGCCCATGTATTTGTTAGTGGAGATTAAGCAGTTTTAACCAATCTTTTTAAAGTTCCACTCTCTGTGTATCACTTTTGTTTTAACACAAAATCCTTCCAACAACTTAAGAACTTCTTTTCTCCCTAGCCACAAAACCACCTACTACACTGGAAAAGCTTTTTGTGTTTTTTGTTTTGCTTTTAATCAAATCAGGTAGAAAAGGGAAAGTCCTGTTCAGTTTCTCTTCCAAGTTAAGAAGTAATAATACAGACATGCACAGCTCATCCTCTTGCCTGCTAAGATTACATCAGAAAAAAGATGGAACAACATCCGGGAAAGGAGTTACTCCTGCTCTGAACTGAAAATCGACAAACATATGATAAATTACAGCATCTGATCTGAAAATTTCATAATCTAGATTTTTTCCCCTTCATTCTTTGGAAGGACATCGTGGAGATGAAAATCGTATTTATTTTTCCTTTATCTGTGCTACTAATACCACCCACAATTATTAAAAACTGCATAAATGGTGGAAGATTAACATCTATTTTAAGGTTCTTTTAGTTTACTTTTTGCACTTCACTCTACTTGGACAGAAAAACTGGTCAAGCTCCCATGCACTAGCTCTTTGAGTTTCTAACAGCGATGGGAAAATTTTAGACCCATTGATAGCTATTATTATTTTTAAAAATCACCATGGACCCGTTTGCATTGGGTTTTCTGTAACCTATTTTGTAATTCAAAAACCTAAGCTGTGGGACTAAACAACTTGACTGTATTTTTTTTAAACATTTTATGGAAATTCAGTTTTATATGGAAAAAAGACCAACGATGCTAGGTTTCTGTTTTCTAATAACCCATTAGGAGACGTTTCAAATCAAGCTTTAAAACGTGTTATTAACCATCTACTGAGCCATTTGAAAGATACATGCCTATGATAAGAGTATTGTATTGCCATTAACCTATGGGATGGTTCGAGACATCTCTTATTCACACAAAACTCTAAATGCATCTAATTAAAGCCACCAGATCAGCTGTCCATATTAATCACTCAACAGTTTAATTAAGGTAAACCAGCTTGTCAGAAAACTAGCCTTCTCTCTATTCTTCACCATTATTGACTTTTAATAGTTCACTGGATTAGTAATTACTTGTTTATGGCATTATCAAATACCTGTGAGACAAAAAAAACACAGTATGTGACCAGGAACAGTTTTAAACATACCCTTAGTTGGAACCTTGAGGATAAATTTACGCCATCAAATTAAGGTTTTTTTAAAAAGCCAGACTGTTACGATTTAAATCAGTCTACAACCCAGAAGGAAAGTAAACTGAACCAGAAACATCTTAATGAGTGTTTGAGATCTGGAAGCTGATTTGTCACAAACTCAGATTAAATCGTTCTTTTGGATAAAAATTAGACACAAACAGGAGGTTTAGTGAGAAACATTTAACTTCTTTTTATATGCATTGTTAAAATACATGCAAAATACATCTGTGACATCGGATCATGTAGACAAGTACACTAAGGACAATAATACTAGGAAGGTAGTTAACACATACAGATGCAAAGCTTTCCGTGGAGAAAATAAAATAAACCTCTGATGATCTCAAAGCACTTTACAAACTAACTATGAGTAGGTAAGGGATACAAAGATCCATAGCCCAAATCCTCGAAGATATTTAGGCACCTAACTCGGGGGTTAGATACCTAAAGACCTTTCAGCAGCTGGGCCCATACGCCAACCAATGAAATGCATCCATTTCCATGGTGGAACACAGCAGATGTTTAACAGTTTAGAACAAATGCCCCTGAAACAGTACGAACTAACAGGGATAGTCCCATCTAACGAACCCGCCACCACCACTGGCTGAAGACCTTAGGTTTTCCTTGGAGTCTCCCATCCAACTAGTGACCATGCTTAGCTTATGAGACAATCACAGCACAAGATAATATGGCTCCCGGCCATTATAAGAGGCAGTTTAACTGAAGCTGGAGGGAGGGTGGGAATAAAGGCTATGTATATTCTTAATTTTCCCTAGGCATACCTGCTGCCATCAGTGATGAACACTTGTTCTGGGCAGAGCTGTTACCAGTGGAACACTTAGCATATGAACATTAACCTAATTCCTGTTAGAGATAAACCAATTTCAGCTCTCTCCTCTTCTAGGGGAGTATTTCATCCTAATAATAAAATCTCCACTGTAGCATGTTAGACTAGCAGCCCTGTGGTAGCAGGCTGGGTTTTTAAGTCTTAATGCCGCAATATCGGTAAGGGATTCTACATAAACATGGCCCTTTAAAAAACAAACCAAAAAAGTAGTTTTTTTGCCTTAAAACTGTATATGAAATGGGGTTCAACTTCCCCTTGCTCTAAGTAATCAGGATCTTTTTGAAGCTGATTATTCTCATCTGGCATAACCTAAATAAAGAGGTTCTGTCCCACATCTCTCTCATGGCTGTACATTACAACTCAATGTGGGTCACCAGCATAAAAATCATTATGAGACAGGGAAAGGCTTGTCTGCCTGCAGAACAACCAAGCAAACATGGAGGAAGTGGGATGAATGGATGAAACACAAATTGTTGAGTCCTGAATCATAAAATTCCACCTGCCCTCCAAGGTGAATGCCACTGCGGGCTTGTAAAAGACAAGACTGCTTTCCCACAGGAGATGTGGAATCTTAAGATTCCAGGACTGTAACCTATAACAATACTGTATGTATATTTATACTGTCTCAATCCTGCTTTAGTCACTGACTTGTGTGCCTAACGTCCTTCCTATGACTGAAGGGAGGGGGAAATAACTTGTACTTGAACTTGTATTTGATCTGTAATAAACATAATAGGTAACAAAAATGCAATACAATAATAAAATGGCATTTAAAAAACAGGGAGTCCTAAAAGCTTGGTTGTAAATTTAAATAATTAAAAAACAAACACTGAAATGCACAAGGTCAGACTTTTAGAGGTGCTGAGCTACCACAATAATCAATTAGAGTTGTGGGTGCTCGTTACTTCTGAAACATCAGGTCCTTTTTTATATTTACACGTGCACGCGCTTAGGTCTGACCTACTGGAAAGAAACCACATTCATTGTATTGTTACAGGTCTATTGTAATACATTCTACTCCTTCTGAGTGCAACACTCAGCTCCAGCTCACTACCCTGACAAATAAAGGAAAGCACTTTATGAAACCAATTTAATTGGGAGGTGACAGAAAACATACAGCCATTTTCTTTAGCCTTATCACTGAATTGGCTTCAGCTCCAATCTCTGCCAAATCCCACTCAACAGAAGAAATTAACCAGGTCAGCGGAACAGGTGTTACGCTGTGTCTGTCAAGGGGCTGGCATCCCCACAATTACTTGCACACAATGAAGCGGTAATCTTTACAGATCATCTCTCCCAATAAGCATATTGGGGACAAGAGGAGAGAAGAAGGGTGGAAGGGAGGGAGGGAGAAGGGGAGAAAGGGAAAAAAAAAAAAAAAAAAGCAAGAAAGGAAAATGAATGTGTCGTTGCCTCGCGGCTCAGCAGATGTCTGTGCGTGATGTACGAGGCTAGGATAAGCTGTCGTAGCCTGCTGCCAAAGAGTGGTAAGTGATTAAAGCCTCCACAGTCCTAAGCACCATATTTAGAGTCTATGGGGTTTCAAGAGTTGCACCCATTCCTTGCTGTGCTGCCAGATGTTGTCGATTGGTCCCCGTTCCTATTCGCTGTGTGCGGGCGGCAGCAGTTGGTACAGCAAGAAATGCAATCTGGAACGTTTCCGGAGATGCCATACTTTAAACGACTGTCACCCATCATTCACCTCTACAGAACGCTGAAACAACTCCAATTTGCTGCCACTTCCCTCTTGGGAAATGGCCAAGATACAGTTGTGCCTGGCAGCCCCATTTGTTTTACTCAGGTGTTCTTCTTCCCTCAATGACCTCTATTAGTTTAAGTTTTAATTTAGATTAACCCTAGCACCCCAATTAACCAGTGAGGGGAAAAGCTAAAATGTGACTAGTCATAATTCTGAAATCAGAATGTATCGAAGTTAAAATTATTGGTAAGGAGGAAGGGCCATTCAACTACTGCAATTTTTCTTTAAAAACTTAACATTTCAGGGCCAAGAAAACCCGCACGGTACAGGCCTAAGGTCTGCTAGTCAGGGCTATTTCTCCCTGTTCATTTCGGTATTTTATTATGCTGATTTAATCTGCAAGATGCTCTTGTTGCAGACTTGGACTCCTGAAGATGGGAGCAGATTTGTCTGCATCTCAGAATTATCTCACACCAATATTTAGCACTAACATCACAGATCTGGCCCGCCAATTGCTGTTCAACAGCCCCTTTCTGCATTTGAAAGTGTGCAGACGGAGCCAATCTCCAATGCAGGAATTGCTGCGTCCCTCCCTGCCACAGAAATGTCGTTCAACTCATCCCAGGGCTAGGAAGGATGCTCGGATTGTAACACACAGTCCTGGGACTCAAGAGATACAGATTCCATTCCCTGGTCTGCCACCTGTGTCCTGTGTGACCTTGAACAGGTTGCTTACAAGGTGAGAGGTTCAAAAGCATTTAGCCTTGTCCTAACCCTGCTCCCACAGAAGTCAATAATAAAACTCCCATTGACGGCAACAGTAGCAGAGTTAGAACAACGCTGAGGACTCCTGAAAAAAAATCACCCCCTTAAAATTTCTCAGTGCTCTTCCAAAATGTAAAATGTATAAAATAATTACCAACTTCACAAATGTTCTCTTTCTGTTTGGTAGCCCAGGACATGTATTCGAAAAGTCTATTCGTCTGGTTGAATTAGTTATCAGGCCCTAAAAATCACAATCTCCCTTCTCCATACTCCAATTTTTGCATTATTTTACCTCCTGATCTAATGAGATTTCCAGGTTTCTAATAATAGAACGGCATTTGTTTAGCCCTGATGTTAAAACCATCTCTGGATCCTTGGACTAGCTATTTTTTGGGGGCACTGGTCCAGGACTTAATTTAGCAAATCACTTCAAAGCACTGTAATTTCCCGTATGCATTTTATGTGGCTGACATTATCATTTGCTAACTGAATTACAAACATAATGATCACCCCAGTCTGCAGACTCCAGAGTACTGTGTGTAGTCTCCCTGCTTCAGTATGAAAGGAGCTTTGGGAGCCCAGCACCACTTTCAATCTTCATGCAGATTAGACAGGTTTTGTGTTTGGATGAGGGTAACTAATGTGCCACTGAGCAACTTCAAAAATTCTATTTGTGATGGGGCTTTCCCACCCACATAAGCATTTGTTTTTTCTTTAAACTATTCAGTTGTAGAAACTTCTGTGATTTCCTCTTTGTACAGCAATAATCACCAATGAGAACTACAGAGACTGGTCTGATTCAGCAGACCTGACCCACATAGGTAGAGTAGTTTCAATGAAGTCCATAAGACCCCTCCCCATGAAGCAGGGCTGAAGGATTGACCCATAAAGCCTTGAATAGTGATTTCAGAGTTAAAGCCTTTGGACATCATGAAATAAGGATAATAGGTAGAGATTACAGATGTCCAGTCAAGCAACTAATGTGGTGTTTCTCTAAGAGGAATCTTTGGGCAGAAGAACTTATTGCTGAGAATTTACTGCATTAACTCCAGAAATACTAAAAGCCAACTTGAGCCATGAGACACAGAAAAGATTTCTAGAGACCCACCTGGTGGTAGAAGTCATCGTCATCAAAGATCTCCTCATCCAGGTCTTTTAGGTGCGTGTTGGATTTGGCTTGAGGGACGACCTCCTGAAACAGTAGAGAGACATAAGCCCACATGTGCCTATGCTTCGGGCAGCACCCAGACATGGTATCATGTCTTAAAGCAAATCTAACGCACTTTTGGTGGATTTTGGCGGCGATAACATCCCTAATCCATATTTTCCACACCTTATGTTCTTCAATATGTACAGCCTTGGGGCCCGTTAGAACAAGATCTAGACGTATTCGGCTGTAGACAGAACTCCATGGAGAAGTGGTAGAAGCCCCATTTTTAACTCAACTTGACAAAAAAATGAGTAATCATACAACTAGGAGCTATTGTGGATTGATAACGGTTTGGATGAAAGGACTCAATGGGCCTTTTCCATCTCCAACCTCAATGACACCATGTAAAGCATACAAACATTTAAAAGCATGGTGGAATGGTGAACACCTTCCATTACAGGAAGTTTTTAAGCATTTGATTATTATAAGGATAGGATTAAAGGACTTCTAACACCTGGGAAGGAAATGGAAAAAGACTGCCAACAAAGAACTGGTTTTATGATTACCTAGCTAGGAAACAGGCCCAGCCTGCATAAGATATCTCTGACACATTGCTATACTTAAATGTAGTTGTGCCTCAATGCATATATGGACCTTTATTTAAAATGGAGTGGAAAAAATATTTTTTCAAGTGCAATAATTCTACATTAATTTTTACAGCTGAGTGTTTACTATTCCTTAAATACTAAGTTGATATAGACACTTAAAATATTTTGCAGGTGAAATGCAATGTGATTCTTGGTTCCAACTTCCTGGTCAAGAGCTTTAAACCCCATTATTAGGATCAAATTTTGCAGCTGCTTCTTTAAGAAGCAGAATGTGACAGAACTGACACCTATTGCAGGACCAAGGTAAAGTGCTGGCATGGTCCAACCTTGAGTCTTGCTCTGCCTATCAGGAATAAGTGTAGGAACCAACACACACATTGTGAAATACAAAAAGCACCTCAATCATCTTTTAATCCATTAAAATACAAATATGGTCACTTCATCACCTTCTACATAACTCTCCCAACAACAATACTTGTTAAAGGATCCATTTAATTCATTTGCAGAGAATTTTACCACTTCCACTGGAAGCAAAACCTCTTACCGAACATCCGGGCAATGATTCAGGGATGGGCTGAGATTCCTGCTCCAGCTTTCCAAGTACCCTATACACAGATCGCTTAGTCTGTGTCCGCCGCAGTAATCTCTCTTTGTCCATCATAATATGATCAATCTGAGTCAAGATTGAACGCTCAAAGGCACTGAAACCCTGCAACAACATTAACTAGTGTCAGATAATGCAGAAAGCTGCTGCTCAAGGCAGCACTGTTCCTTTATCTTTCCGTGTCAGTGGATAAGCAGACAATGTTCCTACTGGAGAAGTTTTAGTTTGGATTGTTGTTGTTGTAATATATATATCAACAAAAAATAAACCAACAAAAAATAAACCAACAAAAAGATACTGCCCTGAGGCAAGCTGAAAGCCTGGCTTAATAGACAGGCTTCACTGCTCTAGCTCAGACAAACTTCTCAGTGATTAATATTAACCCCTACATGCTGGGCCCTGGATCTCTTAGGACAAAATGAATTGCCAGCTGAATTAAAGTGTTCAGGTCCATGTATTTACAATAAATCATGAAGTAAATAGGGAAATATACGGACTATACACAGTATCTTGTCTCCAACGCACAGCGGACTAATACCAGCTGCTTCAGAGGAAGGTGTGAGAAACACAGGAGCAGGCAGTTCTGAAGTAATCTGCCCAGGGGGAAAATTTCCTCCTGACCCTGCCAAGTTAGAACCTGGCTTATGCCCTTGAAGCATGAGGCCTTACATCCCTTCCAAAATCTTTGGGGATTTTTGTTTGTCGTGGGCGTGTGTCTCTTAATTCTTACTATTGCAACTCTAGATGGAACAAGGAATGTTCCCATGTCTGAATGGCATGAAACACTTCAGCTGCTGTCCCAACGTCTCTGGTAAATTTCTCTCTCTCTCTCTCTCTCACACACACACACACACACACACACACACACACTTGCCTTCCCCAATTTGCCAGAAGCTAGTTTGGTCTTGTCGTGCCACTTCTGCAAGGTGTTGTTCCGATACGTTCTGAAGTCAGCAAATCGCTTAGCCATGAATTCTGGATAGTCTTCCATCTCTAGCTTCCGTTTAGGGGGGCCTTTCCGCCTCATCTGATCCTCACCTCCCATCTCTTCATCACTACCACTGGGGATCTCCTCATTGCTAGAAATTAAAAAAAACAAACATTTTGAAACTCTAACAGCAACTCCTCTGCTGATCACCTTGACATCTTTTTGTTAGTTATTCAGAAGTCAAGTCGCTCAACCCTCCCTCCCACCACCAAAAGAAATTACAAAACACAAGCTTCCGGTGAAAACAGGAGAAGTTCAAATGCCATTTGTCTGCTGTGTCCATTTCCCGCACAGTAGGAGCTGGGAGAGCAGAGCTGAGATGGCGAAGGTCAAAGCTTTTATGTTTTCCTATTTAAAAAGTTAACTACCAGGTGGGCTTTAGCAAGGCCCAGACGCAGTCTTGTTCTGTATTTACCTCTCCACTTTTGATTGCTTCCCATCTACCAGATGCCTTGTGCCTGGATATTGATAGAGCAGCTCATCCTGGAGGTCCACTAACGCTCTCAGCAACGCCTTCAAGGCTTTATAACCTGCAGAAGAAGAGACACCAGTGACAATTGCAGGTTGATCCCAGCTTCTGATGAAGCCTTAGCGTGACAGCTTCTGGCTTCTTGTATTAAACCTACATTCCTGCCACAGATAGCGCAGATCTTGCTAAGCCTCAGAGGCGACTATGTTTTCACCAGCCCAGTTAAAAATGTTGCTTAACATGTATAACTCTTTTTTTGTTACTGTCAAAACAAGTGCACAGAAGGATATTCCTAGAAAAGAAGAAAGGGAGCAAGGAGTATTTTCTAAACTGCTGAGCGATTACACATTGATCAGTCTATTTAACTGACACACACAAGTTCGGGCTCAGAATCCTAAAAGATTAGCATACTGAAGTAGCAAGTACTGTGGGCTTAGGTATCTGAGGGCACAAGGATGTGACAACAGCCCCTTGTGCTGACTAATTCATTGCCCTCCTGTGTTATTTTTTGCAGCAGGCACCGGCCTTGGTGTAAGAATATGAAGCAATTCCAGAGAGAGAATATTTATGTATCCTACCTACACTTGCGGGGGGGGGTTGGGGTGGGGGTGTGTGTGTGTGTGTGTGGAGGTAGGTAGGTAGCAGGGTGTGAGAGGAAGAAGGGAAAATGAACTCCTGCAGAGCTATGACTACTGCAGGTTTCCGCGCTACTGTGCTCACCAGGCAGGAGGTAGAAAAAGTTGGAGTGTAAGTAAAATTAAGCGTAGCAAGAGCTGACCCCTGGGAAAAACATAAACAAAGACCTGGCAAATAATGAGAGGATTTTGACCAAAGAATGAAAACTGCAGGCCTAGAGGTTTATAAGCAGAGAATGTCAGTCTCCAGGCCTGCCAACTGGGCACCCTTCACAAACTCTACATTCACTTACGAAGACAGAGTGTAGTTAAACCAAAAGAGAATTAAGGCAGAAGTTTAAGGGTTATCCTCAGGCAGCTGTTTTCCAGACTACCTGCAGGCCTAAATGCCGAAGGTGGCCTATTCGGTATCAATCAGCCAAAGACCTGGACAGTTGCTAATTCCTTCACGTAGCTGTGGAACACAGTCCCTGTCGAGAGGAGCTTCCAATCTACAGGGACAAGCATTCGAAATCAGACACAAGCCCAGGGTGATGGGGAGATGGATTTGTTCAACAGTGGTACAACAGCTCTGCCTAAAAAGGTAGGAAATTAACCTCCATAGGCTTCCCAGAAATTAACCTCCATAGGCTTCCCAGGACAACTCTCTGTTACCTGGTTAATAAGCGCCTCTTTCCAGGCCTTGCCAGATCTTTCTGGAACTACAGTCTGCAGCATCACTTATTTCAGAGGCTGCCCACTGCTGATATACCAACAGGAGGCCAGAGGTCTTGGCATTCGAACTAGGCCTGTATCTGGGAACCGTTTCACAGGCATCTGTCCCTCGTTTGAAAGTGAGCTGCCTTCACTTGTTTCGTTGTTCCTAGACTGATTACCGTCAATACGAAGAGAAGAACACAGAAGCAGGACTACTGGCTTTCGACAGAGAGCTGAGAAGAGAATCCAGCAGAGAATCCCAGTCCTTGCCGACATAACCATGCAAAGCTCTGTGGTTCCAGAAGCTACTCAAGCTACTAGACGATGCCGACGGGACATCCCACTGAATTGGGCCCCCCACTTCAGCAAGTTGTTTCCCTATTGTGGCTCCACAAGGATGTTTCTTGTTCCGAGAACCTTGTATTTGGGAATGGTACTGTAAGCATTATCTGAACATTTCATATTTCCCCACAGGAAGACAGCTGCAAATGTCACTTAGACAAGGAAGTGGATACCATGATCTGTGTTTGCGTGTGGAGCCAAATTTTATTTGTATGTTTGTAAATATTCAAAGCACGTGCTGTTTTGGCCTTATTACCTGATATGACAATGGTAAGTACACAGGTTTAGTCTGGGAAGCTAACCACGCTCACGCATGTTGCAAAACATGCAATCGGTTGCCATCAATACTGTAATTCAACCGCTGCACGATGTCTGACACTCTGAGAAGTCTTTACAGCTTGATGTCGCTAACAAATTCAAGTACAGTAAAATCACTGGCAACCTGACCATCAGTCTGCAGAGCAGTGGCATCATAGCTCTAACATGTTCAGTTTCTCGCAAGGAAAAACTTTATGAAGGTGTAGAACAGTCTTTCCTGTAGACAAAAAGCAAACAAGAGACTAGATGCGATCTGAAGTGATCCAGACAGTTTCCCCTTAAAAGTCTGATCAAAAAACGATTATGTTGGCATTAGCCCGGGGACAACCTCTGTTATGTTCATAACCAAAGGCTAACGAAGGAAAGAAAGGTTCAGAGAGAACTAGAGAGCTATCTCCTGAGGCTCCTAATTAATTTGGTTGCCCAGACTTGGTCCATTTAGATTGCAAATTCCTTGGTGCAGAGCGAGACCACATCTTCCTTGATAAGCACCAAGCACATCCGCACCTAAACACAAAATACTTGGCCCATTTCTAGACACTTCCTATCCAAGGATCTCAAAGCCCTTCACAAACAATAATTCTCAGCCACATGACACAGGTATAAACCCCACTTAATGTACTAGGGGGAAACTGAGGCACGGAGAATAAATGGGGTGTTCACCGTTACACAGGAAGTCCATGGCAGAGCTGGGACTAGAACTCAGATCTTTTACCACAGACCATTCTTCCTCTCTAACGAATCACAAAGGGCTAGGTCCTTACCTGGTGTAAAGAGAGTGGAGCTATTTCAATTGACAGCCGCTGAGGATCTTGTCCCAAATCCTTCCCTTACTTACTGGATAGCACAACAGGAAAGGGGGGGAGGGGACATTTTATTTTAATTTGGCCTTTTTTTTTAAATGGGAGACACAGAAAACCATGGATAAAATCAGCAGCAAATCTTCATTAGCCACATGAAGGCAACGGAAGTGGAAATCAGCCCAGACATGCCAGGGTCTCAATCTTTTGTATGTTCCCATTGCCGATATTACTGTAGCCACAGGACCCGGCTAAATGATGGCCCGACCCCAGTAGCAGTAATGTCAATGAAAAGACTTTTGCTACAGATCAGCAGTTACGCTCATCCTCCTCCCGTACGTGGCTCATTATAGATACATTCTGACAGCTGTTCCATAGAAACCTATTAACGGATTAGGCTGCCACACTCGTAAAACAGTCATGTGTTCGCATCAAAACAATTCTAAGAGACAAACAGACAAAAGCCCTTAAAAATGCATCTGTGGTATGTAGTTGAAGCAAGGGCATCATCTGCAAGAGGCAAGTGCCCCCGCCCTGAGTGCATAGCTTAAAACAGCAAAATCTTTTCCTGCAACCCAGCTAAATGTCCCCAGAGCTCCTGAACCTGCCTTTTTTCTACCCGCTGTCTACCCTCCAGTGGCAATGCTAATTCACCCCAGGCAGCTTTGATCCGGTCTATTACAGCTGGAGTAGCACTCCAACTCTTCTGAGGTGTATCAGGGCTATTGCAAGCAGGCAAGGAATAAAGACAGGCTCAGGCTCCCTCAGGATACGAGATATGGACCCCAACAGAAGCGAGGATGGGAAGCAATTTTATCTGGAGTGAAGAGGGTGGGGAGGGCAGGGCAGACAATGACTATGTGTCTACCCTGGTGGGAGGGCTAATTATTCCAGGCACTGACTTCATCATGAGCCTCTTACAGCTGCATCATTTCCATGCTTTCAATTCTTGTGTGTTTAATGGCATTATTGGATAGAGTTCTGGGTGTTACTAGCGGGTGCCTAAGTGTGCTATAAACTCAGCAACGCAAGCTGGTATCACCCCCTGATACTGCACTGCCTGATCCATTTCAGCATTTAATTCCAAAATGGACCGTTTTCTAGCAGATTTCCCCCCCACACCACCACCACCTTTGTCCTGTTTGCTTTTGGGAAAGGAACATTCTAACTCAGGAATGAAGACAGGGTGTAAACTACAGCAGTTTTATGAATACAACCCAGGAATGGGGGAGCAAGCCCCCCCCACCCCCATTCGTTTAGCAGGCTGTTTTTAAATGTTGTTCGTGGTCTGAAATGGGCCACTAAAGCAGAGAGGTGTCACAAAGACACAGACTTTTTCTTAAGCATGCCAGCACGTTAAAGCAGTTTTCAGATTTAAAAAAATCTTTTGTTTCTATCCTACCCTCATTTCCCTTTGGTACAGAAGAGAGTGCCCTTGTAATGTACCAGTGGGCCTGGAGAATGGATCACAATTAGCCCTCATATCATCTGAGTGATATCCACGTGTGGACCTGACCATGCAATGGGGAGGGTTCCCAGGGCCCGCACATCTTTGCTAATTTTCAGTATCTGGCGCTTTTTAAGACAGGTAGGCACCCGCAATGCAGTTTGAGCAGCGATAAAACCTGGGCGAGGGTCACAACAAAGCTTCTGCCACTTACTCGGGTTTGAATTTACTTAGGTTTGAATTACTTCTTGGACTCAGCGCACAAGCTCTCTGTCAGCATTAACCATGCCCTGTGTTTGTTTTTGCCCTGCATCTGTTGTGTTCAGATGACTACAGTTGTCTACACTTTTGCTTGGCTCCGTTTCCTTCTCCAGCGGTACCCCACCTTAGACCCCAGCGCTCAGTGACTAGAGACAGCATTCAGAGCGTAGCCTGAAGTCCCTTCATACAAAGCTATTCTGAAGGCACTTTACAGAGCAGCTCTCTACTCCTGTTGGACCCTCTGCTTCCACACCCCTCTTCCACATGCTTTTTTGTTGCATTTTTTATTTAACTCAAATTGTAATCTCCCTGGGGCCAGTACTGTGCCTTTTAATTACCCGTCAAGTGCTATGCCTCTCTGTGGGGCTATATAATTACTGTCTTTATACTGGGCCTCAAGACATTTGTGAAAAGTCTTCAAATTAATAATCTAAATTTTAAGTGATTTTGGGTGCCCAACTTAAGGAAACTGATTTTTGGAGGGCAGATGCTCAGCACCGTCTGAAAGACGACGTGCCTTTAAGGTGCCCCAATATGGGGACCCAAAATCACTGCCCCATTTGAAAACAGACGTAGCTTTCTGCTCCATACGGGCTGTGTACAACAACGCCAAAATGAAGGTGGGGATGCAGCAAGACCTGGGAGAACAGTACACAGCCACTTCTCCCAATCCTTTGCTCCCTGTACCACTTACTCCCTGTCTAAAAGTGCCATTTAAAAAAAAAGAAAAGAAAAAGATTATGTTGAATGGGATGCGAGGTGAGAGGAAACGTTTACTGCTGCCACGCGAACAAGTGAAACATGTTTTGAACCTACCATCCAGTTTAAATGGGAATCCTGAGACTGTCCCTAGCAAGAGGCCAACTCATAAGAGTCACTTTTAAGAGTCCATGTGAGCCCCTTTATTTTGTGTCCAGGAGTGAAAAAGTTGTTGCAGATCCAGAAGACAGCATATCAATCCAGCAAGAAAGCTGGGAGCCAATATCAGTAAATCAAACTGTGCCTTTCCGTTAATACTCTCTCATATGTTCTCATTTTATGCATCCCTTTACCGAGTCAGAAAGTAGCCCTGGAGTATTTAAGCTCCATTCAGGGATAGCACTGCCATGTATCAAAGTGTCAGGAGACCCACCATAGATGAAATCTGTCCTACTGCTCTCAAACCACAAAAAAAAAAAAAAAAAAAAAAAAAAAAATCAATTTTGTCAATGCCAGAGCTTACAGGCACGCTGGCTCTGTTGCTGGTCCTACCCCCTTGTTTGAATCAGTGGCACTGGTTCCTGCAACAAGGATAACCAGGGCCAACCAGCCATACTTTGGCCAGCCTAATTTAAAGTCAGAATGCAGACAGTGGCTCAGCTATACTAGAGATTGACCCCCAAGTATAGCTAAGTTGGTGTTGTATGCAGGATGAGGACTTCTTCAAAAACTTATGTCACTGTAAACCCAGCCTCTCTACTGCAAGAGAGGTCTCTACCTAGAGAAATGACCCGTTCACCTTTCCACAGCACTAGGTGGGACCACCCTTTGCCTCCAGCAGTGGCAGAGAGCACTGAAAGCAATCTGTGTAGCAGCAAGGATATGGCTCTCTGCAAGACCACTGAAGTCAATGGGACTAAGCACATGATGAAAGTTAAGCAAGTGCTGGAGGGCCAGATTTTCAAAAGTATTTAGGTGCTGAAAGATCCAGACAGACGCCTAGTAGGGTTTTTTAAAAGCACCCAAACACCTAACTCCCCTCACACATTATTTCAGTGTTTCTTGTGGGGGTAATAGCAGCATGTTTCCTCCCGGTTCTTATGACGTGGGATATGGAGGTCCTAGGATGAAATCCCGGCTCCCATGAAGGTCAATGGCAGAACTCCCAGGACTTCACTCCATGGAGTGCAAGTATAAGCCCAGAGGTGCCACTGGAAAACAAAAAGTCTGAAACTTCTAGGGTAACAGATGCCCTCAGCTCTGCGTGGCAGCTGCTGGGTCACACTCCCCACCCAACCAAGCCAAGGCGTGGAACTGAGTCTAGAAGGGAAGAGGATCACGGTATTGTGGTTAAGACACAGGAACTGAGGGGTAGGAAATCTGGGCTCCGTTCCAAGCTACACCACAGACTTCCGGTGCCTCAATTTCTCCATCTGTGACATGGAGATAATGGTAATCCCCTACCTCACAAGAATAAGTTCATTAGTGTTCATGGGCACCCAGTTACCACGGTGATAAACATCCTATAGAAAAGATGAATCCGCAAATCTCCTGTCTATGAAGATGAGATACCGCCACAGAGACTAGTAACAGGTAGGGCAGTGGGTTGGGGGGAGAGACAGAAATCAAAGAGGAGCCACAAGATAAAAATAGAGGATTATTTTCTACATCAACGGCTATATAGCCCATCACTATACTGAAATAAGCATGAGATGTTACAGTGTGAACAGTAGCAATTACTGTAGTAGAGATTTCACACACACACACACACACACACACACACACACACACAGAGTTTTGGATTTTATAACAAATACTACTTTGAGGAGCCCAAGAGGTGAAACAGCATGATCCTGGTCCAACAAGCCTCAGTACAAGGCCTGATCCTGCAAAGTCTTCTTCACCCACACAGAGCCCCATTGACGCTCAGGGATCTATCCGCCCATGCAGAGTTCTTTGCAGGCCTGACTGGAGCCTTTTACAGTAACGCCTCACTTAACATCCTCGTTCTGTTCTTGAAAAATGCAACTTCAAGCAAAACAATGTTAAGCGAATCCAATTCCCATAAGAACTAATGTAAATGGGGGGTTAGGTTCCAGGGAATTTTTTTTCGCCAGACAAAAGACATTATATACGTATAAAGTATAAGTTTTAAATAATCTGAAACAAACAAACAATTTAATACCGTACTCACCAATGATGATTGTGAAACTTGGTTGAGGTAGGGGCGTAGCGGGGTCGGGGGCTTGCCTCACTCCACCTGCCTGGGGCTCCTGCCGGGTAGTGGGGTGGGGACCCCGGGCGGGCAGGCCCCATGCCCCCACCCTGCCCCCCAGCAGGAGCCCCAGGTGGGCAGAGCAGAGGGAGCCCCTAGGCTCCAACCCAGTCCCCGGCTGGAACACCAGCCGTGCAGAGCGGGACAAGCCTGCAGATCCCGGGGGGGTGGAATGGGGGGAGCCAAACAACATTACAAGGGAACATTGCAGGACTTTAAAAGAGTATGTTCTCTACTAGGTCAGTGACCTAATAGCGAAACAACATTAACTGGGAGGATGTTAAGTAAGGAGTTATTGTATTGTACGTGACATAGTGAGCGGGGGTAAAATGGTAGAGAGCAAATGGGGGCACGGAAGGTTACAGAGATACAATCGCTCAGTTACATCCTGGTGGTAAAATTAATTTTATATGCGTAAACAAAAACATAACATACAGTCCTCGAGAAGCATCATGGTCCAATGGATAAAACACCCGACAGGGAATCAGGGCACCTGTCTCAGCCACTAAGCTGCTGGTGACTGTAGGCAAGTCATTTCAGCTCTCTGTGCCTGTTTCCCCTTCACCCTTTCTCTGTCTGTCCATTGACACCGTAAGCTCTTTGAGGCAAGGACTGTGTCGCAATGTGTTTGTACATATCCTCGCAAGACAGCACCCACGGTATGACTGTAATACACATAATAATATAATAATATGCATAATACATTGCACATGTACAATATGGGGGCCCACTACAGTTGTGTTTTGTTTATATGGTGTGTACGGACACAGTGTATGCACATGCATATGGAAATTATTACATTAAGCAAAACTACTATTGTGCACACAATACCAAATATGAAGGCGATGGACTTAACTAATCATAGAAAATTTGACACCTAGCTCCGTGATTAACTATTTTTTCCTCAGTTAAATCCGAGTATCTGGCATTGTAAGAATACCGCATGCACACACCCTTTACATTTTTTCCATATACCCACACAGAGTGCATTACGCATGCACGCACACACAAACAAGTTTGATCAACACATGTATTTAAACTTTGATATCTTTAGCAAAAGCTGAACTCCTGAAATCAGGAGGAGAAAAACCTGGAAATGCACAATGTTTCCATTCCACAGAGTGTGCAAAGCCCCAAACAAACTGTTTCCATTATATAAATAAAAAAATAGAAATAAAAATCAAAAACATTGTTTTTATTAAACTCAGTTATTAAACAAACCATCTTATCAGACATACGTGTTTATCTGAACATTCTGATTAAGAGAGTATTTTCGCTCTTTTTAAACAACTCTGGGACTGAAGTTAAACCATAGGTCAAAATGACACTCAATACATTGGCCTGAGAACAATACTTCTCATTCATATCCACAAGCCAGCCACTTGCACTAGTCATCCCCAGCAATTAATCCCCCAAGAAACACATTTGATTAAATCTTTTCAAGCAAATCCTTTGCTTTGCTTTTGTTAGTTCACTTCTTGTCAACATCTATTAAAATATGCCTTTAATTCTCCCACAATCTTAAAAAACACCGATTCCACTGTCTTCAACTTTAATCAACTGTATGGCCGGCATTTTTCATTTCATAATAATGTGCTGTTTGGAATTCAAGAGGCAGGCTCAACATCAATCATTCGGCAAGAATTTTTCCACTGCAATAAATATGCAAATGAGGAAAGCCAGTCAGTCGTATTTCAGGCCCGACTTGCTAGTGTTTTAAAAAAGACACAAATTTATTAATTGCCGTTGGCCAGCGGAATCCTATTACTTTGGGCATTGATTACAAAGCTGTGTGAGTGATTATTGTGCAACTCGCGGGCTATCCAGGCATGAGGAAAAATTATTAAAGCAAGGCAGAGATTATCAACTCAGAATAACAATAAGCCTTAACATTTTAGGCCTTTAACTTCTTCAACAAAGAATTACGTGAGAGCGCCACTGTATCATAATTCTGAAGACTGTCAGTATTACTGTTGGAGCTTGTTCTATGTTCCCCACAGCAAAACAATGTTACCAGCCGGGGGGTGGGGGGGGGGGGGACCCTGCAGGTTACACATTCCTTAACATGGACCATATGGGGAATAGTTTCTCTGTTATTCCCACAGTGTGGCCAACGGCAGGGGGAACAACCACAATATGGTGTATCTAAGACTTCCACCATCATGAGGCTATTTTGCAATGTTGCAAGACCTTTACACTTATTATGCCCTGTTAGGTGACTGGCTCCAAAAAAACAGCAAAAAAGGGTGTAAAAGAAAAAATACAGGGGCAAGTGTAAGAAGCGACCCATGGTGCATTCAGCCTTGGATACACTAGGGGTCAGCTCCAATCCTTTTGGAAGCAAGAGAACTGAATGGCCTGATGCTCAAGTTGCTGAGCAGCTGTGTATACATCTTCCACGGATTTCAACTAGATTGTAGCTACACAGCACTTCTAAAAACCAGGCCGGAAATGTTTTGGAAAATAACGGAAGTTAAACACTCTTGGTGCCACCATAAGTGTTTGCCCTCTGGTGTAATGAGTTCTAGCAAATGATAGCTGGTGCATTTCACCCCCAGCCAGAGGGCCAGAAAAAAGTCTATGCCCCCCACTTACATCCTAAGCACACGTCTACAATGCAGCTAGGAGGTGTAATTCCCAGCATAGACTCGAAGGGAGCTAGCTTCAGTCTCTCTGCCCGCAATGGGAATCACACCTCCCAGCTGCAACACAGACATACCCGAAATTGCGGCTTAAGTGGGATTCAAGTGATGCACAGGTGGCTCTCTGCAGAGGGATGAACGCCACCCATTGTGCACAAAGGACCCAATGCTCCAGCCCCTAGTCATGTAAACACTTCAATGGAATAATTTAGCCCATTGACTCCAATATTGCTACTCATCTGAGTACACATAGTAAGATCAGAAATATAGGAGCTTGTGAAAAGTATTTATATAGATTTTAAGGCCAGACGGGACCATTAGATCATAGTTTGACCTCCCGTGTAATGCAGGAAAGCAAATTACATTGATCAAGACAAGGAAAGTGTTTGCTACATGTGAGTTTTTATCTTCAGTGAACTGACTGCCAGTTAACTAGAGCTGGCTAACACATTTGCACATGCTAGTCCGGATGTTCCACAAACCTTTGTATTGGAACAAAGGTTTGTGCAGCATCTACACTAGTATGTACAAGCTGGTTAACTAACTCAAGTTAACTGGCAGTCAAGTCACTCGAATAATTCTAATGCAGGCAAACCCTTTCTGTGCGCGCAAAGCATGGCATACGCTTATTGTCAGGGGTCAAACTGCAGCATGTGAGCAAACAGTTATTTCCCCTGCTGGCTGCCATCTTGTGCTCTAGAAGCTAAGCTACATTTCTTTTAAAAAAATAAACAACCCCCCAGCTCTCTCCAGCGCATACAGTTATGAAGTAACCTTTAAAATGTAAGCATTTCAACTTTTAATAAGGCTTGGGGAGGGGACGATTCATGTTTTAAATCGAAGGACAAAAATCTGTTAAATAAGGCTAAACAAAACCAGCTAAGAGCCTTCCCTTCCCATGCTTTACTGCAAGATTTTCTTGAACAGCCCTGAACTCCATACCAAATAAATACTTCTCTAACATGACCTCCAAACACTTTGCAAACAATGAATCATGCCTCAAAACTTCTACCTTACCACTTCTAGGGCCCCGATCCTGCAACAAGATTTGAGTGGGCAGAACAGTGTACTTGCATGGTGCCCATTGCAGGATCAGGTCATACGTCTGTATCCTCAATTAAAATCATAAGGGTGGTGAAGATATTGCAACAATTTAAGGGCTACCTTTTCCCTAATTACAACTTGGTGACTTGGCTTGAAACTGACATCTGTATCTGTGAACATGCTTCTCACCACATGCCCCTGCATCTCACATATGCCAAATGGTTGCCCTTGAGCACAGAACAATTGGCCACCTTATTCATTTTAAGTCTCACTAACACCACTCCATCAAGACACTGGTTTGCCAAAAAAAAATTACACATATTTTGGTCTAATCTAGTGTCCACTGAAGTCAATGGAAAGATTTTGATCGACTTCCGTGGACTTCGGCTCAGGCCCACAAAGAGAGTTACATGGGATATGTAATCAGAAAAAGGGATGGAAAGTTACATTTTGGGCCTACCAACCTTAGCCGCATCCCTTTAAACAAAATACAACATTCCATGATTTGGTGAGTACAAAGCTTTATTTGCAAGGGTTTCCAGACAAATAACATGTCAGCTGAGTGATCTTCTTTTCACTGGCTTAGCCAGACCACAATGATTGGACCTCAATACTGGAATCCAGATCTGCCCTTATGTGCACATGCAAGGCTCCCATTAAGACCTTTGGGGCAGAAATGTAACCTTGTTTGACACTAAGAGATCAGGTAACCTGGGGCAAATCACTTAACTGGTCTATGCCTCAGTTTCCTCCATTTCTGGAAAGCAGGAATAATGGTACCGACCCATCTCTGTATAAATCTTTAAGATCCTCAGATGCAACTACAAAGAAGGGTGGATAATTATCCAATTTCAGTTTTAAAAGTTAGCCATGGTTAGAGATGATCAAACAGTGTGGCTGGAATTACTGGAGTTATTGGGAGTTCCCTTAGGCTCCGTTGATAAATTCCAGTCCACATGAATATGGCACGCTTTGTTCAAAAGCTCTTCACTAACTAGATACTTACAATGCCAACAAAACATGGAGAGCTCTGTGGCAAAGGGTATATCCATCAGACACACATATCATGCTCCACATCAGGAGGGGAGGATAAATATTCTGCCAAGGAAACTGGAACATACTGTCTCTTACAGAAAGAGCCATGGCACCTCTAAAAACTAAAGCAAAGCAGATGGGACCTGGGTCTCATCCAGAATGACTCATGCCTAGTAAACTGTTTGGTACTCAATTTATCTGGCCGTTATGGGGCTTTGGAATAGCTGAGGTGGTTTCCTGAAACATGAACACACGTTCACAAAAGGGCTGTTCTCTGCAGGAATGAAGAAATGCATGTTCTCAGGGGCTCGGTTGCAGAAATATTTACACTGGGAATTAAAAAAAAAAAAAAATATTCAAAGGAACGCCAATGAGAAACCCTGCAAAAATATCCCTTGAAAGATACTAAAAGTGAAATGAGAACAAAGTGACCAGGCAATATTCCAGAGTATACTCTCCATCCCAGGCCCAATCCTGAAAGGTTCTGAGCACCCTCAACTCTCACTGAAAAGAATGGGTGTTAAAAAGGTTCCGTGCATTGCTGAGTCAGGCTCTGAGTTTGGAATAAATGACCATCTCACGTCCTCCACACTTCCTGACAGACTGCAGGCACCCTCCTTTACACTGGGACTTCCAGTGGTCTGGACTCATGAAGAGAACATTAAGAATCATTGACATGTAAGCTGGCTGTATGGTTCATTTAATTCCCTACAACCCTCCTTTTTAAAATTGGCAGCAGAATTTTCAGTTTGCAACACCAGAATGCTGAAGAAATTGAGGAGGGGGAGGGCTCTGTCACATAATTTAGGTCCAGTTTGCCTCAGAGTACACAGGTGGTTATTGGGGACTGATCTATCAGCCAGGTGATTTAATAAAACAGTCTTCCTTTGAGTTTACATGCTCAGTCTATGCACATATACTCAAAAATAACTGCACTGAGAAAAGCCTAGTGGGAGAAGATGAAACTCGTTTGGTATTCTGGAGATCACATCTCATTCGTAACTGGGATGACCTGCCCTCCTGCATCATCTGATGCATAATAATGGTGACAAATCGAAAGATGTCTTCCTTTGCCAAAAAGAGATGAAGTATTCAAGAATATATATGCAGAAGATTACAATCATACCACCTCGGGCTGTGATCTTGACAGGTACCAGTTTAACAAAGTCAGCACCCAAAGAGGTGACATCCAGTGAAAACCCAGGTAAAACAAATGCTGTTCCCCAGCATGTGCTTAGGGGGCACCGTGCCATTGGATGCGCTGTGCTGCAGAACAGAGGTAGGTCAGAAGCCACGAGATTAAGATCCCATAGTCATTTCTCACAAGAGCGGTTAACCCCTCTAAAATAGCCAGATCCCAATTCAGGCAATTAACGTAAACTCTGCTGTAGCCTCAAGTGAGTGAGTTATCCTTCATTTCCCAACTCCACACTAAAAGCGGCTACATTTCCACCCCAGAGATGGCTGCATTTCCATGATGGGCAAAGCGACCAGACTGCAAAGCACTTTTTCAGGAAGGAAGGCCAATACTTCTTTGCATATCATGGACAGCATCACAGACCCAGATTTGGGCAGTTCCTGGCAAGCCCTAAGAAGTTTTATAACACACCTTTTTAACTCTACTTTTCAATAAAATGTAATGAAATAGCAACCGTTGGCTGCTGTACCTGAGACATGTAACACCTTAAGGAGATTAACTAATCAATGTGAAGTATAGGTTAACCTGTAACTACTGACTTTGGATTTAAGGAAGGGACTACAATAACCTAAGGAGAACAGACGTTCCCTTCCCACATAGTTTATCTGCAGCTCACATTCTCTCCCCCTCTTCAGGCAAAATCCATCTCCGAGCGGAGGGCTAGCACAAGGTCTACTGCACCATTTAAGTCCTATTTTGAGCACGAAGGCCTGGTCTGCACTGCAAAGTTTTGCCAACACAACTATGTCAGCTATGAGTGGGGGGGGGGGGGGGGGCCGCGGGAGTGGATCCCACCCCCTCACTGACAAAGCTATGCTGACAAAAGCTTCGGTGTAGATACAACCATGCTGACAGAAGAGCACATCTGTCAATTTACCTAATGGTCAGGGAGATAGTGTAGCTATGCCAGCAAAACTCCTTCCGTTGGCTTACATTGCATCTCCACTAGGGGGCTCTGCCAAGCCTAGCTCTACTGTAGACATGGCCTTGGATGGGGCGTGCATGTGTGTGGGCCCCCTTCACTCTTTAAGACGACATTCACTGAACAAGGACAGCCGGCTCTAAGAACTCGTCTCCTGACATCAAACGCAATCTCATGCTTCAGGGTTTAAGCTGCATCACCACAGGAGCTAGGAAGGAATTCACCCTCCATAGTACTGCACAATTAGCAAGGAGCATTAGTTTGGGAAGGTGGAAAAGGAACTGTTCTTCAGCATCAGATATATTGGCCATTGCCAGAGGCAGGATGTCAGATGTGGAAGCCTTCTTTGTTCTCTGCTATAGCACACAGAGATGGTGGCTACTATTAGTTTAGGGAACAAGGTCCACTTAGCTTGCAGTGCTACTCATCAGCCCAATCCTGCCAAGCCCTGGGCACCCTTCCAACTCCCAGTGACTTCAGTGTGAACTCAGCTCCTTGCATCAATGAGTTCCCATGAGAACCATCAACACTCCTTCCCAAGGGACCATTCTGAGAGGGCATTATGAAAATGCTAGCAAGGCTTTCCTTTTGTTAACATGCTTTCCTTGGACACACAAACTTCACATGGCATATCAGGGCAATTTCCCTTTAATCTCAGAGCCACTAGGAATATCATGGGACGTATAATTTTAGATCAACACCCCAGATGTGAGGAAAATAAAATCGGTGTGATTTTACAGTGCACAAATTGATGCTGAAGTACTCCATTGTGAGATAGGGGAGGAGAGGGGTACATACTTTTGCACTCCATTGTGAGATAGGGGAGGAGAGGGGAACATACTTTTCCAGCAGAATTTAAAATACAGAATTCGTCTTGTGCCTACAGAAAAGAAGAGTCTCTCTCTTTCCCTCTGATCAAAGGCCAGTGGTTCTCAACCAGGGGTACACATACCCCTGGGTGTATGCAGAGGTCTTCCACAGGGTCCATCAACTCATCTAGATAGTTGCCTAGTTTTACAACAGGCTACATGAAAAGCACTAGCAAAGTCAACACAAACTAAAATTTCATACAGACAATGACTTGTTTATATTGCTCTAGATACTATATCAGTGTTTCTCAACCTGGGGGTTGCAATTTATTTTATAATTATATGGTAAAAATGAGAAAGTAAGCAATTTTTCAGTAACAGTGTGCTGTGACACTTTTGTATTTTTATGTCTGATTCTGTAAGCAAGTAGTTTTTAACTGAGCTGAAACTTGGGGTTCGCAAGACAAATCAGCCTCCTGAAAGGGGTACAGTAGTCTGGAAAGGTTGAGAGCCACTGCTCTGGACCACTGTGTGGCAAAGCATACTGTCCTGAAAACATTGGTGTTGCTCCACTCAAGTACTTTCATCTTGGGTAGGTATGAGATAATGGACCTGAAAGCATGAATGACAAATGCATTTGATAAAAACGTTCAGGGTTTTATTTTGTTACTGAACATGAGACTTTGCCAAACTTCTCCATAGCCCCATAAAACATAAACAATACTTAGAATGTGTCACCCCCACCAGGGGTCCCTCACTTAGTGAAGACTAAGGGCTTGTCTTCACGTAAAGCGTTGCATCGGTGCAGCAGTCTTTAGTGAAGACGCCACTATTCTGACAGAAGAGCTTCTCCCATCGGTGTAATTAATCCATCTCTAGGAGAGGTGGTAGCTACATTGGGGATATAGCGTGCCTACACCAGGGGCTAAGTTACTATAACTACGTCGCTCAGGGGTGTGGATTTTTCACACCCCGGAGCAACGTAGTAATATTGATATAAGTCTGTAGAGCAGACTTGGCCTTAGACCCCAAGGTCAAGAGCACCAAGGAAGCTAAAATGAAGAAAATATTAGACTTAAGTGGAGAAAACATTGGACTTTGGTTCTGCCTCTTGCCCAAGTCTGATATTTTCTCCATTTCTTTTCACTAGTCCACTGATTCTTCTCTTGAGCTTAGGATGTTGAAAGAAGCAACATGGAATTCCAGTAGCTCTTCATAATCTATTGACAGGTGGAACCACAGGACAGGAACAAAAATTATTACTTTTATATAGGTTTTATGGAATTATTGACAAGTCTTAAAAAGTTAAGATGAAAATAGATATCCATTCTTTAAAGTCTCGTCATTTCCATTAACAGCTCGCTTTTTGCAATAACTCAGCTTTGATTTTTACCATTCTTTTAGCTCCAGATCCCTCCAACTACTAGTTAGGAGATTAATTTGTGCTGTTTAAAAGCTGGGATTCCCAGCTCTTTTCCAACAGCATAATCTATTGGTTTCTAGCTCTACCGGTTTTGGAAATATCATCCATTTTTGAACTATACATATCAGGTTCACGCTGAAGTGGGAGGGGGTTAAGGGAAAGCAGGATGTTAACTGGAACAGTGAGATATTGCAACCTATCAGGGCTATAAAACAGTGCTGAGAGGCACAGCTATCCAAGGGCATAGAGAGCATTGGATTCTAGTCCTTGTGGATTAAGAGAGATCATGTTTTGAAGCCCTCATCGGGCCCTCACACTAGCTGTACCTTTCTGGCACCGAATCAAGAGATAACATAAGACAATCCATTCACTGGAACTGTTTCATTTCTGACCCCTGAATACTGCCGTCACCCTCTTACTTTGACTATTCCTTGCCCTTTGGGCAATTACACATTCTTGTTGAACTGCCAGTGAGA
Organism: Natator depressus; assembly: GCF_965152275.1. Classification (NCBI taxonomy): domain Eukaryota; kingdom Metazoa; phylum Chordata; order Testudines; family Cheloniidae; genus Natator; species Natator depressus. The sequence goes on along the minus strand of NC_134250.1, from coordinate 7,705,986 downwards.
ACTAACTCTTCCCAAAAAAGAAAAACAAAACACATAAGATCATTAACTGCAAGTGTGCAATCTGTGTGGAGACACAGCACAGAAACTTGCACCCTGCACTCCTTTTCTATGTAAATAATGCAGGGATCCTGCGGGAACTTGCCAAGGATTGGAATTTTTAATTAATGGGTCTCTTTAATGTGCAAATCAGCAGCAGACTGCAAGTTCTGACTTGCATTGATTATGAAAAACATTAATTGAACGTGCAAGACCCTAAACACGGGCAGCATCTCATGTCCTGGACTAGACTGGAAGATATGGTGCAAGAGAATACAAATCTATCTTGTGGAAACAGACCACACCAGGCAAGAGTACCTTAGAAATTTTAGCTGTGGGAGTTTCTGTGTAGAGAGCATTAAACATTTACACTATATTCACAGAGCAACCACTGTAATTGCGGTGGCATTAAAAGACCACTAAGACTTTCTCCCTGGAAGTGAAGCAGGAATAAACATGAGCTCCATTACCATGAGCTTGTCCCCAATTTATATGTAAAAAAGAAGGGAAAAAACCTGCAGCATAATTAAGTATTTTTTTAAAACAAAATAAAAAGTAAGACAGTGCACACAAAGCAAGGCTGTCTCTTTAAACAGAAATTCATCCTATATAAATTATGGCCATAAACTTTTCCTGCAGTGCAGCCTAATTAATTCTTGTTCTATACACAAAGGGAAATGCTGGGTGACAAATGGGTGTGAAGCTTGAAAGCTGCCAGGTCTGCAAAACATTTTCTACTTCAATTTATAAGCAATTTTGCAGTAAATCATCCACCAGAAACTGAGATCGCAGGCATCTGAGAATGTCCAAGCCCCGCTAGATTGCTTACCAAAAAAAAAAAAAAAAGAGTTTAAAAACCTCTCCACTTGCAGTCCTAATTTGGAAACTGCACGACACTGATATTTTTGCCTTGGATTTGGCTTTAACACCACAAACAAATCTTACAGCTGACACTTTACCACAGGCTCTTTAATACTATTACCCCAAATCCCTAATAGAATTGTACCATCACATTCAGCCATAATGGAGAGAAAGTTGTCTCGAGAGGGATGTGTCGTACTGGCGAATGTAGATTATTTATCCATCCAAAATATTCATTCTTTCGCTGGGCAGAAAGGAGGCATGGAATACTGCAAGCAATGGATACACTCCAGAAAAGCGATCGCATAAAACATGAATTAAAATATTAAGGGACAGATTTTTCTACAGGCACCTAAAAAACAAAGTTAGACACTCAGCTCCCGTTCACTTTCAATGGCTCGTTGTGTCGTTGGTGGGAGAAAGCTCCTCTGAGTGTCCAGTTGGGTAGGATACTAAATAGAGTTTGATATTTTTACACCCAATCGCTTCAAGCTACTTGAAGCGCCAAACTATTTATTTTTGCTTTTACAAAAAAGGCCACATGTATCGGACTTTAAAAAAAACAGAGTAACAATGGATTTCTTTCACTAATTCAGAGAGAAGCGTGCGTGTGGCTCATCCACCCCTAAGAAGAACATACTCCAAACCAAAACAGTGTTGTTTTGACTATCATGTCGATGCCATTTTCTGCATCCAAAATCTTGGCTCTTAAGACTGGAGTGTCCCGCGGGATGACAGAATGCAATAATATTAATACTTAGGATTTACAAAGTTCTTTCCCACCTTCAAATGGCCATTAGCTACTTTAATCCTCAAAACACCCGTATGTAAAAATTCTTATAGAGTCTTCTGGTTGGGGAAACAAGGAGAGGTTAAGTGACCTACCCAAGGCTACATCATGAATCAGTGGCAGCGTTGGGGTGAGAAGTCAGAACTCCACAGCCTTACACCCAGCCCACTAGACCAATTTAAAAAAGAATAAAAGGCTTATTCACATACAAGTCATTTTTGCTTCTATTCCAACATTAAACCCTTTGATTAGCTCATAATTGGGACTTTTATTAGACCCTGATTTATACTAAAATAAGCTGGCTGTCATAAATGAAATTAGGCCCATTCTGCATCAACTCAAGAGGCAGTTTTTTATAATCACAGTGGGCAATGTCTTTTGAATTTCACCAGGTGTTGTCTACCGGCTTGAAAGGTCACATCCAAATTACCACAAGCACAAAAGCTCCATAAGCAAGAATGTAACACAGTTCAGAGGTTGCCCACATGATGAAGCTCTGGCTTTATTGACTAGTCGCAAATCAGATGTACAGAACGAGAGCTCCGATTCATTCTCACAATGCCCCAACACAGCAAAGTGACGGGGAGATGGCTCTTTACTGTTTAACACAACAGATCTTCACATCTTTTTGTGAAATCCTTTGGGATTCAAAGGCTCACCCAATCATTAAAGCAGAAGCCACAGTTCTTACTGGAGAACCTTGTAGCAACAACCGCAAGTCAAAAGCCATCTTGCAAACAAAAACATATATACATGTTGTGTATGGATATTACAGCTCACGTGGGCTTAGATGGCTTGATAACTCTGCAAAGCCATTGGCTTTCACTCTCCAGAGCTTCAAAAGCCAAACCCTTCTAGTGAACAAGAATTTGAAGCACGAGAACACTTACATTTTAGAAGTATGACACATTGGACCAACCTCACAAAAGACATAATAATTAAGTAACTTCTCGAACCATGCTAATCCACAGGGATTATACTGTAGTAGTTAGAGATGAGAAAGACCATTGCACCACACTATCCATCCCCATAAAAGGGCAGGATATAGGCTGATGACAAGGGATGTATCAGGTATTAAACTGACATTACAAGAGCGATTGCTGGGTACAGCTTGTGTGTCAGTGAGCTACGTATGTCAACTGCTTAGAAATCAACCAAGATGAAAAGCCACTAATATTATTTAGTACCAACTTTGCCGCTGTGGCCAGTTAGAAGATGTAGGCCACATACAGAGCAAGTTTGTTTTACACGTCCTAAATCAAAAATTGGCAAAAGCACCTTTGCACAGTCGTGACATCATCAGCAAGACACAGGCCAACACTGTGCACCTCATTTAAAAAAAAAAAATGGAACGTTTGCATTGTAAAATATCCTATGTTCACTGCAAATTACATTAAGAGAAATGGAATTTAATCTTTGTCCTTTAAAAGAACAATATTAGAAAACACTAAACAAGAGATGATTTAATGAGAAAGTTCCTGAACTCAATATTTTAAAAATCAATTACATGGCACCATAAATTCATACAGTGCTTCACTAACATAGATCAAGTTCCCTGCCCTGAAGAGATTAACGGATAAACATGACATGACCTCGGCCACAGATGCTTTAACAAGCAAAAATACCAAATACTGGATCCCTTGACAATGCACCAGGTTTACCTATTTGATAGACCCTAGAGATGAAAAAGATCTATGAGATTATCCAGTCCATCCCCTTAGAACCAGTGCAGAATTGTTCTCCACAATACATTCTCAGGCTACCTTTCAGAGGCCCCGGTGATGGAGTTTCTAGTACTTCCCATAAAAGACCATTCCACAATCTAATAAAGCTAGGAACTGCCAGACTGGATCAGACCTGTGGTCCATCTATTTCAGTCCTGTCCCCAATAGCAGCCAGCAGTAGGTGCTTCAGAAGAAGGTGCACAAAACCCCACAGTAACCAGATCGGGGTCTCATTCTAATAGTTAGAGATTGTCTGTAGCCATGAGGCATAAGATTTTCCATCACTTCCACACTTTGTTAGTATTACCTCGTTAACCATATTGGCACCCAATCCCTCTTTGAGCCTTATTACGTTTTTAACCCCAATAGCACCCCTGTTACAAAGCATTTCTTGAGAGTCAATCTAAATTTTCCCTTTGCTAATATCTTCCCATTAGCCCCAGCTATATTCCCTGGCAGCACCCAAGTCCTCTCTTTTCTTGGTGTTTTCACACATTAAATACAGCACAAAAGTGAATGTAAGACATCAGGAATGTAAATCTATAGTATTGCAACCCCTCCTAGCCAGATTATGAAAAAGGGGTGGGAGAGGAGAGAGAAATCACAAAGCAGTTATTAAACAGTGGATTTTCTTTTAACATTCCCGGACAACTAAAAAATTAACATCTCCCCTATACTGTATTTATACTATATTATATTCCATGTGCTTGGATGTATTTTGCTTATGGGAAATATCAAAATGTCAACTTTTGTTTCTGTTAAAGGTCTTTAATGATATTGCATTTTAGACCTGTAATGAAACATGGTGCTTGCTGCAGTTTGTAATGCATCTCATTAAATATATTAATAACATGCATTTCACTAAAAGGTCAGCTTAGTATTATTGGGAGTTTGCCTCCCCCCCCCCCCCCCCCCCACACACACACTTTAATCACTTCATTTAAAGCAGCAGAGCTAACTTGGAAATATAAAGTTCCTCACCTGCTACAAGTAGAGATGTGATGAGGAGTTAATTTGTTCAGATCTGGATTAGGTTCAAGATGGGCTATTAGGTTCGGTCAAAGGCCGACTCAGGGTCAGGATTTAGGTTCAGATTTGAAGGTGCCAAAAAGCTCATGAACCAGTCTTACAAGGATTCTGCCACTTTAAGCCAAAACCTCACAGGGTTCTCACATCATTACAGCCGCACATTCAACTGAACACGAAAATAGGCACCTTTCAAGATTAGACTGGACACAGGACCAGTACCAAAGGGCTGGCTGGGATCTGCAGAACTGGAGATATAAAGGTACTGCTTTATAATTGGGTGTTTTCTTTGATGAACTGTAAGGGTCTAGAAGCTGGAAAATATCCAGAATCAGGGTGTTGAGAAGAAAGAATTTTGAGCTAAAGAAACAACTTTCTCAGTGAGTTTTTAAATGACTTGGTGCACACATCATCATCATTTAAAGTTCCAGAAGAATATTCTACTGTGTATGCAGTTCATTATTTTTGCCAACATTTTGATCACTAAGACATAAAAATACTCCTGCAGAAACCCACTCTCCTTTCTTGTATTGAACAGTTGAACAGGTTTGATAATTTTTTATTTCATTTACTAATTAGGTAACGAAAGCCTGATCCAAAGCCCACGGAAGTCAATGGAAACGAGTTCTGAGTGCATAGTGTTTACTAGGTGCATTTTGCGCATTATATTTGCCATCTCTTAGAGAACCCACTGTAGGCCTTACCTGACCAATATCATTAACAGTATTACTGTTTTGTTGTTGTGGGGTTTTTTTTGTTTGTTAAATAGATGAATCAGTCTCCTAACTGAATGGACACTTACTGTCCAGTTGGACAGCAGGCACCTGGCAACACAGACTTTCTCTTTGAGATCTTATCCCATGTGCAGCATTAAACCAGGGTATAGAGAGCCTCATGGTTTGGTGACCCTCTGCCTCTCAGCATGCTGCAGTGCTGCCTAGGGACTCAAAACAGAAAGAGGAATCAACCCGTTTTCCGAAGGTATCCTATGCTGAGGACGGCTCACATAGAACGCAGCAGACCGGCAATACACCGAACTGATAACCAATCACTTCTGATGTTCAACAAGAAAAAAAAATTCTTTCAGACTGAAGGACCACACTGAACGCTGGTGGGAATGCCACTGGAGTCAGTGTGGCCACAAGCTCAGCTGAGGCGTCGTGGTGCTAAGATAGGACAAGTAGCCACCACCAGAGCCGAACTTGGCCCAATACATATGGATAAGGGCACAGATTTACTTAGACTGGTAGCTCTTTGGGGCAGGGACTGCCTTTGTTCTGTGCTTGTGCAGCACCAAGCACAATGGGGTCCTGGTCCGTAACAAGGGCTCCTAGGGGCTACCACCACACAAATAAATAATAATAAAACATACGATTTACATGACAGGTGTCTGTATCTCCACGGTCCTTCCCCTCGCACATCAATGTCTTGCCATTCAGCCAAAGTAGACTTGGATGGGACCGTCACCTGAGCCTGTTAAACCTGATCCCTAATTACAGTAACCACAAGGGTTCCTATCACAAGGCACAAATCCCTGTCTCAGAGGCTGAAGACATTGGCTCCACAGCCACTCCCGGCCTCTGCCAGCCCGCAACTGAGTACAGAACCTGGGTCTCCCTGAGAGCAGAGTCTGTATTTCTGACACCAAGCAGGCAGACTTAAAACTACTTACTGTTCTTGAGTGCGCTGGCAAACTCTCGCCCACCTTCCTTTTTAAACGCCGGGAATGTATCTGGCTGTGGAAGCTGGTTGGCCGTCAGGAGCGCTTTCTGCAGTTTGATTCTCCCTTCTAACAGCTGGTCCCACAGTGCTTTAAAACACAGTGGAAACAAAAAATGAATTTCATATTCCAAAGCATTTATTCACTCACTTTCCTGTGACCCCTGCCTCCCAAAGACTCTGAATCAGAAAGCATCAGCCACTTCTCTTTGCTCTCCTTCCCCAGCAGCACTTTCCTTTTGCAACAACACTTTGCAAACGGAGACTCATTATTTAATGGGACAACTAGATAGTAGTTGCCTAAAAGCTTCTCGAGGCTTCTGTTAAAATTCACAAGAGAAATTCAAATCGTAGAACTGCCAAAGCAAAGGCGCACACAGCTCCACTGTTTGACACGACAAATGCCGAACAGCAAGGAATGGCACGCAGTACCAATTCAGCTGCCACACGGTATATCATGCCACGCAGAGCAAAATCTGGACTGCAGGGAAGATGGGTCCAGTGATGGGGGCAGGGGATTAACTGAAGAATCCCCACAAGGTGGGAGCAAACAGTCACCATGTCATGGTTAACACCTGCACTGATGGGTTGTCATCACCAACCTAGAAGCTTCTGGGTTAGCAAAGACAACTAGTCATACAGGCTAACGAAGGACCACCGAGAGAAAATATTTAATCATCACGTACATCAACTTTAGAAAAAACTCCTCCTAAAGGAAGTGAGGAGGATGTTTAGTTTCCATTGTAATCCATCATTATATCCCCATTAAACCCAAAATCTTCACTCTGGAGGATGGAGCTCACAAGGGCATAAAAAACTGGTACCTCCTCCCCAGCCAACACACTGGGATGGATTACTAAAGCAACCAGGGGTCCAGGGCCCACTGGGGGGCCGCAAGCAGGTTTCAAGGGGTCCGCTGAGCAGGGCCAGCATTAGATTTGCAGGGGCCCAGGGCAGAAAGCCAAAGCCTGGGGCTGAAGCTAAAGCCTGAGCAACTTAGTTTCATGGGCCCCCGGGCAATTGCCCTGCTTGCTATCCCCTAACGCTAGCCCTGGCTTTTATAGGCAGAAAAACAGCTTTTGTGGCACAGATGGGCAAGGGAATTTTTACAGCATGTTGGAGGGGTCTCAGAGAGGAAAAGGTTAAGAACCCCTGTACTAAAGCACACCAAAACACAGACTAGTGTCTGAGTCCCTGAGCAACACCTACAGTGCAGTAAGTTCTTGTTTACATTGGTACCATAACAATGCTCAACACTGGCTCAGCTAAACCAATTACTGACAAAGTACTAGTTTAATTCTGCAGCACAGACCAGGCCACAGTCTATGGAGCACAGCTGGTAGGACACTTGCTGTAAACTCCTAAAACTACTCCAGTGCATGCTGCAACATGCAAATGGCTTAAAACAGGTCTTAGCTCAGTTCATTTCTGTAGCATAGACAAGGCATAAGACTCATCAAAATACAAAGCAAATTCCATGTACAAACCTATTTGGTTTTTCACAGCTTTTCCTTTTTCTACTTCTTCAGACACTTTTTCTTTAGAGAAGGTCACCACCCCCCCGTCATCCTCGCTCTCTTTGGCATCTGCCACATCCTCCTCACTTGCATCCCCAGATTCTTCTTCATTGCTCCCTTTTTCTTCATCCTCTTCCTCATCCTCCTCTTCACTGCTCCCCACATCATCCATCCCTTCCATAAATTTCTCAAAGTCACGGATGTTCTGGAAACTAAACTTCGGTGTTTGGAGCTCGGCAGATGTTTCTCTCCCCTCCTCTGGGTCGCTTCCCAAGTCACCCTGAGCACTGCTGTGCTCATCGTCCTGATCAGCTGTAGCATCTAGAATGTCCTCATCCAATTCTTCCTCCAGATCTCCACTGTCAAGGTCTCTCTCAGATGATGTTTCTTCATCCGATAATTAGAAAAGGGGATATTTCAATAAAGTTATTTAATCACAAAGTATGGCTGCAACTCTGTAATATCCATTATCAGTAAGGCTGCAAATCTTTCACAGGGGTCACAGAAGTCACGGATTCCGTGACTTTCCAGGACCTCTGGGACTTCCGCAGCTGCAGCGGCTGATGCGGCTCACCACACGGCCGCCCGAGCAGCTGGGGCAGTCCTGGGACCAGCTGCTGCTCCAGCAGCCCCAGCCAGCTGGTCCCAGGCAACTGGCCCCGGGAGCTGCTCTGGAGCAGAGGTCTGGGAGCAGCAGTGGTGCCACAGGCTGCCCCTGCCCAGAGAAGCATCAGCGGTGGTGGGGCCCCAGCCTGGAGGAGCGGTGGGGCCCCAGGTTGCCCCCTGTCCCAGAGGAGCAGCGGTGGCAGGCCGCCCCCCTGGCCCAGAGCAGCAGTGGCGGGGCCCCGGGCTGCCCCCCACCCCCAGGAACAGCAGCGTCCGCTGGATAACACCCCCCCACCCCAGCAGGTAAGATTTAGTTATGGGTATTTTCAGTAAAAGTCACGGACAGGTCACTGGCCGTGACATTTTGGTTATTGCCTGTGACCTGTCCATGACTTTTAATAAAAATACCCGCGACTAAATCATACCCTAAAAAATCAGCATCCAGTTGCTGGTCTGGCCTGGTTTAGATCTGTAGTCCACTAGGATAATTCTAGGCACAATTTTGCTCCTTCCTTAGGCTAACCAAGGGGCTTATGAGGATACGTCGGCAAACTGAAACCTTAGTTCATGCTTTTCTGCAGTAACAGTCACTCCAACAACAATTATCACATCCATTGATTAGCTGACAGCCTTTCCCATTTAATAATGAAGCAATGGTAAGCAAACCAGGTGCTCATGCTTTGGTACATGTGTCTTTATAATGAGAAATTGTACATAAGCACTAAGCAGCTACAAATTCCCAAGAGCTGACAATTTAAAGATGGCAGCTAGTTCTCCCATGCCACACGGAGTTCACGTCACTTTCCTTCCCAGGTAATTTAACCTGGCTGAACTTTTTGTACCTAAGATTTAGTCACTGCCCTTCCTTCATCCGCAGGGAGCAGTTACGGTCCTGGAGACTTCCCTTTCCCAGGAGCTAATGCATAAGGCTATGATTCAGCACAGCACTTAAGAAGCCACGCTTAACTTTAAGCTCATGAAGTCAATGAGACTTAAACACTGTTGAGCTGGGACTCCTATCACGGTGCCGTGTAAGAGCATTCCACTCACTGCCTGTAGTTCGCAGTTTAGGGTTGGGGGGTCAGGAAGCAGTTTAGGGGGTGCGGGGGGGCACGTGGAAAGGCAGGGAAAGAAACTGAATTTCTCACCAAATGCTGCTCCAGGCAGAGACTCTCCCCATCGCTCTTCCTGCAAGGCCTGGCGAGATACAGCTCTCCCGCTGTACCTCTTATCAGCTTCTAAGAGGGAGGCAGAGGCTCGTTTACGTATATTGCCGACGGCAAGGATGTCATCTTCAGTTCCGCCCTCATCGAACTTGTCAATCACCCTAGCAGCAGTGGCTGTGAAGACGAGAGGGGGGGGTTAATAGTGCAGGGTTTCAAACTAAGAGCAGAACTCAGACTTGCGAGACAGGAGAGCGATTCTATCTAGGACTGCCAGAAAGCAGACTGGGCTTAAATAATATCTATATCCTCCTTGGATCCAGGGGACTAGAACTAGGGACCTTGCATTCCGCATACACTGGCCTCTAACCCATGAGCTAAAGGACAAGTCATATTAGGAGTTGTATAGAACGGAGCTATTCAGGGAGTCCCCTGGGCACACACAGCCCACAAGCTTCATTTTTGGAATCAAACCTCATCAATACTTATCTGGCTCTGGCCACACCTGGACGGGCTTCTCCTAGGTTCACCAAAAGGGTCCTAAACCTCTTGGGGGACCAAGGCCAAGCTTTAGGTGCTTCAAAAAAACCTGGTCAGATTCATCCAATTTTGGTAAGAGCATATTAACACAGATCGACTTCTATCCTCTGGAGGCCAGCTTCTAAAGGCCAACCAATTACATACCCTGAACGCAAGTCTGATCCCACCCAGCAGAGGAGAGTGGGGCAGTATATTCAGACCAGGTTACAACAGTTTGGGTCATCAACAAGGAGTAGAAATTATTCCAAAGGCATCTATGTTTCAAAAAGGAAATCACTGAGACTTTTCTATGGTTTAAAGCCCCTATTCCCCCTTCCAGCACCATCAAAATCTTGGGAAGAACATGGCTGCAAGTTTTATAAATTGACTAACTCCAAACGTGCCTCCAATTATAATCTAGGTTTCTCCTGAACAATTTTGGTTTGGTTCTGTAGGTCAGTGAAGTGCAGCACTTTTAACTAGAGCAAAGTATCCTGTCACTCCAAGAGGCTCTCCATATGTTCATTATCAAACACCAAAATAATTTTATCTAGTTCATTTTGTTACATGAACACTGGCCTATATTCACCCCCTTGTCCATATTAGACAGACCACATTAGGCACCGCATAGAATATGTCTGCTCAGTCCCACTTTGAGGGGTCCCTCAATAATAGGGTCCTCCTGAGAAGTCTGACCAACTGGCTAGAAGATTCAGCAAAGCTGGAGGGGTTTCATTCTGCTCTTGCAAATGAAAAGATAACAACCCGTAACTCGGATGCCCTCTGGGCTCTTGATAAGACACTTAAATAACTAAATGCTGTAACTGTCTAAATATAGAAAACAACTTTATTACAATGACTGTTCTGTTTCCCCCATCTCCATTCTTCAGAAACGGGGAAATGGTTTATTCCAGCAAACGTGGATCATTATAACAGGTTCTCTTCTCTATTTTCATTCATGCGCAAGGCACCCTCTGCAAAATTATAGGGTTAGGATTGTTCAGCCAATTGAGTGATCTGATTGGCTGAACATCGCTAAGTGCTTTTTTAATGTGTGTTTGAGAATGTTAATGCCCCATTTATGTAAACTATTTACTTAAGGGGAGAGAAAAAAACAACTCACAGGGGATAAGATGTCTTATTCTCAAGCAGGCACTGAACTGCAAAATGGTGAAAGGGAAATCAGAAGCTTCCCATAACCCGCTTGGCTGGAAAGTCATTGTTCTATAGAAAACATAAGGAAAGCAAGTTCTGCAAGCTTGTCATTTAGGTCACTACCACTGAGGTGGGCAAAACATATATCACGCAGGGGTGTGAAAAAAACACCCCCCTGAGCAACATAAGTTTTGCCAGCATAAGTAAAGGTGTGCACAACGCTATGTCGACAGGAGAGCTTCTCCCGCCGACACAGCTACCGCCGCTTGCTGCAGGTGGCTAATTATGTTGATGGGAGAGCACTTTCCCATTGGCATAGAGCGGCTACACAGGAGACCTTGCAGTGGTACAGCTGTGCAGCTGTAAGGGTCTCTAATGTAGACGTAGCCATAGTATAGAAATTCACACTAGCACACAGCTCCTCAAACGCCTCAACACACAGTGCAGGGGTAACTTTGCAATTAAATGAATTTCACCCACATATTGCTCACAATGGAGACCAACGCACAGTATCTGCAACGCAACAGGTTACATAACTTGCTGGTTGATATCTTTAAAGCAGGCATTATGTATCGACTATGTAAAGCAAGTCAGACATTTCTGCAAAAATGAGGGCCACCTTGTCAAGTGACCAGGAGCCCGATGGCTGCATCTAAGTCACATTTAAGAATCCAGATTATTAACTATTTCTGTTACAGTAGCATTTAGAAGCTCCAACTAAGAGAGGGTTCCCATTGTGCTAGGTGCTGTGCAGACACATAGCAAGAGTCTCCACCCTGACTGAGCAGCCTGCATAAACAGACAAGACAGAAGAAGGGTGGGAGATCCCGGGCTGGGGACCCATGATTTGCTCACAGGTCATACAGTGAGTAGTAGCAGAACCCATGTCTCCCAACTCCCACGCCAGTTCTCTATCCACTAAGCCATAAATACACAGCCATCCTACTTTTCTGTACTCCTAGTTTCCTTTAAAGATGAAACAGAAATTGCTTGTTGAATTCATAAGCAACAAAACCTGCAGCTGATCACCTCTGTCATCACCCTGCACTTACAAGAAGAGGGTAAGAGATCCAGCACCAGGGTGGTAGGTGCTTGAGAGGAGAGACTAGATAAATAGAGCGGCTTCAGACTGCCCTGTAGGACTCCATGGGTCACATCCTTGGTTCCCAGCCCATGTGCATCTGAGAGCTGCTACTAGACACACACACACACAAAAAGGCTCAAAGCCAAAAAATTCTTTAACATCAAGAAAATGTAACATGTCAACCACGTCTGGTTAATGAGTTCTTGTCTATCTTATGTTCACACACAGTTGTATAGAGTCGAGTTAGCTGACGCAATGCTGACCACCATGACTGCCCAGTCAGCGTAAACCAGGGCAAATTCCGTTCTGTATTGTGACAGCTCACTCAACTCTTTATAATCAAGCCTGAACACAATAAAATTGTGTAACGCAGACAAGCCCTGAAGAACAGTTCAGTGTCCTTGCTTTGTTAATTTTTTATTTATTTATTTTGGTCCATTGGAGGCACTCTGCACTGGTGTGATGGGATGAATATGTGAAGTCCAAAGCAGCAAAAAAATGGCAGGTATCGGTCTAAAAACGACAAAGAGGACATTGCCACTACATGTCATGAAAGGAGAAAACAATTTCTAAAAATTTGCAATTCAGCTAGCAAAGAGCTTGATAAAAAAAATCCACTTGCCAGTGGCCAGGAGAAAACAATGAACAAACAATGAACAATCACATCTAGTATGATAAACAGCAGCCTGGAAAGCTGGTGTGCTCTGACTGCTACTGAACATGCTAGACGTGATTGTTACCAGGTAACTTGTCCTCCTTGCTTCCTCCAACCCCTTTAGTTTCTTATATCCACATTACGTGTAACACCGTACGTTCTTCCTGGCAGGGACTTTTTTTTAGAATTAGCATAATGGAACCCTGATCCTTGTTGGAGACCCCTAAACACAAAACAGATAAACAATAACAAATAATAATTATAACTGCCAGTAACTGCTGTTGAATTTAAGCTTTATTTTAAATAAAAACTACATTTCTATCCCTTCCAGCTCCAAAGGAAACCTTCCAATTGAGAATTAAGTGTGAAGAATCGATGCAGTACCCTTCTTCCCAAGGCCTTGTCTACACTATAGAGAGTTTGCTCGTAGGCTATACTGGCAAATCCTCCTCACGGAGACAAAGCAACATAAGCTCCCCAAATGAAATAAGCTAGGCTGGCAAAATGACTTTTCTGCATGCACACCAGGGCGTTTGTTGACTGACATAGCTATTATGTCAGTTAAGGGCGGCATTTTTCCACACTCCTGACAGTTATGCAGGCAAAACTTTTAAGCGTAGAGCAGGTCTAAGTGCACGGACAGGGCATCTACTGCGACACACGTTTTCACAGTCAGCAAAACGAAATTAACAAGGCCTCTGGTCAGTGTTGCTGCTGATATTCAGAAGACTGTGAGCATTTAATTGCCCTACTTCTTGGTAAAAGTGACAGCAGAAGCAGACGCTGGGGCTATTCACAGGAGGGAAGGATTCAAAAATGGAGGCTCGGATAAGAACAGAAGAGAGGACCAACAACATGCAGCCCTGGGACAGGCTGCAAAGACAGAGGCCCTTTTAGACAGCATATGGAGCCTTTAAAATCATCAGACACGACTAGCCAAAGGATAACAGATGGAGCCCCCAGGCACAATCTGGACACAGCACGATGGCAGAAATCAAAGTCCCTCCCTTTTCCCAGCAGGTAAGTTGGGGGGCAGTAAATTTTTTACCGTTGCCCCGGGACCTCACTGGTACACATCCTCCCTCGTATCTGTAGCAGCCTTTGGCTGATTGGTTTAATCTGTGAGACATTAGGTGTCCACTACATTTTCTAAGCTCTGAGCCAGCACCCCTTTTGGACCCAATGCAAACAACAGGAGCCCATGATACATTCCCAAGGCCCTGCTTAGTAAGGAATAGTGACTACAGCAATCAATTCATCCCATACCAGTACAGCCAAATTGGCCAAATGTGGGACACATGGAGAGAGAGAGAAACTGAGGGGCACATGAAAATTATTGGGTCGGGAAGCTTAAAGTGCTGGGTCATTAATTTCCCCAACAGTAGTCTCTAAATTTTGTGATAATGCATTTCTGATATGAATTAAAGCAATACAATAGTTCACAGCAAACTCATATGCGGGGGGACGGGGGTAAATTTTGAGCAGTAAAGAGCGACAGTCCTTGCTGGGATGCTTCAGAGGCATCACTCAACACAATCGCTAGCATAGCAGGAGCAGTGAGATATAGATCCAGCTCCAGCCAAATGAGATGATGAAGACCAGCAACTGCCACGCTGCCACCCAGCGCCCCAGTGATTTATATGGGAGACTCCCAAGGACGGGGAAGCCTCACACAGGTGCTGAGCTATGGATGGATCAAGGTAAACCAGCATCGAAATATATTGACCAAGTGGTTATGCAGGCCACATGAATGCCCACAGTGGAAACCGGGAAAGCGCACACTCATGGAGGTACAGAAAAGCAGACCCTCAGAGTTACGAACACCTTGGGAATGGAGGTTGTTCGTAACTCGGAAAGGTTAGAAACTCTGAACAAAACATTGTGGTCGTTCTTTCAAAAGTTCACAACTGAACATTGACTTAATACAGCTTCGAAACTTTACTACGCAGAAGCAAAATGCTGCTTTCCCTTTATTTTTTAAGTAGTTTAGGTTTAACACAGTACTGTGCTGTATTTGCCTTTTTGTCTCTGCTGCTGCCTGATTGCGGCCTTCTGGTTCCAAATGAGGCGTGTGGTTGGCCAGTCTGTTCGTAACTCTGAAGTTCTCCGGTAGGTACCAAGGGAGGGAGCAGCCCCCAGTCTCTGCCCCAGGGAAGGGAGAGGAGTTGAGGGAAAGAAGGCCCCCGTTTTGGAGCTGGGTAAGGAGAGTGAGTATTAGCCCCAGGTCACTGCCATAGCGGGGAAGGAGATAGAAGAGGTATTGAGGAAGCGGGGAGCAGACCCCACTCAATGTTCAGGGAGGAGAGAAGACCTTGGGAGGCGGGGGGGTGAAAACAGCAGCCCCCAGTGTACCAGGGAGGAATGCACTCGGGGACATATTGGTGCAGCCCCCAGTCGCTGCCCGCGGGAGGGAATGGGGGGGAGCACACAGCATTGGGGGGAAATACTGGTGGGGGGCAGCCCCCTGTCGCCACCCGGTGGGAACACGTGGCACTGGAAAGTATCGGGGGGCAGCCCACAGTTGCTGCCCGGGGGGGGGGGAAACACGGCGCTGGGGGGGGGGGTTATCGGGGGCAGCCCCCAGTCGCTACCCCGGGGGGGGGGGAACGCGGCGCTGGGGGGTATCGGGGACACCCACAAGTCGCTGACGGGTGGGGGGGGGACCAGCGGCGCTGGGAGGTTATCGGGGGCAGCCCCCAGTCGGTGCCCGGGGAGGGGGGGTACACGTGGCGCTGGGGGGGGTATCGGGGGCAGCCCCAGTCGCTGCCCGGGGGGGGACACGCGGCGCTGGGGAGGGTATCGGACGTGCAGGGGGCTCTGTGCGCCGCCGCCGCCCCCTCTCCATGAGGCGCCCACGTGGGGGCCGGGCCCGGCACCGCCGGCCGCTCCCCCGCGCCCCGCCAGGCCCGGGGTGTCCCCCCCCGGCGCCCCTCACCTTCCTCCGGGTCGTCCTCGGGGTCGGCCGGGCGGGGCAGGGGGTTGAGCAGCTCCTCCAGTTGCTGCGCCAAGGGCGCCGCCATCTTCCCTGCCGCCGCGCCGGGGGCTCGGAGCGGGCCGCGCTTCCGGGGGGGGGGGGCGGCTCCGCCAGGCGGGGCGGGGCGGGCAAAGGGTCAGCGGGCGGGGGGGGAGGAGGATGTGGGTTTAAGGAGCGATGGGGGGCAATCACTGGGGGGGGGTAGCTGAGGAGGTGGAGGGGGCGTGGGTATGGGGGGGCATCAGGAGGGGAGTGGGTATCAGGTGAGGTGAAGGGACTGAGGGGAGGGGGCTACAGGGGGCTTGAAGATGGTGGGGGTATAAGGGGGTATCAGCAGGATGGGAGGGATCTGTGGTTATAGGGGGCTTGAAGAGGGGGTGGGTATAAGGGGGGATGGAGGCGTGTGGGGGTCAGGTGAAAGGCTGTGGGTATAAGGGGGGACGGATGGGGTGTGGGTATCAGGGGATGTGAAGGGGTGGGTGTAAGGGGGGATGGTGGGGTGTGGGTATCAGGTGAGGGAAGGGGGTGTGGGTGTAAGGGGGTATCCGTATAAGGAGAGGTGAGGTGGGGGGTGTTGGTATATGGGGGTTGGAGGGGGTGGGTATCTAGGGGTATCAGCAGGAGGGGAGGGATCTGTGGTTATAGGGGGGATAGAGGGGGTGGGTATAAGGGGGAATGGAGGCGTGTGGGGGTGAGGTGAAAGGCTGTGGGTATAAGGGGGGACGATGGGGTGTGGGTATCAGGGGATGTGAAGGGGTGGGTGTAAGGGGGGATGGTGGGGTGTGGGTATCAGGTGAGGGAAGGGGGTGTGGGTGTAAGGGAGTATCCATATAAGGAGAGGTGAGGTGGGGGGTATTGGTATAAGGGGGTTGGAGGGGGTGGGTATCTAGGCGGTATCAGCAGGAGGGGAGGGATCTGTGGTTATAGGGAGGGTTGAAGGCGGTGTGGTGAAGGGGGTGTGGGTGTAAGGGGGGATGGTTGGGTGTGGGGGTGAGGTGAAGGGGTGGGTGTAAGTGGGGATGGTGGGGTGTGGGTATCAGGTGAGGGAAGGGGTGGGTATTGGAGGGGATGGGTGTAAGGGGGGATGGAGGGGCATGGGGGTGAAGTGAAGGGGGTGAGGTGAAGGGGTGGGTGTAAGTGGGGATGGTGGGGTGTGGGTTTCAGGTGCGGGAAGGGGTGGGTATAAGGGGGGATGGACGGGGTGGGTATAAGGGGGGATGGTGGCATGTGGGGGGTGAGGTAAAAGGCTGTGGGTATAAGGGGGGACGGATGGGGTGTGGGTATCAGGTGAAGTGAAGGGGGGTGGATGTAAGGGGGTATCAGTATAAGGAGAGATGAGGGGGGTGTTGATATAAGGAGGGATGGGGGAGTGGGGGCCAGAGGTATAAGGGGAGGCAAAGGGTGTAAGGGGAGGGTAAGTGGGTATGGTGGGGAGGTTATGGGTGGGTATATAAGGGTAGTGAAAACGGGTTGTGGGGGTCAGGGTGTAAGGAGAGGCTGAGTAGATGGGACTTTTATACAGATAAGTGGGGTGAGGCAGGGCCTGGTATGTGAGAGGGTGCGTTGGGGTGAGGGTAACAAACATGTGAGATATAATGGGGGATCAGTGAGAGCATTAACGCGGGGGAGGAGGATGTGTGGGTGGAGGTGAAGGAATGTATGATTGTCTAAGCATGTATGTAAACCTATGTAAAGAGTATGTTTTTCTGGTGTTTTCTGTAACCCTTCTTCCCCCCAGCACACACATATTATCCTTAGTTAGGTTACGTATCCCTCACATACATCACCTTTATGAAAAACAAAATCTGTTCTCCAGCTAAATTCCATGGTACCTCTTCCATTTAGGTAAATAGGGTTCTACCTTTTGTGTGTGCAGGTGCTTGCACAAATGTGTTCCTGTGCAATGGGCCAGATTCTCATCTTGGGTAAATTCTCAGAGCTCCATTGACTTCAATTTAAGTTAGCTGAGAATCTGGCCCAGTGTAATTAACACTTTGATGAAGTGGAGAAGGAACTTGCAGCAGCCATTCTTATAAAACCAATTATTTTAAAAAAAATTGTCTTGCTTTTTCCATTTGGAAGTTGAACTCGAGGTCAGTTCCTGTTAATTCAATAATAGTTATGTCCTGGGCTAATATTGCACTCAATCCTACAACCCTTATTCACACAACAGTCCCATGGAGTGAATTCATCTAAGAGTTGCAGGATAAGGCCCCATGTTTGATATAAACACATTGGCCTTTGACTTCTGAGTTCATATACCACAGAATATGGTTACTATCTAATAAACAGGAACCACTGTCAAGTTATCATAATTGTACACGAACAGCATAAGCAAACAAAAACTGGGAAGTTCTGAGCAAGTTCTAGCTCTGACTCAGACTTACTGTGTAAGATGGTGCAAGTCACTTAACCTGCCTCTCTCCCTCAGTTCCTCCATCAGTAAAATGGGAATAATGAACCAAAGATAGCCCCAGAGGGGTTATGAGAATTAATTAATATTGGAAGGTGCTCTGATGCTGAGAAGCACTCTATAATAACCCAGCTCTACAAAGAGCTAAGAACTAAGATTATGTAAAAGTGCTAATTATTACTATAAACATTTTAAATAGTTAAGAAAATCAACACCACACTTTTTATTTTTGTAAAAAAAAAAAGCTGCTTAATATATGGGATCACAAATTATTTTCTTACTATTTGTATTCCATATTCAAGGGTCATCTTTTGGGTTTTGTTTTTTTTTTTTAAATATACATTCCCTATCTTGCACTGGGGTGCGCACAGGCAGACCCTTACAAAACCTCAAACCAGAATTCCAGATCAGGATCTACACTTCATGTCTATAATGATTCTTCTTAGAACCCAAAATATGAAAAATGTAGAGGGCTGAAATCTGAGTGTCCCCAAATTTAAGTTTATTCACATTTTGTGTTTGGATTCTGTCCCTTATGATGGTAGATTCAAGTTACAAATGCCGGTCCAAAAGCAGATCCACTTCTAGCTAAGAGAAAAATTCAGCATGATTCTCTCTCATCCCCTCCTTCTTCCAATCAACAAAAATTCTCCCCACTGCTTATCTGCTTTTAAATGCTATAAAATTAATCCAGACGTTATTTCTAATTAGAATGCAGAAACGTCTGTGCCAGGCAGCAACCAAGGTGTCATGCGTTTGTTGCTTTACTCCATGATCCAGTATTATTCCCCCTGAAGCAGAAGAGTTCAGTGCAGCCAGTTGTCCTACAGAGGGCAGAGGAATATCATTAATTACCATTTCCTTCAGCAGCCTAGGCAGCTCAGCTATCAACTTCCAATGAGGACTTTGGAGAACCCTGTAAAACACCATTATGAGGAAAGACTAAAAATCCCCAAATCCTATGTTACTGGGACAAGCTCTCAAAATAGTTCCCAGAAAGACTCCCTGTAAAGTATTGTGATATATACAAAGAACAGCATACAAAATTAAAATTGTATAATATTTGTATTACATATATAACCTTTCATTCTAATGCCCATGTTTATTATCTATCAAACCCCTGGATTTTACACAACGTAGGGTTTAAATGCTTTTTTCAGCTTTGAGGACGGAATAGAAAAACATAAGGATGCAAATTTTGTTTTGTAAATTACATTTTGAGGCTATGAAAAGATGGCTATAAAACGCTACATTGTATATTTCTTGTATTTGCTTTTGCTGCAATACACAATTAAGGTTCCTTACCTTATTTGTTCTTAAAACCTGATATTATAAAACTGTGGACACAGACAGTGTCTCCTGTGGCTGCTTGTTCTGGATTTTTATTATTATTATTATTATTTATTATTAGGTTTAACAGGCATTTTGGTTCTAGAATACAAGCCTATATTATTAAAGTAAGGGAGGAGCATGCATATATTTAATATAAAGAAATAACAAATATGTATATAATTTATCAAAAATTAAATAGCAGAAATAGGTACTTGTGTATATGTATATATATATATACACACACACACACACACACACACACACATACATATACACTCAGCCATCCAGGGGTCTACTGCCAATATACCATACAAAATTACATTTCCAAACCCCCAAATAGTACCAATGGTAGGATGGGTGTTCGCTGCCCTAACCTCACAAATACAAAATACTCCTATCTGAAAAGGGGGCTTTTAGGGATGGTTACACAAAATGCTCCCAATCTATCATTTTATCCATGGTGAATGCACCATGAGCCCAATTCTGTTTGATTTACTCTAGTCCTATTGGGTGAAATCCTGGCCCCACTGAAGTCACTGGGATTTTTGTCATTGACTTCAATGGGGCAGGATTTCACCCATTGAGATTAATAGGCCTATTGTTCTGCATAAAGTCCCTTTTGATCCAACAAGGCATTTAAGATCATGTACAACTTCACACATATGAGTAATCCTGTTGAAGCCAACAGGCCTAATTCTCTGATGCCCTGCACCTTGTGCAACCATTTACACTAGAGCAAAGTGGGTGTAGAACATTACAAAAATACCACTCTGCGAGTGGTAGCTTTGCCCTCGCTTTGCATTGGCATACATGGCAGCACAACGTACAGGACAATGGAGAATCAGACCCACTGGGACGAGTCACATCCTTAAAGTTAGTCACATGTTTGAGAGCTGTGTCGGACTGGGGCCAAAATGTGCAGCGGCTAGTCATTTAGAATCTTTGTTAAAGGTACCCCGTCAAGATAAACCAAAACCAAACAAAAAATCCCGACTATTAAAACACCAGAGATTGTTAAAATATTTCAGAAATCCAATTTCCTTCTTCCAATTTATTCTGTTTGTTTCCTTTTTGCATTTCACTCAGCTTGGATAATTAAAACAGACAGAGACAGACTAGTCTGTTTCAGTTTCTGGATCACATGCCCTAAAGCCATGCTACTGCTGCTGCTGTTTAGATTCATAATCATGCAAAACAATGTTTGTATAATAAATAAATCATAATACAAATATTTCTTCATTTAATTTTTAACACAATCCTGAAAGCATTTATATTCATACCAGGTATTGTAAAGCCTTCTTTCTCTTCACAAACTGGAAACATGAATCCCAAAACTAGTTAACATGGTTCCTTTAATATTTCCCCTTTAATGTTACTGTAGATCTAGATGCTTATTTGCTAAAATAAAAATATTGATCTCAATGTGTAACAGATGTACAAGTGTGCTGTGGGAAGAATGTACTATAAAAATACCATCTTCTCAGTTCTCTCATTCATATTTTCCCTTGTTCCTATGACATACATAGGTGGCTTTTTGGCATTTGGAAGACTCTCAGATTACAGGTCAGCCTTGGCAAATCTACGAAAGAGCATAGCACACTTTGGGTACTGTATAAATACATACAACTAATAATAATACATTGCTTTTATTTTTAAGTGTTTCTTTTTTATAAATGCAAAATCAAGGAAATGCATATAGAAATGTAAAACAGTCCAGACATGTATACTAAACAATGTGCTGATCATCCACTTAACATTTCAGTGTTCAATATCACTCAGCATTCGTTTCTTACCTTTGTGAGCTAGAACGGTGGTTACAAGCTGGGCTGCGGACTACATGCATCAGTCTGTGGCAGAATTCCCATAGATATCAATGGCAGTTACATGCATCAGAGTTGGATCCACTGAAGTAAACTGAATTGCATCATCAAGGGCAGAATTTGACTCATACATGGAGGCAGTATATGGCCCTAAACATTTTGCAATGGAAAATGGCATTTTTCCCCCCAACAACAACAAAAAATTAGTTGAAATATTTCATTTTTATAGGACAATTTTTTTGCAACTAAAAATTGTTTCCAGCAACAATTTTTTTTCCACTGGAAAAGGAAGGGGGTAGGGGAAAGGAGAGGAGGGTAAGAGGAAACCAAAAAACTTTTGTTTTCAGTTAAAAAAAAATTTTATTCAAAATTCACTGCAACAACCAATTAAATTTTTTTCTCCAGATCTAGTAAAGACATTAAGGCAAGATTTATTCAATGACTTCTTTCATCTGCTTTTATTTATTTGGGGAGGGATTATCAAAAGTGCCTGAAAGAGCTAAGTGTCCAACTCTCCTTGGAAATCCCAGCCTTATTGTACGTTCTTGAATTTACAATATATTTAAACACATTTTAAATCCATGTAGGGTTTAAAGATGCTATTGATATACAGGAATTATAAAAACACAGAGCGGCACTGTAAAGATTAGGAGAATAATTTATACAAGACAGTAAAGTATATTCTTGACCAAGGGCATCTCTGACACACAGACCAAAACACAAATATATACACTCTACAATTTCAGGGGAACATAAGAGTGCAACATTTATTTTCTATGTACAAAATACATTTGTCCAGGATGGTCTTGATCTAGTGTCAGACACTTAGCCCTCTCCTGGCAGAGGCGTCAGTTCAGAAAAATATTTAAGCATGAGTCAGCCCACAGAATTCAATCCGGCTATTCATTTGTTTAAATTAAAGCACATGGTTAAGTGCTTTGCTGGATGGGAGTCATAGTGCCACACGTGGAAGACCCAGTGATGTCATGGCAGCTGTGTGTGTGTCAGTCAATGGCAATTCTCAACACTTTATTATTAGGTGAGAAATATATGGATCCAGCCTGCCTGATGTATTTATCAGGTCCGCCCCCCATCCCCCCCGATTCAGATTCTGCAGAGTGCAAGCTTTCATAAAAAAAAACAAGAAAAAAGGAAGTTACTAGTTCTTAGAGCCGCAAAGAAAACCTTCCAAACATTGAACAGAGAGTAACTAGTGCAGAACTATCTTCCAGAATCTGCAGACAGCCTGAAACAAGAACTTCAGAAGAAGCGAGTCACCCCATTCATCCCAATGCGGTCTTACTTATAGAGCCTGATGACAACAGACTAAGACACAGATTCTGTTGTTTTAGGTGCACAACTGTGCAGCTATTTTGCACAGTTAAGACAGCTGTGGGAACCAAATCAGGTGATAACATGCACAAGTGGCAAAGTACAGAAAAATTGTTAGTCCTAAAAAAGCCCGGCCTTTTTTTCTTTTTTTTTCCCTTTCCCTATTCCGTGATGCCGAATGGAACTGTGACTTTACTAACTGAAAATTCAGTTCCTACATAAAGGACACTGTCTACCCTCAATCTTTTTACAAAGCTCCCATTTTTATCAGTGAAGGATCTACTGGGCCTTAAGGGCCCTAACTTTGTGGACCTGGCCCACAGTGTATCATTAAAATTTGTATTTGACCTTATTTGAAAAATTAGTGATGCCATGACCACGGATATATTTTACAACTGGGTTTGAAGAAAAATGCCAAGTGAGTATCTGTCCACAAAACACCACGCAAAGGAGAAAGCTAACAAGGGGTGGTAATCATTGTGGACTGAAAGCCTTTTTTAAACAGCCCCTTTCATTTTAGTTGGAGCTTTGAGAGTACTGTTGTAGTAAGTATTTCTGGCTATCCAACTACAGTGACAGAGTGATGGTGTACAAGACTTTTCCAAACTGATTCCTCTTGTCCCTAGTACATTTAATTTCACCAGTGATGTAACCCTTTGATGACTTTGTCCTCTCTCAGTTTAACAGTTGTCTAGGTGAAGAAATGGGCATGCCTTGGCAAAGCTTAAATATATGTGAAGTCTTATACGTAGCTGTTTACAAGGCTGATAACTGAAAGGGAAACACCAGTTTCTTATAAATACCATTATTAAAGCAACTGAGGCCTAATTAAATAATTTCTGCTCAGGGAAAAATCCCAGAAAAGCCAAGGGGATTTTTGCTTGAGTAAGGATTGCAGTTTTGGACCCTTCATTGAATGGTAAAAGTATGTAAATCACCAATCATATTCTTAAATTGTATTTATTTATAGATTTGTATCATGCGCCCATCACTCAGGATCTGGGCACACATACATATATTAAAATAATATACATAATTATCTACAAATCATAATTTAGGTACATCTTCACCTTAGGATACAGATCTTTACAAATCCCCCAACACTCCCTCAAGCATAGGCCTGAGTAAATAGATAATGGAAATTACTAACGAAGAAAGGAAGCTGCTACTGCCATCAATGGGAGTTTCCAGCAATGATAGTGAGGGAGAATAGGGTCCATAATTTGTGACAGAAGAGTTGTTGTTTGAATGCTGGAGACACACACTAGTTTTAGGATCACTTTGATTAGTCGATAGAAACATCTTGTTCAATTAAAATTGGTTTACTATAAATAGTGCGTTCCTTGTTTTCACACACTTTTTTCTAGTAAATAATACATTGCTGTGAAGCATTTGCACAAGTCCTAAGTCTTACGCATTCAAATGCTGAGCAGTCCTTACATTGCCATAACATAAAGGCTACATACTGCTCTCGATCTGTGTGTCAAACTCCAATATGTCAGTGCAAGTTTGGTGCACAGATCTAGGCCTGGACACAGTCTTGCGTCATCTGTCTGCCCTTTCTACGGCAAAGTAGTAGAAACACAGACGCTCTCCTGGAAGGCCACCAGAACCAGTAATGGTTAAGCAAGGAGAGATCAAAAGAGGATATTTTTTTAAAACAGGCCTGAAAGTCCATTGTGTGCATCTTCACGCACATATAATGTGTGGTTATATATAACACATACACACACGCATATATAAAATATTCACACAAACACACGTACTCAGAGGGTCTTACCCTGAAAACCCTTACTCAGGAGTACTGCCCCTCAGTAGAACTGCACATGTAAGCAAGGGCTTGCATAGGGTCCAATATCCCAGCGATTTCAATAGGAGTTTTGACTGTGCAAACAACACAGGATTAGGCCCTTCCTAAGTATCTACCTTGTTAATCAGAGTCCAGAACTCTAGAGCTGAGCACTCTGGCTCCGATCCAACAAAGCGCTTAGGTATGTGCTTAACTTTACGCCCGGGACTACTCAAGTGCTTAAAATTAAGCATGTGCTAAAGTGCTTTGATGGATCAGAGCCAGAGTTCTCACAGCCTTGTGGATAGTGCCCGTAGTCAGGCAAAACTTATGCCACTCAAATCAGCAGCTTTGTCTGAAATAAGGACTGCAGGATTGGGTCCAGTAAACGCAGGCTTTCCTCTGGCCCAGGATGACCTAAATCTGAGTTACATCACATTTCTACCTGTGTGCTACATAAAAAAAAAAAAAAAATACTTAATACACTGGACAAGTAACTCACTCCAAGAAAGAAAGAGGGGGGGAAAACCACTTGGGACAAATTCTACAGATTATGCCTGATTGGTGAAATTCTTCATGTAAAATAACTGACACAACAAGAAAACAGCAGTGTAGACCAGTCCCCTAATAGCAAATGGTAGTAGATATAAAGAGCATCAGTCCAGTTAAATCAAAATATGTAACAAGCAGATCTCCCGTGATTTCATTATATAAATGCAAAATGGACCAAAAAATCAGAAGCACCGGATATAAAAACAATAAAGCAGATAAAGAAATGAGTTACACACAGAGCCCATGAGCTTAAAAAGTCTCCCCTGCATTTAATAAAGCATGATTTAAAAAAAAAAAGAACGCTAACAGATCCCTTGCAGATCATTTATATTTATAAGACATTCTGTGTTTAAATTGAAGTATTGCTTGAACTAAATGCCCCCTCTGCTGGGTCTATAAGCCTAGGTGTTCATCAACAAAATGTGAAACCACCAATAAAAAATTACATACCATACAATTTTAAAGCATTCTGATTTTTCCCCTCACCACAAAGAGATAAATAATCAAGACTACAGAACTGGCGATACAGGAGTCTGTAGGTAAGAGCAAAATTTCTGGGCCTACTTAAAACAAAAGAAAGAAACAGCCAAACTCAGGAATGGAGAATATATATAATTCCACTCCCCTCTCCCTACTAAATGAGCACTTGGAAAGCATTTTAGCTATGTGACTTATCAAACCTAGACCCAACGTTGTACTCCTTATTCAGCCATCAGTACTATTTTTGCCTCAGTAAGGACTGTAGACTCAGACAATGTAATAATTTACAACTGAAATATTATACCTGTAACTTTTCAACATTTTAGGGGCAATATGTATTCAGTGCAACTTCTAACATACCAAATGCTATAAAACAATGAACTTTATATCAGCTCTGAAAAGGGGATTAAAATTAGTGTCATTTTTTTGCTGTACATGCAGTTTATGTTGTGTTTCAGACCACCAAATTAGAAAGCAGGATTTCCTATGGAAAATAAATTGAGCTAAAAATGGACCAACCCTACACCATATATTTACAGGGTTTTGACATATTCACAATACAGTTTTGTATATGCATAAAAATGAACATCTTGGACACGTTTTGTATCTTACCATAGACCTAGAATGAACTAATATGTTAAACAATTTGATACGTTTCCAATTCTGTAATTTAATTAAAAGATGAACATATTTTTGCACTGTATCAATTAAGGTGCAAAGAGAGGATGAAACTACAGATAACATCTATCTTCATTGGCAACAGGATTTAGACTTCTACCAAAGCAAAATAGATATATAATACGAGTATAGTGGATGTATCTTTTCAGGGCTATTATACTCAGAGGACCCATTTAAAATTATTTAAAACATCAAATGAAACACAAGTTATCTAAACATCAGATTTTCTAATTTTATTAAAAACTCACAAATTTTATCCAACATGTTTTCTTTCATACAGTGAATGGTCTAATATGCACTGGAGGTCACACAAGCTTAGGTTTATTAGAACAATAAAAGACATATGAGAAATTTAATATATAAAGAAAAAAGCAGCAGCTGTTGACTGCATATTTGACCATAAAATTTAAATATTTTGGACTTTTCTTTTAAAGACACAAAAATAAAACCTGTGTGGGTCTATATAAGTCATATTAACAATTCCATGAATGTTCAACAGGACTAAAAATTAGCAAAGATGTTTGTTTGTTTAACCTTGTAACACTTTAAATAAAACAAAAAACACTTGCTCAGGTTGCTGGTGCAAAGCACCTTACAGTATTTGTGCTATATAATTACTTTATTTGGCAACTGTCTGGTTTTCACGTGTTTTTTTTTCTTCTTCTTCTTCTTTGCCTTCTGTAAACAACACCTTTTACAACGAGCACAGTGAACCACAAGCCCTGCAATCTGTCATATAACATCTACAGAAAAGAAAGTGATATATTTTGGTTGGTTGCTCAAAATATTTTGCTTTTGAACAAGAGGTTCTAAAACAGGATTTATTAGTAAAACATTGAACTCCTGAATTTAACATTCTACGTAAACAGTTGACTGTTTTTAGGTCAGTAGAGTCTTTTGTTTAGGTTTTTTTGTGAAGGTAGAATACTTTTTTTATTTGTTTGTTTCAAGTCATTTTTAGTTAGAGGTCTGGTTGGCGACCTTTGTTATTATGAGGATTTTTTTGTGTGTGTAGCTTTGTGAAGGTAGAAGAGTTGATGCTGAGGGCTTTACATTTAGTATTTGTTATTTTGGCAAAATAATTAAAAAACAAAAAGTCCCACCTGATAGTCAGCAGGCTCACGTTTCTGAAGCTAAAAAGAGTTTGTTGTTGTTGAACTTTCTGAGAGACAAAATTAACAAACAAATTCATAATGCCAGAACCATCCTTAATCAGGAATACTAGCGCTCTTCACACTTCCCCCCTCCCTTTCTTTGACCTTTCTTTTGTTCTTTTTGTTTTTTAAACGAAAAGCTCCTAAGGATTGTGGCTCTTAGGGTGACATCCAACAGGGTATTCAACCTATGCCATCCTATAGCAGGGCAGCACTTTACTGTACAGCTTCACCAGTGTCTTTTCAATGGTACCAAAAAATGTCGCTTTTTTGTTTGTTTGTTACAACCATATTATGAAGATTGTCCCGGTCTATAGCAAAGCTTGCCTTGGAGTGATTTGGATTCAGTTCATTCCCAAAGTAAAATTGTCTTAGGGCAAGAGAGATGTTATATTTATTCATTTCTGTACACCATAACATAAGCAGACTAGAAGATCATCACTTACTTAGACCCAGTTTGTTTTAAAGCTACCACACAGCGGCTTCATTCATTTCTGGTGGATGTGACAAGTGATTGCCATAATTAGCACCACCGTTGACGGATATTGAAGAAAACGGAGGACTTGGACCAAAAACTTCTGCAGACATGGAGTGCAAAGAACCTGGAAGGTTGGGCTCAGGGCTGGGTGAGTCTCCAGGAGGGTGCGACATTATGTCAGTGAAGCGCTGAGCCTCACTAGAAGGGTGGTGTCCGGGTAATGGGTGATCCATTCCACCCAGAGGAGTTCCTGATGGCCCAGAAGAGGGCACAAAGGGGAGATCGACTGGTGTCTGAGCTTGAGATGAAGGGGGTCCTTGTGGGAAGAAATCATAATTGCTTCCAGGGCCATAATACTCGCTCTGATAATCTACCAGACAAAGAGAGAGAGAGAGAGAGGGAGAATAATGCAAAGGAACCAAGTGTAAAAAAATAAAAGAACTAGATAGCCATAAGGCAAACTAGGTGCCTTAACCTGGTCCAAAACTAATTAAAATCAACAGGAGTCTTTCCATTGAGCTCGTTGGGCTTTGAATCAGGCCCTCAGTTAGGCACCTAAGCAAAACCTAATGTCTCAGCACCCAGGTAAACACCGAAATAAAGTAGCTTGGAGCCCAGTAGCCCTTACTTCCCAGTTGAGCCCAATGGGAGCTGGGGGCAGAACGCTTTTGCCAATCTGGCCACTTCACTCAGGTGCCTAGAGAGGTGCTAAACACTTAGAAAAATCTGGCCCTGCATGTAGGTTCAGGTGCTTAGCTTCAGGGAGAGGCTGGCCTGTTAGTGTATTTCATTCCCCAGTGCCCAACTGGGCTAGCTGCTGTACCACTTAAAACACACAGAGTACCTCACCTGCTCCAAAGAGCTCACAGTAAGTAAAAGAATTTTGGGTTTTTAAGGTGCACTGGTATTATGTACTTTGCCCAAACAGGGATCTGCTTCATTTTTCAAATTTTGGCAAGTCTGCAAAGGAATTCCATCCTCCTTTCTCTAAAAAAGTCACCATTTTGATAAAAACAAAGAAAAATAAATGCACTCAATTTAAAAGCCAATACTGCTTAGCTGATATGATATTCTGCATCCTGGTCCATTGGAAAGACTTGGTTCAAATTGTTTGAGCCGGAGGGACCCATCCCAGTTGATCGTGGCCCAAAGAACATATATAGCACCTTTCCTAAATGTCTGTCATTTGATCTACTGAAATGTCCCTCCGCCCTGTTCACGATGGAGCTTTCACACCACCTCAAATTACTTTAGCCAAGGAATGTAGGGGAAACTTCACCGATTTAAATAAAGACAAAAAGGGAAAGGATGAGCAGTGAATGACTGTGAAACTAACCAGATGGCCGTTCTTTTAAAAGGCTTCTGAAAACAATACTGGCGGATTCTGTTGTTTTATGCCCGGTCCTTATTCTCACTTCAGGAAAATGCCACGGATCAAAGAGTTTATTTCTACACAGAGCCCAGCTGACTGCAGGATGGGACTACACAGTCTCTGGCTCACTACATTAGATTGCATTCTTCATTTTTGTGCCCTCGCGTTCCCTTCATTTCCCCCTCCCCCGGACTGGTTTTGCGAGGCTAAAGTGTTTGTTTATTTCCCTCACCGCCCTTTTGCGCACTAATTCCAGCTGGAGTGGAAATGGAAGGCTTTCTACACATTCTCTCTAAAGTAGCTAATTTATAATCATACAAATCTCAGGAAGAGCCAAGGACCAGTCAAGGCAAGGAAGAGAGGGGTAGCCTTTCCCTTTCCCTCTTCAGATCTTTATTTCCAGTGATTCATTAGTGGCAGCCAGAGGTTGATAATCAGTCCTGATTTCACAGCCAGTCCCCTCTTTTGTATTTACAGGGATCTGGGAAATAAGTCCTCCACCAACCAGAAATGTTAGACCTTCTATGCTTCCCCCTCCCCTTCCTAACATGCAACACACTCAAATAAGCCCTCCCCCAAACTTTGCCAATAGATTTCAACTTGGCTCTAGAAAGCAGGGAGTCCATAAATATTCAGAGTGCTCAATTATTTATGCAAGATTTCTGGAGATGAAAACAGGCCTGAAGGAGAGAAACCTCCCCTAAGAAGAATACCCAAAGCCCAGGCAGAGAGAAAATCCCCCCCCCCCTAAAAAACATCGAATGAGAGCAGGGGCCATTCTCAACTGAGGGGTGACATTTTCAGCAGCTTTCCTTCCTGTCTTTTTAAATTCTCTCCTTCAGGTTGTGTGTCCCTCCAGCGGGTTAGTGCTTCCCTGATGGGAGCTACCTATCTGCCCACCTGTCCCACGTACTGAAATCCTCCCCCCATGTGAAACGGAGAGAAAAATCTTTTGCTTCTATGCTGCGCAGCTGCTGGGGGGGGGGGGGGAAGGGGGGGAAGCGTTCCCTGCCTGTCGCTGTTCCAGGGGGGGTAGCTGGGTTTGTTGTTGGGGGGGGATCCCCCTTAGGAGAAATTTCTTCCCCTTCCAGCCGTGCCAGCTGTTGGGCCTGGGGCACTTGGCCTGACCTTTGTCTCTCTTCACCTGCGGCGCCTCTCTACCCGGCGCTCTCACCCACCTCCATAGAAAGAGAAGGGCCCGTTGGGGATGAGCTCCCCGGGCTCCAGCCGGTCCACCAGCGGCCTCATCCTGCGGGGGCTGCGGAAGAAGGCGTGCCGGCGGGCCCCCAGCGCGCTCAGCTGCTTCATGCGTCTCTCCTTGGAGCGCCGGTTCTGGAACCACACCTGGGAGCGGCAAAAGGAGACGGGAGGGATGAAAGAGCCGCCTGGGCCGGGCTGAGCTCCCCTTCCCCCCTGCAAGCGGGGCTGGCCACTCCGCCTCTCCAGCCACCCGGCACCTAGCCGCGTCCACACAGAGCCAGGGTCGTGTGTGCGCGCACCACAGCGGTACCGCGCCCCTGCACTGCCCCTCTTACAGCCCCTCTCCCCGCGGGCACACAGGCTGCCCTTCCTTAGACAGATGCAGCCCTGCATAAAACCCAGACACACCAAGGCAGAGGCGCAGATAGATATTTTACCCTCCCCTGCAGAACAGACCCCGGGACCCGGCCCACTCAGTCCTTCACCAAGGGGAAGATTTTTATCCAGGGTTCAAACCACCCCCCGCCAGGAACTGTCCCTTTAGTCTATGAAAAGGGAGGCAGGATTTTGACTCCCTCTGGGCGGCTCAGCCCCCACTTTCCTAGGGTTAGTTCTCGTGTTTGTTTGCTCTTTCTGCCCCCATTCCGCTCCGGTGTCAAGCCTGGCTCCGTCCCGGGGTGCAACCGAATTAGGAGCCAGCACCTCTTTCCCCCCTAGGACCCTCCGCGGAGCCCCCGGGGCAGGAGAGGCGGCTGATGAATAGCAAAGTGCGTGAACCCATCTGGACGCTGGTGACAGCCTGTATATCACTGGAGACAGGCTCCAGACAGCAACGGGTTTTTAGGGGCTTTCTGGCCCCCACCCCTGGGAAAGCCTCGTCTTTTCTGACTTGAATTCTCGACACCCAGAATACAGTGAACTGACTCCCGCTTTGTAACAGCCCAGGCGAGAGGGGGAGTCCCAGAGCCGGCAACAGTGAGAGAAGTGGCTTCAGCCCAACGCCCGCGGCGCCGGGCCGGCTCAGCTGGGGGTGGGTTTTCATTCTCAAAATAAAGACAGGGCCGCCTAGAAAATGGCCTGGAAAGGCTAAACATAAATAAATAAATAAATTAAATAAAAAAAACCACTGGGAATCCTCGGGAGCAATTTCTCCAAGGGCTTCGGCAAGATTTAAAAAAATAATAATAATAATAAATCTTTTGGCCTCGCAGACGGATTCTAAGAATGGGTTTTAAATAAAGAGGTGCGCTTTTCTTTTAAATAAAACCAAAACCAAGCCCTCAGCGCCTTAACTCCCGGGGTCACTAATTAACGCCCGCGGTCTCACATACTGGGCCGGGGAAACCCCGCTCAGGGCAAACAAAGGCGGAGGTTACGCTTCTTTTAAGGGAAAAACAGCGGATACCGGGGCTCAGTCCTGTCATCTGTATTCAGGCAAAACTCACTGAAGATCAGGTCCTCTGTTGTTCCAATTTTAACAACACGGCAAATATATTTCCCATGAACAATACAACTCAGTTTACACAAACCTCCCTCTGTATACACACAGACACACATTATATTTACACATACATACATTCAGCATTGAATGTATGTATGTACATTATTGTGTGTATGCATATGTAGAGTGTATATTGTGTGTATATGAATTCACACAATTATATATACACACACACATAATGTACACAGATACACCCTTTATTCATATCTTAAAACCAGCTAATTAACATATACGCGCACAGCTCTCTGTGTGTAGACACACATATTCGTGTCTATATATATCTCTAAACTGTCCTCAAATATACAGTCAGTGTTGAATTGAACATTTCAAATCAGGCCCTTGGTTCTTTGACTCCAGCTGCAGGTCAAGAATGATTGAGTTAATTCTTATTACCCTGACAAGATTACTCCTAATTATCCTCACACTGAGACTCTCCAATCTAACCTCGCCTTAATGGTCCTTTAACCCCCCATTACCCCCAGCGCTGCGGGTTTATAAACCTTTTAATAATTCCAGCGCATTGTCATTCTTATTTATCCATTAACCCCTCACATTTATGGTTATTAATTTCGATACCATTCGCAGCTTCTTTAGCACTTTCTGCAAGAAGCAGGGTTGCATGTTTTTGTTAAATAAAGTCTGTGCCCGGTGTTAGGAGTCAAATCTCTGCAGTTTTCACGCAGGCAAAACTTCCCCTGAGGGTTGCGGGAGTCTTGCCCGGGCGAAGGCTGCAGGGCTGATCCCCCGTAACGTGCACCGGTCACTGCAGGAACAGGACGGCTAGGAAAGGCCAGGACTATTTCTAGCAGCGACGGCGGTTCACATTTCTCTTCAGTTTGAGAGGGTCCGCCCAAAAGGTCACTCTAGAAATAGTAGGTTTGTTTAAAAAACAAACAAACAACAACTTGGAAAGAATAACGCTAAATATTCCTCGATCTGGTCATCTTGAAAACCAGCGGGTACCCCTTAAATTTGGGCTGGATTATTTGCTCTGCTCGAGGCACGCTGTCAATATTACAATATATTCTGGACAACTCCCTTTCCTTCATTTCTTCCTGGCCGTTTCTCCCGGGCTTACAGTACGTTTTCCTTTCCCTCTTTTCTCTGTTTTCCTGCAGAAAGACTTCCTCTGGGTGCTTCCCCGTTTTCTACTTTTTGTATGCCTTGCCGGTACAAAATACTGCTGGTCCTTTTTGGAACAAAGTCAAAGCTTTATACGTTTCCTGTATATGTCAGGAGCCAAAGGAAAGGTGGATACAAAATGCATGAAAGGTTTTAACCCTCTCAGGGATCTCTCAACCCAGCCCCACAGGAGGAAGTTCAATAAACACCAGGCTCTGACCACATAAAGCAGCTGTTTGTATACATTAGGATCAAAAACTTACATTGCAATTATATATATAAATGCCCAACTAGAACGCCGATTTCCCTTGTTTTTTCTTTCTTTTGTTTTGGAAACTGACCAGTATCCTAAACACACAAGCCTTTGCTTTCCCTTTATTACCATGGCTATGGGAGGGATAAATAGGTCTCCTGCAATTCTGTGCACAGAGTCGCTAGGGGCTAGATTCTCACACTAGATTTGCTCCAGAAGCGGCCCTGTTGATTTCAGCGGTCGGAGTAAGGACTGCGCAGCGTGAGCGGGGGTCTGGGTATCTTGCCCCTCTGGCGGCTTTTTGCTACCCAGGGGAGGCATTATTATAAGTCCCGACTCTTTAACTCGCTTGGCAAGTCTGTCCCTTCTCTCCCCTTTCATTGAGATGGTGCGGAGCTGGAAAGTGCATCATCGAAAGTTTAACTTTGAAACCAGCCGAATTGTATTTTGGAGGTTTGTTTGGAGACCCCCGCATGGGGCCTGACTCAAAGTCAGCAGGAGCCTTTCAGTGGGCTTTGGATGGGGCGATTAACCGACTGGAAAACCCTCCTCCCAAACACAATGTTAGCAAGCGAGCTGTACACACAAACTGGCCCCAAGGTAGCTGAGGCTGGGACTGGATTTTGGTACCTGAATGACTCGCATGTTGAGCCCGGTTTCTTGGGCCAGCTGTTCCCTGATGTGCCTGGTGGGTTTGGGGGTAGCTGCGAAGGCTGCTTTCAGTGTCTCGAGTTGTTTGGCTTTGATAGTGGTGCGGGGACCCCTTCTCTTGGCCCCCAGGTTCTGATCATCATTCTCGTTGCTGCCCGCTTCCTTGTCTGACACGTTTGCACTCTCCGAGTCTTTCGCGTCGTCTTGGGAAGGATCTTGGGAATCCGGAGACAGACTGGGGTCACTGCCGGTAGTGGCTAGGCAAAAGGAAAAGGGGTGTGTGGGGGGGAATCACACTCACATCGGCTGTGCTGAGCATTGCCTTCACCCTAGCACCACACATCGCACGCGCTGTAACACAGGCGTGTGGAGATGAGACAGCTTCCCATGCACCTGGAAAACCTTCAGAACTTTCCCCCAGCTCGAGCCCCCTTTCCGCTCCCCCCGCCCCCCCCCCCCGTCCCTACAGCCTGGGGAAGGGCATGTGTTTCTCTGATCTTTCCTAGGGCACTCGTTTTTACTGGAAACTTGAATATCATAACCCACTCCCCATAAAAATGAGCATGAATTTAGATGCAACATCCATAGATTTTGAAGGCCGGAAGAGTCCACTGTAATCAACTCATCTGACCTTGTCTAAAGCTTTTTTAAAAACCTACCTCGGTGTCAAAAATGCATTCATTTTATTTCAGAGCATTGGGTGCCGGTAGGATTAAATAAAAATAAAATACATTTCAACTTTTAAATCTGCCTTTCACCGCTGCAAATGTTTATCTAATTGATATTTAGTATTGATTTCGGCAAAGCAGCCCTCATATCTTGCAAGACCTCGCATCTCTTCCTCTGCTGTGATTCTACTTAAAGGGACTCCAAATGCAACAGTTGCAAAATTCCAACCGGTACAAAATTCCAACCGGTACAATATACCCTGTATCAGATTGCAAGTGGGCACGGCAGTTGCTGGTAATAACACTGCCTGAAATAGTTTGCTCTGTTCCTCACAGACTGCTCAAGAAGCGTTCCTGTAGGAGTCAAAATTCATGCTCTGAAAATATTGCCCAGTGGCATCAATCACGTTCTCCTTTTCTATTTAATCAGACCTGAAAGGGCGTGCGACACTAGCTTGGGAGACTGGTTATAACGTCGGAGTGTAAAGGGGCAGACTTCTCTCACCCAAGATCCCCCACACAGAAGGCTCCCATGTTATTACAAACGGAAACGAAACCGACTATGTATAGTCTGAACAAATATTTGTGTTTATAATGCACTATCAGCCTGCACCCGACAGTCATTTCTGATGGCAAAAATGTACCGTTCAAAAATTAAACGTAAGTATACAATTAAAAACGGTAAATGACTACTGATCGTCTTCCCCTTGCAATGTGCATATGTTGCATTTCAGAGCTGCACCCAAGTGACTGAGTTATCAACGCATCTGCAAATCAGGAAGGTTTCCTGCTCCCAATTTAGCTTCTATTATAAGATGGGAAAGTTGAGTTTGCTGAGGGGGTGGCCCAAAATCTTTACTTGCCTATATATATATATATAACAAGGGAGAGCAAGCAAGCAATTTTGTAGAACTTTCCTTATACAAAGAGGGATAAGAGAGAGGTCCCCTGGAGTCTTCAGGTTGATTAAAATACTATGGTGTGTATATGTGTACGTGCGCGCGCACACACACACACACGCACACACACAGATCCAATGCCCACTGAAATCAATGGGAGCTCTCAGTGGGCTTTGGATCAGGCCCCGAGTGCCAGACATCCCTCTTTGCAGACCCAAGCTGTATTTTAGCCTTTGGCCAGGCAGCTGGTAGCCTGGCTGGAGAGTGACTGGCAGAGGACTCCTCACCTGAGTGCAGGCTGGTCTCTTTGGCAGTATTGCTGTTATTTAGGTAATCTTCTTTGCAGACAAACTTGTTCTCGTCGATAATATAGAGCTCCTCGCCGGTGGAGAGCTGTTTGTTACACATCATACAAGTAAAACAGTTCAAGTGGAACACTTTGCTCCTCGCCCTCCTGACCAAGTCACTGGGGGAGATCCCCTGGGAGCAGCCGGCACACTTGGTCCCAAAACACCTGGCAAGGGAGAAAGGGTGGAAGAACAAACACCAGGATCAGCGCGTCATATGGGTGACCCGCAGGAGTCTAGTACTAGCAGAATTTAAAAAATAAATACTGTACTAGCAGTATTTCGAAATTAATTTTTTTCTTTTTATTCGGGGGAAAGGAAGTAGGAAATAGGGCCACATTTCGTTAAAGCTGCTAAACTTGTATAAGTGAATAACCCCAGCCCCCCCCGCATTGCCTTCAACGAACATTTAAAAAAAGCATTTTTTCCTACAAAAGTGCAGTGTTGATCCATGCAGAAAAATTTCCTCCATTATATATATATTGTATCTCTATCGTGAATTATGTGTTAAAAAGAAGTGATCTGGGAAGAGGATATATTGCTGGAAGATTAATTAAAACATTGGAGCTGGGTTGTGGAGAGTTTCCCCTTTAAACCTTGACACATTGATTAACGACGCTCTAATAAACATTAAGCAGAGTTTCTTATATATTATCAATTTGTCAAGGGCCTTGCATTGTGTGTGCGCGCCCTGGATGAAGGGGCTGGGTCTATAAAGATTGTAGGATTGCTTGGCACATTGGAAGGCCAGTGCTTGCATTTGATCGGTCACCACTTAAAAACTTCGGGGGAGGGAGGAGAAAGACACCCGGTTCATATATTTTAGCCTGGTTGTACAATATTAGCCTTTTGCAATACACCTGAACTCCTGGTGCAGATGAAAATATAATGCTTGTTTTAAAATAACCTATTTCCCTGTACTTGTAATAAATGTTGTTGCCATTTGCCCTACAGGCCTGTCTATGAGCATTTATACACGTAGGACCATTTACATTATTTTAAAAGCAGGGGTCTATAAATCTTCCTCTAGGTTTTTAACTGAATGGCACACAGCCCTGAGAAATATTTGCAGCCCGTAGCCTGTGGTTGGGATCTGCCGCACGGATCTGACAAATATTTGCACTTTACTCGGTTTGAGGACTTTAAACCATTTTTTAAAAGGAAAGCCGCCTTAGCTGAATATCGCTTGGCAATGCGGAAATGGCAGAGGGAAAAGGAGAATGCAAACGAGTATAAACCAGAGCCTTTGTGTTTCTCCATATTGAAATCAATAAATACAATTTAATTTCATAACACATAAGCAAGACAAGGAAAGAAATTTACACGAGAGGTTTGTGCGAGAGCCAGGCACACGCTCTCCGCAAAGGGAGAGAGATCCGGCCTTTCCATTTCCATAGAGGGGACAATTTACAAGGGGGGAAAAGATCCCAAGGACAATTTCAAGAATTAGGAGATTTTTGCAAGAGAATCAAATTTTGCGGAGCGAGTCAATTTCCGTGGGCCGGGCTCTATCTCGCCGACAAGTCAGTGTGGACTGTCCCAGGCAAGACCCGAGAAGTTGAAACCCTGGTATTGCTTCTCTGCAGCGTGGCAGCTGGATCCACTATAATCACCTCGGGTTTGGGGGGTGCTCTTATCCCAGAGCCGTGGATGCTGGAGGGGGCGGGGGGTGGGGAAGGGAGGTGGTTGTGAAGTGTTTTTCTGACAGGGATACAGGGTGGGATGTGGATTGTTACATCTGCTGCGTCGGGGGTGGGGTAAGAGGGGGATTTGTTTGTATACAGGCAGCTTCCTCTTGGAGAAACACGTTTATTATTCAAATCCAGTTATCACATATTGACTAAAAATCGCAGACAGCTTTAACGCGGCAGCCTCCACGCAGACTTCCCCCAGTTCTAGCTTTGCCCGAGAGCCTCAGATAGCAAATGTGTTATTTCCTATTGAATGATCAATTCTGAATACACAGGGGCTGCAAACAGGGGCACAAGGGTCTCCAGACAAACTTTTAAGGGAAGGGGGGGGCGGGTGGATCTTTCTACTGTAGATCGCGTGGCTGTTAAAAAAAATCGTAATCAAGGCGGATACTGCATTCCTCCTGTAATATCGTTTAAGCAACGTCCTCACTGATAAGGAGGGCATCAAACTCCCAAAGCAGAGCGCTGCCTTTTCCTCTTATTATCAAAGTTAAATCCAGCCGAAGAGAGTGTGATTTGTTTTTAAAAAGTCTCTCAAATATACAAATAATTGCGCTTGTGATATTAGCTTTTGGTCAATATAATGCACTTCAGTTGGCGGGGGAAAACGTGGGGAAGATTCTTGTCTCCTCCCTATTTTAGTGACTTTTTTTTAAAGACTTGCACTTTGCCTGGCAGCAGCGAAAACTGCATTTTATCTGGGCCTTTCAACTCCCAGGGCTCCAAAGAACCCAATGGCAAACTCCCATTGATTTCCATAGGGCCAGGATTTCACCCCAAGACTGGCAACGTAGGGCAAGGGAGAGATCACGTACATGATCTTATTTTAAGGATAACGATGTACACCTCTGGCCAACGATCATTTTAATGCCCCTCGTAAGCCCCAGGGAAATATTGTTAAATACATGGGGGCTACGCAATTCTTAGATTTGTTTTAAAGATGGGGGAGGATGTTTCATTGGATAATCGTTCCTGTTGGGTCTAGGATCACAATACAATATAGTCTGGTGATTCTAACATTTGCAGGTAGACTAAATAATACGAATTACCTCCCTTTCCCCCCAAATAAACAACAACAAATTCTCTGGGAAGTTGTAAAATGTTATGAAACTGCAGGGGGACGGGGGGGGGGGGACTAGATCTTCTAAATCCTATGATTCTCTTTGAAGTGTAACCGAGGGAGGTGAGCACCCGGCTTGCGGCAGAGAATCGTCCTTTGGTGGCTGATTTAAACCAGACCAGTCTCTGCACCCACTGGGCTGGCATTACATGCTAGAGACTGGGGTGTTTTTTCTCCCAGAGGAAGAAGCCAGTTCTAGTCCCTGACACTCTCACCAGCCCCCGCCTTTAAAATGGGCACAGAAAGAGACGGCACTTTCCCTAAAGAAACCTCAGCTGGATCGTTTCTCTTACTTATATTTTCTGGGGAAGGAGAGGGGGATCGGGGGTAGATACAAGGCCGGGGGGGGGTGTCTCTCAGGAATCAGGCCTTTTAAGGCGCACCCAAGAAGTCACTAGTTCAAAGCGAACTTTGGAACGGAAGTTTTTTCCCTGCTCTGCGCCCAGGGGCCCGGCCCTTGACGGACACTCGCCAACGATCCGCGATAACCTCTCCGCTCCCCGGGGCGCTGGACAGCCGAAGAGGTGACCCCAGCCGCCTTTCTCCCCTCCTCTTCCTCGGACATTTCCCCTTTGCCAAGGCAAACTTATGCCCGCCCTCTCCGGGTAACACTGCAACAAACCCAAAGGCCCTCCCTCCTTTTGCACCCTTCCCACGACATCACCTTGAGCAAGAGAGCTGAAGGATATTTGTGTGTGCGCGCTGGGGAGAGGCCCAGGATGGGGAATACAAAAATAATAATAATAAAAAAGCATCGCTCCTATTAAAAAAATGGGTTAAAAAGGAGAATTGTGAGCCACGGCTTCCGGCGGGGGAGTCCGGTACTTACCGAAAGAAGTCGTTTTTGCAGTAAAGCTTGCCTTCTCTGGAAAAGCATTTCTCTGTCAAATTGCATTTACATTCACAGCACTGAACACACTTCACATGCCAAGCCCTGTCCAGTACATTCAACAAAAACCGGTCCAAGATGGGCCGTTTGCAGCCGGCACAGTGCACCATTGTCTTTGGTTATTTTGAGAGTGGGGGGGGTTGGCTCCCAGATGTCAAGCAAAAAAAAAAATTTAAAAAAGAAGAGATTACACCAGCGTCGGTTTTTGTGTGTGTTTTAAAAGCCTTGCAGGAGAAAAGGGGGGAAACAAAAGGGGGAAAGGGAGGGAGAAAATCTTCTTTCAAATGTCCTAGCAGGGGTACACAAATCCCCAAAGAAAAGAAACAAAAACAAAAACACCCACGGCCCAGCTTTTCAATACAACAGCAGAATCCCGGCCAATAAAATAATAATTAATAATAATAAAAAAACCAACAATAACACAGATCAACGCGCATCTAATAATAATAATAATAATAATAATAATTAATCATTAAAAAACAAATGCGATGAGTTTTCTCAGGTCTGAGGTAGAGCAGTCAGGAGTCAAAGTGCATCTGCTTTTCCCAACGAGAAATCAAAAGCAAGGAACAAAAAAATAAAATAATCAAAAGGAGCTTTGGATCCTAACCTAGTCTCATTGCCCTAATCTGTCATGGATGCCGCCCCGGAGAGGGAGGGAGGGGGGAGATGCTTGTTGTTATATAGACAGATATATTTTCATACTATAAATCAGCCAGATGTATCTCCTCTCGCTGGATGTGGCTACAGTCTTCTTGACACAAGTTCAAACGCCCCCTTGTATATTTCAGCAAGACAGGTTTACCTACCCCTGTTTATTTGTCTAGTCCACTAGTCAAAACTCCTAGCCTTGTCCATGCAGAGACAACAGTGCATTGCATGCTTTTTGTTGTGGTGGCGGTGGTGGGTTAGTTTTGTTGTTGTTGGCTTTTTGTTTGTTTGTTTTTTTTTGTTTTGTTTTTTTTGTTTTTTGTTTTGCTCTCTTGACAGTCTTCTGCGCGGCGCTCGGCGAGATGTTCCAACCGGCGGAGGAAGAGGAGGGTCTGCAGGGCCGGAGGCTCTGGTTGAGAAAAAGAAAGGTCTTTAAAGAGGCGAGCCTCTCTCTCCCGTCTGGCGTGTGCGTGTCGCTCTCTGCGCGGCTCCGATCCCCGCTCCAGGCAGCTTCTCGCTGGACTGCATGTTCCCGGCAGCTTAGGAGCCAGAGCCTTATGCACCGATCCCCCACGTCACGGCCGCGGCCAGCCAATCACCGTCCCGCTGCCCTCCTCCCACCTCAGCAACCCATTAAGCATCCTTCCCAAGCTGGGATGGTACAGTGAGACCCATTTATAGAGAATAAGAGGAAGCGACCCATTGTCAAAATTGTTAGGTAAGGCCACATTGTCTTTTTTTTTTTTAATGATTATTTGGTAAGGTACCTGAAGTGCACTTTGGGGGAAGAGATGGCTAAGGAACAGGAGTGGCTGTAGTGGTTTATGAGCGATAGCTCACAAGGTGTGCCCAGCAGAGAGACACACAGAGAGAGTGATAAAACTGACTGGTAGGTAATATATTTTTTTTTCTAGCTCAAGAGGAGAACTGTGCCTGTATAAATATAATTTAAATACTGGGGTCTTGTTATGGTTGTTGTTGAGCAGAGCATCTGTATGGATGGGAGGTTACAGCCAAGTGTCCTGATTTAATGTAATGACCTTTGCTAATAATTTTACTGACTCAAAGAAGGACAAATTAGTAATCTTTACAAGACATGCAAAGAGAAGAAAGTTTAGGGGCTAATAAATGGAAGACAGTTTTCAGGAAAGCAAGGTTGAGTTTTTACACAGCAGACGGTAATTGCCTTTGAGTAAACACAGTTTAGAACATTTTGCTTTATTTATGACCAGAAAACCCCCCCCCGAAGACCCATCTTTTGGGAAAGGAAAAAGAAAAGTGTGAAAACTCTCCTGCTGTCTGAGCCACATCATATTGTTTATTGGCTTTATGGAACAATCCATTCTGCTAGAGAAAAGGATATTTTGTATGAACTTTTGGGGGGACAAGAACTAAGGTGCCCGTTAATTTATAGACAGAGCTTTATGAGTTTTCAGAAGGCTTAAACCTGGGCAGAGAACTCATATACCTTAGATCCGATATAAATTAATATTTTTCTGGTTTTCAACAGAGTATATGTATTTATTCATGTTCTTTAATATTCATGTTGGGATATTTTTTAAAAAATCAACTACTCCGAAATGATTAATTTGCCAGCATTTGTAATATAAAATTGGAATCAAATGATAAACGCAGTTTATTTAACGAACCTCTTTGCAAATAAAAATTAATTCGATGTTACCTTAAAGGGATTTGGCTAATGACTGATCAGTTAGGAAAATATTTGGTTTCTCCTTGGGTTTTGCATTTACTTTTGTCTTGTGAGATAATATTGTATGGGGATAATGTAAATATATGGCAACTGCGTCAGAAATGGCCTTTATTTGGAAATTGATGTGTCAAGTCTTGAGAAAGGTTTACCATGCAGTTGATGAAGTTTGAACTTGTTGATGATTGAAAAACTGTCCCCCTAGAAGAAAAAAAATTCTTCCAATATAAATTTTATTATAATGTATCCTGCTCGGATTCCCAAATACATTTCTGTAACAAAGTCTCCTCCCCTTCTTAATTCTTTTCTTGCTAACTAGCGGTTTTGGCTGAATGTTAATTAGCAAAGAAAGGCGATCGCTTTATTTTCTTTAAAACATTAACGGTTTAAAGGCTGGAGAAAACCATTTAAACCAAATCTCGCTGTTTTCTCCTTGAAAATAGTCCATCATTCCGTTTAGGGAAGTTTTAAAAATATGGGCTATTTGCAGGAAGGCAATTTATGGTAAAACGCATCCGAAGAGGACACTCCAACTTTAACTTCGGATTGAGTTGTAGTTCAGAACTCGGATTCATCCCCTGCTAGCTCAGCGGCTGTCCCTTCGAATCAAAGTGGACTAAAAGCGGGGCTAAAGACTTCCCTTTCGCGAAACTACGTTACGGTTTCGTCATATTCCTAACTCGCCTCACTTCAGTTTAGTTCATATCAATTTTTCCCTCATCATAAAAAACATCAACCCCAATTCTGCTCATCCTGTCGCCCAGCAGCGAATTCCACTCCGTTCCCCTTCGGATGGCTGAAGCCTATTGGACGTTCACACCGAGAAGCAAACAGTGGGGATAACGTTCTGGTTTAAGCTACACAGACCGAATAAAGCCTGAGGGGGAAA
Organism: Natator depressus; assembly: GCF_965152275.1. Taxonomy (NCBI): domain Eukaryota; kingdom Metazoa; phylum Chordata; order Testudines; family Cheloniidae; genus Natator; species Natator depressus. The sequence goes on along the minus strand of NC_134250.1, from coordinate 7,663,165 downwards.
CCACTGGAGACGAAGTTGGGAGTCTGCGCCAGTGGCGGGATAACATAGGTATATAAGGGGCGGCTCTCAAACAGATCCAGGCGGGCACAAAGCCCCTTTTCGATACCGATCTCCGGTCTTTATTTATTTGTCTAAACCCCGGCAGCTGCTCCATTTCTCAGCTCCGGCTGCAGCCCAAGGACCCAGCGCTTGGACTGCAAACTGAAGACCTCTCCACCCCACTCCAACTCCTCCTCCTCCTCCTCCTTTGCCAACGTTGTGGGAACTGGAGCTTTAAAGCCAGGCACGGCTCAGTTGGCCTGACACACACAGAAACACACACCCGTGTCTGCCGGATGGGACCCAAGGCGCCCGGGCTCTCTCTCCCAGCCGCCCTCCCTGAGCTTGTTGGTTTCCATCCTCTCCGAGTTTATTGGTAAAACGTTAAACCCTGGAATCAATACATCCATCCACAAAGCCCCCGACCCTCCCTTTCCACATCCTCAACCCCCTTTTCGCCCTGCATATGGGCTTCTTCTCATGTAAAACAGAGGGAAGGGATGTCTGGGATGGCCATGGTCCTATAGACCCTATAAGGCGACAGCTGTACTCTGCTATCAAGGGACCTCTTCCCTTTGACTGCCGGTCCCCAAGTGACATGTGTTGGTCAGGGATGAATAAGAGAGAGAAGATGAGCATCTTATGCACATCATCTTTCCATGGTGTGCGTGTTTTTTAAGGCGTTAGCAAAAGCATCTGGTGAGAAATAGAGAGAGATTATACGTGTATATATACACACAGCGGTGGTAGAAACCCCGCCTCCGAAGAGTTTGTCAGGGGAAAGGTACCCAGGGACCCTTGCTGAAATGGACCTTAAACAGGAAGCCCCTGCAAAATGAACCCAAAGACAATGGATCTGATGACACTCTGCCAGGGCAGGGTTTCTCCCTCTTTCCGTAAAGGCTGACTAAGGTGGGATTCACTATGTCTGTTTAAACAACTTTCCACTTGTTTTAAATGTAGGGGGAGACCCCAGGCTCTTCTAACACAAATAATCCCTGGATGTAGTTTGCCTCTTCTACTCCAAACTGAAAAATACCTTCTCCCAAAACCAGACAGAGAACAATAAGAATTCTTTGTTTCTTTAAACGAAAACTATTAGGGTTCTACCCTGATAAATCAGGAGAGGGTCGGTAGTGATGCCTCGCTGTGGAAACTGAAGCCCAGGAGTTTGCAAGGAAGATTAATAAAGTCATCTGATCATATAAAATGCTTGGCACTCCAACTGGCATGTTAGATGTACTGGCATTTGCTTAAATACATTTGCATTCAGATGCCCGGGAGCATCAATCCTTATTCGCTGTTTGTGCACCAATCCGGTCCTTCAGTGCCATTTGGTTTTGCCTTTCAACCAACAACATTTGTGTTCCCTTTCCACCCACCCTTGCTCAGACTTGACATTTTGTATTGAACACACACACAATTCTCTCCAGTTAAATTAAGATGGGTTTCCTCCCGCGGCAGTTAAATAAGAACCGGCTTTGCAAAGGCCGCGTCATTCTATGGGAAGTCAGTGTCGTTTCATTGTGGGAACGAATCCCCCTGGTTCACAACACAGTCCTGGATCTGGAGTGAGTTTTGTAAAATGTGCAGTGAAGCGGGTCTGCCCAGGATGCCGGACTCTGAGAGGAGGGACCCAGGTCATGACTGGGAACTACTGAAGTGCCCACAGAGAGATTACAACCTGCTTTCACTGTTTTCCCCCTAATGATTTTAGGAGACTGGAGCACTGGCCTGGAAAGCACCACACTTCCAGCGCCAAACCGCTAAAGCAAACCTGCCTTTTGATCAGATACATTTTGAAAGGAACATTGATTTATTGTCAGGATTTCCTGGCAAGCCATTTTCTGGCTGGGGCGAATAATTCTAAAAGGCACAGAGTTTGCTTCCTGCTTTACAGGCCACTTGCTGTAGCGGGTCATTAACGTGATGTAGTGGGAGGACCTCTATGGGGGTTAAAACAAAAAGCAAAAAACCCTCACACCGCTCCAGATCCTACAGACAGACTTCGGGTCTGGAGTTTGGCTTGGACAAAAGACAAAACAGTTGCTTAGCTTCCCTTTCCTTGTGCGTTGTTTGATTCACCCTTTGAGAAGATATCCTGCAATCCGGAGCAGGAACAGTCCATACCTGTTTCTGGATAATTCTAGCCCGTGTCCTGTCCCAATCTAGCTAACTCTGCTAAAGACACAGGAAGGGATTGTTCCAGTTAAGCGTGGAGTGCCAAAGGGGAAGCGGAGTGGGGAAGATTTTCCCAGGTCTTTCCCTAGGAGCCGTTCACACTGAAGGAGTCCGTAATCCCTTCTCTGGGAAGTGGGATCAGCAGCAGGCTCCAGGGAGCCTTTCCTGCCCCAGGCTTGCATTGCAGGGGAAGACGTTTAGTGACCCAGGCCAGCTGCATTTACGGCCCTATTCCCTGGAGTGCCCAGCCAACTCGGAGAGGGAGGGTTGTGATTTGAATGTCCTCAGCCATCCATTGAAAATGTCAGGGCTATTATTTACATCGTATTTACGTCGCAGTGAGCAAAAAATAAAACCAAGACAAAACGCTCAAATCAACCCAACCCCCCAACCCCTCTTTTGCGCCGACTAACCAAACCGATGTCACTCACCAATCTATGGCTGTCTAGGAGGAAAGACACATCACTTCTCTCGCTGGCAGAGTCACGGCCGGACAGGTTTCTGCACAAAGAGTTCAAATCCCCAGTTGTAACAGCTGACACAAGGTGTCCCTTTCTGACTCGTTCCCTCTCCCCACTTACCCCTCTTGGAACCCCGACTTGTGTCCCCCGTTTTGTCAGATGGGTTCTCTGCCCCACCTCCTCTCTTTGTTCTTTTGGAGGGCAAGAAAGGTACATTTACTCGGATGATATTGACACGCTGCTCGATAGAATTGGTGTGATGATGAGAGAGACTGGCTTGTAATCGGGAAGATGTAAGCAATGAGCTGGAAAGTCAGCACTGAAGTTTGTCGGTGAGAGATGAATAAATATTCTACAAATCTAGGGGAGTTTCACACAGAACAGTATAACTGGGGGAGAGGGGGATCTTCATTGACTTCTTGGACGAGGATCCCCCCCACCCCCAGTTTCATCAAGCTTTGTTTTCTTTCTCGTTTTTATTATTAAACAACCAGATTGCAATTCGCTTATGAGATAGGAAGGAAATTGAAGTGTGTGTGTGTGTGTGTATGTGACACACACACACTCCTGTATCACGTATTTATTGTTGGAACATGGGGGACTATCACCACACTTCAACACAAACTCACTCATTGTGACTATTTTTAATGTCGATCCAGTTTTTAAAAGGGGAAACAAAAATGAGGTAAAATCCATTTAAATTCTATTTTACGTTTAGGACAAACCAAAAGCCAGGTCCTCCCTTTCGGCTGGGTCTGGACCTGCGTTTTGTTGGTGTCTTTCCCGTTCTTTTAGTTAAACCTCGCCCTGCTTATCATCCGTCTTTCTACATCACTGCGCTCGGTAATGGGATTTATCTCTCTCCTTTATGGGGCACTAGTGTTGTACAAATATTATAGTCTCCCCATCCTCTCTATAGACTCAGCCCAGACTTGTGTAGACTAGCAACTGCGCTCAGCAGGAATTGCAAAACTCCAGACAGAAGGCATTGGAGAGTCTCGCCCTTTGAGTTATTCTAACACGCGGTTAGAGGTACCCACAGGATAGCTCTGCGGGGCACCCAAGGTTTGACACATTTGCTGTTCTGTCGGATTTTAAAAGCTCGATCAGTGAAGAAACTTCCTTTAAAATCGGGACGCGTTGCCTTGATCTGTAAATATACAGCGGGCTGCAGGCGGAATATTCCCGGGAAACGGATCCAGGGAAAGCGTCTCCTTTCTGTGCTTAGGGCAGTGGTGAACTCCGGCTCGGCTCCTTTCTCCCGCAGCCCTTGCCGCGGGGGCTAAGTGATTTGCTTGCCCTCTTTCCCCCCTTTTGGCTTTGCAACATTTAAACCAAGCCAAAGAAAGGCTGAGTTGAAAAGTTCAAGTTGAAAGTTTGCAGCGGTGCATACAGGAAAAGGAGACGGATTGTTCCCGGGATGCACGTGACATTAACCTCGGTGATCCCACATCGCTGCCTAGGTTATGCTGTTTGGGGGACTGTTCTGATCTTCAGGCATGCAACGGCCCTGAGTGACACTTCGTAATAAAGTGAGAAATATTAGTCCGGACCCAGCGCAGCTTTGATCAGCTGAGTGCGACTACATCACCTCTCACTTGAAAAAAAACCTCCCAGGGGCTGGGACCAAACGCAACAAGACAGCAACAGCTCGCCTGGAGCTGGCCAGGGAGATCTCTTCTGCACTTTCACTGCTGGGGGACATTTACCAGGTCCTTTCCTCCGGCTGGCTCCGTCGGGAGACACACTCCTAGAAACGAGACAAACCCCACCACACGAGGCTTGCACTCTCCCAGTAATTAATCCGCCCAGTAATTGGCTTTCCTCCTTCAGGTAATGGGCACAGAGTTACCAAATCACTGCTGATAGCTGGAGAGATACCAAGCAACTGGGGGTGGGGGAGAAAGCAAAAGCCCCCCTCTCTCCCCCCACCCCGCCTAGATCTCTGCCTGCTAGTGTCATGCTAGCCCATGCTAACTATTTCTAATCAACAGCGAGCAAGCCAAGATTACCTGAGCTTCCTTTCTTTTCCTTTTCAAGCCTTTTGTTTCGGGGCTCACTCCGAAAGAGGACAGCCTGCCCTTTTAAGGTTTGAACACGATTCACCCACTACAAGTGAATAGAGCAGACACGTTCCCTCTCCTCGCTCTCTTCCTCTTGCTAATGCAAGCTGGCAATTCAATTATTTGCCAGGGAATATTTTACTAGCTGATCACAGGGATACTGCTCTGACAGTCACCTTTAGCCTCCCCTTTCCCGGCCTTTAGTTTTGAGCCACTATTGTTGGTAAAACCTGTCGTTGAACGTCCTCTCCCCCCCACAGGTCTGGTTTCTTTCCTTTTCTCTTTATGTTAATCAAGTCTCCGAGCAATTAGAAAAGCCATTTTTGTTTGTTATTTTCATATTTAATGTCTATGGGTTGAACTTGCCCATGGAGAAGAAGCCAGTTCTTTGATGCCTTCAAGACCAATGGACCAACCAGAGCACCCTGAAAGTACAATCGATTTCTTGTTTCTAAGGTTCAGGGTTTTGGTAGGATTGGGTGTATTGAGAAATCTGGTGCCCAGGAGACCTATACACCGTTGTTATTCTGCTCTGTATTCAGCCTGCACACAGTTTGGAAGATCACTTAGGGAAAGTCACTGGCCAAATGGACGGGTGTCTAACGCTGGAGAGCATTGGCACACTACTGTTTGTCCCATCGTCGTCAATAATCAGATTTACTTCTCAGATCACTGCAATAACCAGCAATGTAGTGGATATTAAAATGGGTATATAAACATGAAAAGTTTTAAATGCTACGTTTCTCAGCAGAACCAAATAAAAAACAAAATGAACGCAATGAGTCTGACTCCTCTTCCTGACACAGCTGATCTCTGCTTTTAGCCAGTTTCTTTTTTAAAAAAAGAGAGGGGGGCAACTCCTTGACAAATCATATTACAACATTAAAGGAAATCGGTGGCAATAGATGTCTCCGATTAATGCCCGAGATAGAGGTTTAAATGCCCCTTTCAAATGCAATTTGTGTCCAGGGGCTGATTTTTCCCCAACGCAGACTGCTTAAACAAAAGTACTTGCAATAGGTGAATTTCATGTGCCATTTGGGGGAAGGAAACCGTCCAGTGGGCCCAACCCAAGGAAGCAGGGGACGATTTTTGGCATGTGAATATATCCCTTGGACGTGGAAGCGACAACACAAACTCCTCCAGTTCTACCTCCCCTGGCTCTTAGAGACAAAATTAAGTTCTAGCAGGATTTGTCTTCACAGCGTTGTAAGTGGTGTGGGATTCCTCCCTGAAACTTTGGGAGCCCTAGACATCTGCCAGGGCCAGATATTGACTACACACCCAACTCAGCCCACCATTTCCCCCCGACTTTCCAACTCTGCAGCACACCAGGGCTAAGAAATTCGATGGATCTTATAGATCTGTCCCCTGTAGCCCCGTCATTGGAACAGCTGTTCTTTCACTCCCAAAAGCCAATAATCCAACTGAATCTCCGCATCATTGTCCGAATTCCCTCCCTCCCCTCCCCTCCCCCCCTGCAGTAGTGTGCGGAGCGGGGAGACAAGAAGAAAAGGCCAACAACCGACGTAATTGGCTTCTACACTGCACCCTCACCCTCGGCTTCTTTGCTTGAACCCCCTTGGAGAGATTTAAGCAATTAGATTCAATTAAATGTCGTCCCCCCCCTTTTTAATATGCGCCAACACGCCACCGCTTTTAAACTCTAAACAATGCAAGAGAACACACCTGGATCTGGGGAACTAACATGAATTTATCCAGGGTCTTTGTCAGTTTCCTGTTACAGTTTGCCGGAGCTGGATAGCTGATCAAAAGGCAACAGGGGAGTCTTAGATTTCCAAATGTAAGGGGTTTTTGTTTGTTGGTTTGTTTTGCGTGGGGTGGGGAGAAATGAACAGTAATACCGAGGAGAGGCAATACAATCCAGACAAAGAACATCGAAGCCACGTTGGAATAATTTGCGACAGTTCACCCATAATCCTGGACTCTGCAGAGGGGGATCCTTGCCGGGGCACTGGGCTGCGAGACGCTGCTTTCCATCCTCCTTAACCTGACTTGCGTCTTGCCCTTTCCTTTGTGGGTGTTTCACGCCAGTTCTCTAAAAAAAGAACGTGACTTAAGCTTCCCACCCGCAGAAGCCTCCCCGTGTCCCTGTCATCGGCCCAGTGGTCACACTGAGCTGCCCGAACACCCCCTGCCCCACCCAAGCAGCGGATTTGCAGGGGATGGGAGGGGGAGATATGAACTCAAAGCCAGGTATTATCTCGAGACTACGCAACCCCGCAGTTTAGAAAGCCGTAAGTCTATATTTTCACAAGTCAAAGTTACTCTCTTGTCCAGTAGCTGCTTGTTACCTAGATCCCCAGTCACTGGATAACTTTTCCCGGCGGCCCTAACCCATAAACCTTCTTGCACAGAAACTTTCCCCACCGGAAGGGTCTTGGAAACGGTGCATGTGGCTGATTGTTATATCGATGACTAATGCACTAAACCAATATTTCAGTTAAGATGTAATTAAGCCTGGATAACTCCCCAGTACAACAAACCATTCCTGGCCCAGATCCATCACTACGGGCCCTGCAAGGTTGGTTTTAAGGAGCCGGGAACAAGATCTTTAAATGATGTATTAGTGGTCCCAAGTTTACTCTGAAACACTGGAATCGATCAGAAGGGTAAACAGTGTTGAGATGTGTCAGGAAAGTCCACCCCCAGCACGGTTGCAGCTGGGGTGGGAAGAAGCGCCTCTCAGAGAAGTTTCTGGGATTTTTTTTTTTTTTTTGGTCTGCTCCTTCCCATCTTGATTACCCCTGCCTGGATTTCATGGCACGTCGCTAAATGGTGTCGCTTACATTCCAAGCTCATGCATTGTTTATGGGGAAACAGAACTAATAAATAATTACCAGTCCAAAGAGTGTGTGCCCGAGTGGTGACTGAAGGCAAGGAAGGGAAAGCATCCGAAAGGGGGAATCATGAAAGAGCCAGCCCTGGAGGGAGAACTCTCTCCTCTCTCTCAGGCCGCAGCTTGCTTGGGAAAAGGCAGAGAGAGTGGCAAACAAACACACACAAATATCAGGCCGAATCAGCCTCCTTCCAAGGGAGAGGAAAGGAAAGAGAATGAGCGAGGGAGAGAGAGAGCAGAAGTCCATCGCCTGTCAGCTCATTCCTGCTGGCTGACAAATCCTTAGCACTTCAGAACTGGGCTTGCAGAAAGCACAGGGTGAAATCTGAAGCTGCCTTTCTCTGCTTGTCCCCGTGAAGAAAAAACAACAACAGGAACACACTGGTTCACCCAAGTGCTGCAGAATACAAGGAAATTGCTGAGAGACAGGGCAGCTTTTTTTGTAGGTTCATTTTTAATTGTACCTCAGTGCCCAGGACTCTTGTCTACCCCTGGGTTGTTTCTTTCTCTTGACCAAAGCCAGTAGTTCACAAACAACTGTAGCAAATGGGTGAGAGAGAACAACTGTGTGTGTGTGTGAATGTGTTTGAGTGTGAGAGTGAGACCTGATTGCTAGAAGGAAAACCAGTGTGTGTGTGAACATTAAAAGTTTTTTTTTTTTTTTAAGAAAAGGCAGCTAAAAGACAAATAAAAGAAACAAGTAAAGAGGGTGTGAGCGGTGGGGGAAGAAAGACCATTAAAAAAAAAAAGGGTGAAACAAACCCCACGAGGATGCAGCGAATCCCAGCTCATTCATCTTCATTGTCTCCGTGTATGCAAAAGCAACTCCAGCATAAGGAAAAGCCACTATCAAAGCCATGGCTTTATTTTATATCCTATAGATCAGGAGGGAGGCAAAGCTTTATTTTCGCCCAGAGACAGATATTTTATTTCTCTCTTACGGTTTTATGTGTGAGAGATGTCAAAAAGGTAAAATAGATTGCTAATGCATAGGCAAAAGGAAGCTGTTTTGGCATGCTCGGTGTCATGAGGTCTCCCAGGGAGAGCAGGCTGGGGATTTAGGACTGATGGCAGACTCAGGGGGATTTCTGCTAAAACATCTCTCTTCATAAATTCAGCAGCATGGTCAACTCAATAGGAAGACAGAGTTTTCAAGAGAAAGAGTTGGAGCCAGGCATAAATGCACCACACAAAGGCATCAATTACCTTTCAATCTACATACACAAATGTAACAATCTGACTGTAGGCTTCAAACTGGTGCAACTCAACTATAGCCTGACATACTGGGTAAATATGTTTAGACTGCAAAGCCTTTTCCCTAACCAGACCTTGTTTGCAGTGTCATGAAGTGGCTACTGTTAATTTACACTAAACTTGGGAAGCTTTTCCTTTTTCAAATTTAATTTTTTAAGATGTTTATATTTTGCTTAGAGATGGCATTGCAAACCGTAACCCTTATTCAGGACCATAAGCATTAACTTGCTTTTAAATTTACAGTATGTATTTATGTGTGCGCGCTCCCCCTCACCCGCTTATGTACACATATGGATAAACATACCTTATATTAGTTATACTCCCAGATGATATAGTAATGAAAATTTACCTATTCAGGCATAATATCTACTCATTCACCCTTACTGTATTAATAAAAGCCATTACTGGGTATTTTACTCATCTATCTAAAAAAAACCCAAAACTCACCCTGGGTTAATAGAATTTTGAGTGCCATATATATATACACACACATACACCAACAAACAGTATTTGTGTATATTCTATATTTGTATCCATCTAAAAGTCTGGTGGTGGATTTGCAGGGACCTTTTGCAAAGTTAAAATATATCTCCCTAAGCTGCAACAATTTTCATACTTTTTTAACCTCAGGGATTTACTTAGCACATTAAGTTCAGGCTCAGAAGCCCAAGGCTATTACTCATTTGGGTACTCCTCTCCCTCCCTCCTTCACCACATATTTTATCATTTGACTTCCTGGTTTAAATTCATGTTATGGCAAATAATAGATGGTAATACTTTCCCCCTTCTCCATATTAATTGTCGTTTCTGGCAAACTCTGCATTTGAGATGATTTAATGCAAATGGCAACAACAAAGTGACACAAGGCGACAAACAGCACAAAACAGAAAAGTATTAAAATTTGGAAGCTTTTTTTTTTTTAAACCTAGTTTCACAAATGTCCTGGCAACATTTGTGAGGTTGGATCACAGGGTCAGTTTCGTTTGCACTGGACAGCATAACCTATATATATTAAGAACTGGCCAATCCTGTGGTGCAGAATACACATAGACAGTAGTACTCTGAGAGAAGGTGGCATGCTTCCTGAAATATTGTTCTTTCTGAGGTGGCTGAAATAGGCAACAAACCAGAGTACTATTTGCAAATTAAAAAAGCAAGGTGTAGCTGATTAGCAAATTAATTATTTCAGCACCCCCAGGATTATATTGTTTTTCTAAATTCTTTGGGCCTAGGTAATTTACTAATTTCACAGTCAGTGAACTTCCCAGTGAGTGAGTCAATCTAATCTATCTAATGTCTATATAACACTTGTTTCATAGGGAGAAGTAAGTTTAATGGTGATGGCAGAGGAAACAGGACCACTGGACCTTTCTCCTTGGCTCTGCCATTGACTTGCTGTGTGACCTTGGGCAAGTCACTTCACCTTTCTGTGCCATCTGCAAGAGGATGATGATACTTACATACCATGGGGTGATGGGACCCTAAATGAATGTTTAGAAATCCACAGATAAGTTCTATAAGGGCCTGATCCACAGCCTGTTGAAGAATATGAACTATTCTTTAGTTCATAATAGGAATGATCATGCAGCGCTTACTCAAGTGAACAGTTTCATTAGCTTTCAACAGGGCTACTCATGTGATTATGAGAATAAAGAAAGGGTTTTGCAGGATCAAGACGTTATTATGCCTTTCACAAGCAGCTGGGAGAAGAGTGTTTCTAATATAAAGTTTTTAGATCATCAGCAAAGTAGTGGCTTCAGGTTCTGTATCATCACCAAGTAGGATGTTTGAGCATTGGAGAGAAAAATAATTGAAATAAAATGGATAGGACTGTCTGAGTAAAATGAAATGACAATAAACCAACACCAGGGGTAAATCAGCAATGTCATTCTCACTATCATTTGAAAATGGTTGGTGCACCTCCATTTAGTATTTAAAAAGAAAGCAAGCCCCCTGGACGGCAATATTAATGCCTCTTCAGGAATATCTAACACAACTCAAATTTTGTTCATGCTTTGTTAAGATGAAATCAGAATCTACTGATGAATTTATATCCTTGCTCTCTATTCCTGGCTGCTGATTTAATCCTTCGCCATCTATATATTATACCTTTTTAATATGGTGTTCCTATGTAATCTATGCACACTATAAATACAATATGATATCAAAGTTTACATAGTGCTTCCATTATAGGCTTCTATTTTTATAGGTCTATAATTTGGCACATAGGTTTTGACAGGACATTCCCCCCCCCACTTTACAACATGATCAGAAGTCCACTTTGTTGTTTATACAATCTGAATCAGACAAATGTTTTGTACCCATTGAAGTGTAAGAAGCTTAGGGCAAAATTCTGTCTGCTTGATGCAGATGGGCATATGGCAGGAAACCTGCAGGCAGAAGGGCAGTGCAGTGTGGAAGTTCTCACATCCCTGATTCTGGCTTCTATCAAAATGCAGGCAGAGGCTGGCTTGCAGGCCCCCCTATGCTGACAGACATGGTGGTGAAGTCAGAGGAAGGATCTAATAGAGACGGGGCCTGGTATGGGCAGTTGTACTCACAGAGACTACAATGGCCTAAAACTGGAGTAATGGAGTGGCAAAACTGGCCAGAGATGATTAACCAGACATTTTAATAGACATGCATATTATTATAACTTGATTCCTTGCATTTTATTATACAGTGCATATTATACCTCGTTGAACTTATCTGACTGAATTTGACTATGCATGTAGAAAATGGACCCGCATGCTACACGTAAAATAAGAGATGAAAAATTGCATATACAACTATAAAACATATCACTATAGGTACACAGAGAAGAGACACCAGCCAGGTAAGACAAAAAACATTGGGTCAAACTCTGTCCCAGTCACACCTGTATAATCCCCCTGGTTTTAGTTGGTTTTTACAGGTGGAACTGAGGGCAGAGTTTGGCCTATGCGAGGGTAGCTGCAGCGGTCTACGATATCCTCAGAATCCCTCACTTAGGCTATGTCTATACGGACCCACAGTTCGGACTACGGGGGTGTGAATTGTAGCATGCACTGTAACGGCCCCTTGCTGACACTGCTGGTGCAAAGGTACCTAGGTTTGTATGACCTAGTCATGTTTGAAAGAGGGTTATGTTCATGGGAACGAGTTTGCAGCAGCAACATCCACACCGGGGAGCTGCAGTGCAGCATGCAAGTACACACTGCAACTCACTCCCCCATAGTGCAAATTGCAAGGCCGCGCAGACAATCCCTCCGCTGAGTCCTATGCTCTGATACATTGCTTGTGTTTCACTCGTATGCGTTGATATCCTCATACACAGGGCCAAAAACGACAAGCCCAGAACATGCAGAACTCGTATCGTTTTCAAAGGTTATTTCACGGGATTATTATTTATATCACAGTAGTGCCTAGGGGCCCCGGATGAGATCAAGGCCCCATTGTGCTACAAACACAAGCCCCTGCCCCAATGAGCTTACTCCTAAATGGACAAAGCATGGGAGTGCAAAAGACACACAGAGAATGAAATGATTCAGTCAAGGTCACCCAGCAGCCTGAGCCAGGAACAGAACTAGGGTTTTCTAACTCCCATGCCAATGCACTATCCACTGGACATGCAGCCTTCCAGCTTCCATTGTCATAGGGCTGCCTGACTGGATGTTTTTTAGCATCCTGCACCCCATCTATCCTCCATTTCCCACTGCTGCAGCTGTTCTGATGGAGCTATATAGGTGGTGAATTATGGCTATGAAGCCTGCCAGTATAGAAATGGCCTCTCTCTCTGGGTAAGACACTGGGCATACTGGAAACTTTTTGTTCTATGAGTTAAGGCTGACTGTATAAATAACAAGGGGCAAAAGTGTGGAGTGAAAAGGCGAATACACCATCCGTACCTCACTTTATCTGTTTATACTACAGCATACACTAGTCTTATTCCCCGGTCAAGTATTTTAAATGCACGACTGTTAGGCTTCCCGGCAGCAAGGCTGTTAACATCACAAGTTACAACATATCACATCAACTACTTAAAGAAACATGAACAAACAATGTCACCTAAAAGGAATATCTAATGAGCTGAGACATAATTTCTTTCCCTCTCATTATTGATGACCTTTCATAACTTGTCATTGAGCCCGCCATTCACAAGTTACAAAGTATTGATGCCTCTTATTAGCTAGCCCATTGTATATCCTCATTATATCTCTGTATCTGCAGGTGAAGATGACTGGAGAGAAGCTGCTGAAGGATCTAGACAAGAACTACACAGCGTAGGAGGCATGAAATATGAGACCAATGTAGCCCTGAACAGCTCTCTGTACCATTAGTTCATACTAGTAGGACTTTCATTAAACCGTGTTGAGAATGGGCGTTCTTTTTAGAAGCAAAACCAAACTCTTGTGAGCAGTTTTCCAAACACACATGTTTCTGTGATGACAATGAAATTACAATCCACATTTTTGTTAGCACTTTTCTAACAGAGAGATCGGTGTGTGTGCTGCATTTGATTAGGAAGTATAATACCTACCAATGTATAATATCTACCAATGTGTTTCTTCCATTTTGATTAAATAAAACCTTTCTTTCCTTAATTAGTTAATGTTTGTTACTTGAGAAAGAGGAGTGACGGAAATTCAGATTAATACATGATAATTAATAAATAACCATGAATAAAACTGGATTTTTAAACTTCACTGCAGAATTGTGGGCAGTTTATTTACTTCGCTATGTGCGTGTTAATAATAAAAAAATCATGTTAAAACTCGGGCATACGTATTTCACCAATGGTCGCAAGCTCAAGTTATAATTAATGAGAGAGGACGTTCCATTTTTTGCGTACTTCTTAGAGGCACTTGTGGCTCTGGCATGCTGGTTTCTAGACTGATCATTGCTCCCCACACAGTCTTTTTCAAAAATGTGACTGCTCTTTGCAGAGTCAAGCCTTTCATGCATATTTCTAACTAGAGACAGGTCCCAAAGGAACATCTAGAAACTTTGGTGGAGATTGGTTCTCGATCGGCATTTTGAGCTGAACTTCGCAGCTAGCTCCTGTTATGGACTAAACCAAGGTCCTGAATCCAACTCCACCTGCCCAAACTGATATGAATCCAGCCCAAATGTTGTATCTATGGCCTGCAGCCAGTTATAACTTCTACCAATGCATATAGGGCCTCATCCAAAGCCCATCAATAAGAGTATTTTCCATTGACTTCAGTGGGTTTGATCTTAAGCCCTTTTACCACTGTTAAGGTTCCTTCCCCACTCTGAACTTTAGGGTACAGACGTGGGGACCTGCATGAAAAAACCCCAAGCTTATTTTTACCAGCTTAGGTTAAAACTTCCCCAAGGTACAAACTATTTTACCTTTTGCCCCTGGACTTTATTGCTGTCACCACCAAGTGTCTAACAAATATATAACAGGGAAAGAGCCCGCTTGGAAACGTCTTCCCCCCAAAAAAATCCTTCCAAACCCTACACCCCCTTTTCCTGGGGAAGGCTTGATAAAAATCCTCACCAATTTGCATAGGTGAACACAGACCCAAACCCTTGGATCTTAAGAACAATGAAAAAGCAATCAGGTTCTTAAAAGAAGAATTTTAATTGAAGAAAAAGTAAAAGAATCACCTCTGTAAAATCAGGATGGTAAATACCTTACAGGGTAATCAGATTCAAAACATAGAGAATCCCTCTAGGCAAAACCTTAAGTTACAAAAAGACACAAAAACAGGAATATCCATTCCATTCAGCACAACTTATTTTATCAGCCATTTAAACAAAACAGAATCTAACGCATATCTAACTAGATTGCTTATTAACCCTTTACAGGAGTTCTGACCTGCATTCCTGCTCTGGTCCCAGCAAAGGCAACACAGACAGAGAGAACCTTTGTTTCTCCCCCACCTCCAGCTTTGAAAGTATCTTGTCTCCTCATTGGTCATTTTGGTCAGGTGCCAGCGAGGTTATCCTAGCTTCTTAACCCCTTACAGGTGAAAGGGTCTTTCCTCTGGCCAGGAGGGATTTAAAGGTGTTTACCCTTCCCTTTATATTTATGACAACCACATTCATCACTCTGGTGTCTGAACACCTTGAGAAAATGTTACAAAATATGGCGTGATAGCATAGCCGGGTCTGCTGTTCTGATATGACTCCTGCATATGCTTTAAGTGCAGCGGGCATAATCTCTGCTCACTGTTGAGCCCTCAGATGACTTTACATAAAACCAATAAGGTGTTAATTCAAACCAAATCTTTTGTGCATACCTGCTGGAGATTATGTTGTCTCCACAAGGAAACACATGGAAAGATTCAGTTCCCACCTCAGTCTGTAGGCCGGACGAGCAAATACACAAAACAAAGTCCTCTGGTGCAGCAGGATTGCTTCAATATTTGAAGAATGGTTTAGGGCTGTGTGTGTTCTGGAGAAATGATTTCATACAGTAGCTTTTACAATCCCAGATTAATATTCTAACTGGGTTAGCGCTTCAGAAGGAGGAGAAAAAAATATTCCATTTCCAAATACACGTGTAGTTTAAATTCACACACCTGAGCTCGCCTGCTTTAATATTACAGATCTGTAGTTATTTAGCAAAAGAAAAAGCAGGCCTTCTCTGATAGCCTCTGATTAAACAATGGCAAAATGGACTAACTCTGCTCAGAGAAGTACTGAGACAGTGTTTAAAATGCCTGATGGGTCACTGAACAATGGCAGTGGTGATTTGCAGTTTAGTTACTTGCTGAAGTTGCTACACAGTTCCTGCATGCTAACATGGTGTGTTAAGTAACTACCAAATACACATAAGATTGCTGCAGGGGATGCTGTGTGTGAGATGAGCCAGCAGTGGCCAATGGAAAAGTGAGGTGGATACACACAAATAAGCAACTTTGCCTTAAAAAAAAAATTCCTTTACTAAGTGATTTTAGCTCGTTCTTCATGGCCGTGCCTTGTAAATGTTGGGGATGTTGCGTGGATGCCGACTGTCCCTGTCCCATGGATTGACAGAGTCTTCAGACTTCAGTTAGTCCCTTACTGTGATGCCATGAGCATGTGCTATAGCAAAATATAGGTGTTTCAGATGAAGAGAGAATGGGCAGTTTCAATATCCTCAGACAGAGGAATAGCAAGAAACAAACCTTCACTTTCAGGGCCAGAGTCTCCATTGCCCCGTGCCTCGTGCAGTAATTTACACCAGTGCAGGAGTGGGTGCAAAGTGCTACCGATTCAGTACAGTGCATCAGGAGATTTCATTAGAGAGGTAGCAACATTCTTGGGAATGTAATTGCCACTTAGAGCAGGCGACTGGGTGTCAGGATTACTCGGACCTGCTCCTTCTTTTGCCACTGACTCACTGTGACTGCAAGTTACGTAGCCTCTCTGTTGCTCAGTTTCCCCACCAAAAATAGGGATATGAACATCTTGGTATGAAAGGTGCTGTGTAAATGCATTATTGTCACAGTTAGAAAATTCATCTCTCTGTGCTTTTGTTTCTCTCACACTCTTGTCTGTTTAGATTGTAAAATCTTTGGCGTGGGGACATTTCTCACTACATATATGTACAGCACCTAGTGCAGCGGGGCTTTGATCTCAACAGGGGCCGATGGGTAATACAAATAATTATATACAAGTATTATTGTCATCGTCGTCACAAACAGCATAACAACACATTCCACAAATCTGTAACGAAATGTGCAAAACTGACAATAATTCAATGAACATGCACTACTAGGGAAAAAAGGATTTAAAACAACAACAGTTCTGTGTTTTTTTCACATATTTGTGAACAAAATGCCAGTGTCCCTAGGGGTGAGAGTGTTACACACTTGTCAGATACATAACAGAGAGGTGTTCAAAGGAGAACAACCAGGCAATATTTTCCAGCATGAGAAATTCCCAGATGAAGAGTGAACAAGCCGTTTGGAGACATACATATTTTTTAAATGTACTTATTTGGTTTTTTGCAAAACTGACTAACCCTTACTAGTGGTGTATAAAGCCATTTTAAAAGATGGTAGAGTCTTAAAATGTTTACAGTATGGTCATATAACCAAAACAAATATACTGAATCTTAAACCTTCTAGCAGAGAGCTCAGCTGGATTTTCTTTTTTTTTAAATCTGCAAAATATAATTATATTGGTATTGAGTTAAAAAAATAGAAAGCCCAGTCCAAGCCCCTTATATGGATATTTCAGACATGCTGAGGTTCCTTTTCCATAAATGTTAAGCAGACATCTGTAAACATAATTGGAATTTACTGCACACGTGAATAACTGCATATAAATTAGCCTGTATCACTGGGTTTTAAGAAAGGTTTGTGGGTTTTTTTCTCCCCCTTACCTATAAGAATCCAGCATTTATAGTGAACATCCTAGCGCAATGCCAGTGTTAATTTTCTCTGTTTTAATTTTTTGCATACCTATCACCTAGTTACATTTATCATAAAATCTCTATACAGGAGACATTCTGTTGAATTTAGGACACTTCTAGGCTTGTTTATCAGGCTAATAGTTATTCCTTTAGAAAATGCAGAGCAACGGTGTTGTCATGGGTTGCTTAATATTAACAAGAGAGACCTGCACATCTGAGGAAATTGAACATGTAAGACTTCATATCTGTATTTCTTTGGTCTCTACCTTCCTTTCCCTCTTCCCTATCGCCTCTTCCTTTATGGGCTGGATCCTACATAGTGCTGAAACCTCTGGCCCTGATCCAGCAATGCATTTAGGGCTTGAGTCTGATCCCATTCAAATCAATGGAAAACCCTCATTGATTTGAATGGTGCAGGATCAAACCCTTAAGCATGTGATCAAACATTAAGCATGAGAATAGTACCACTGAAATCAAGTGTTTTGCTCAACCACAGCTAGAGTGTTCTGCGCCAGGCTGATCCAACCCCATATTCCTCCCCCTCCAACATCTTCTCCCTCCGCTCTTTCCCATTTAAGGGGTGGTAAAAGGTGCCATATTGCAGCCCTGCAAAAGGAAGTCCTCTACTTATCCAAAGAATACCTGTAGAATGGGTACAGACGCTTCAAGCCTTTCTATATTACTCCTACTAATGTACCTAACTCTTTATCTTGAGGGCTGTTCTTTGCTGAAATTGCCAACAAGGGTTCCAGTGAGTGCCAATTCTAATGATGCCTTTTTTTGTGGTGTGGACGCCTCCTCACCAGGAAAGACCGAAGGCTTGTCTACAGGAGGAAGTTGTATCAGTTTAATTAAAAGTGTGATCTTCTAATTGGTTTAGTTAAACTGGTGCAAAAAGCCCTCTGGAAATCCTTATTTCAGTTTAAACCAGGATTATTTTGATTGCTTTAAACCAGTCAGGCCTGGCTGATGCACCAAGTTACACAGGTTTAGTTAAATCCGTGCAATTCTGTGTGCCCACTTTTGAGTCAATTTAATTTATCGGCCCCGGTTAAATTCATGTTTTCAACAGACATGAGTGAGGCGGGGTGCCTGAATCGACCGCCGGAGTAAAGATTCAATGCCGTTTTTCCCTGCTGAGACTCGAATGCCATTCCTCTGGGGAGCCTTCGTACCGTGGCAGTTTCACAACTATGTATAAACCACAGATCGTGTGTTCTTCACTGCCTAGTGTATTGTTGGCTGATGGAGCGGCTTGGGCTGGACTTTTCTTTTTTTTAGGGCACTGCACCACAGGCATGACCGTGAAAATATGGATAGACTTTACGGACGTGCTCGGTGTTGGCCTACCTTTGCTCCCTCTGAAGTCTGTGTGAAAACTCCCACTGGCTAAAGCGCTTTTGAAAATCCCATTCCCCAACTCCTCCTGCAATTAGAAATGGAAAAGAGCTATGTAGACCTGTGTGGACAGATGAACTCCGTAAAGAAAGTGATATAACTTTTTTATACATTGGGCTACTCCATCATAAGAGTCTATAGAAGTCAAAGGTCGTTGAATCAGGACCTATAGAAATTGGAGCTATGAAATGTTTAATTGAGCTCTATGAAGCATGGCAAGAGCATCTTCAGAAATACATTCTACGGGATAATGGTAGCAGTGCTGGAATGCACGGTATAATGAGATTTTACTCTAGTTGCTTACCGACTTTGTATACAATACACACAGAGCATCTTCACAAGCGGAAAAAATAATAGTTTGCATTTTTAGGTCATCTTTCATTCAGGAACTTTTAAGCACGCAGCAAATATTAATTAATTAAGCTTCACAACAGTCCGGCAAGTTTTTAGGGAAATCCATTTTACAGATGGTGAGTAATAAAGACAAGGGATTAACCTGCGACTCGCATAGTGAGTCGGTGGCAAAACTGGGGAAAGAACCCAGGGGTTCTGTTGACTCATTCCTCTGCCCTAATCACCAGACACTCTGGGCTCTCCCATGAGGATGAAAAATATTTCTCCCAAACCATGCCATAGGCATCATCAAATGCATTCCCGACAGTCCCTTGTTTATCATAATGGCATTATCAAGTGTGCCAATTAAGCAATCATGATTTATTTCATTGTCACTCTTCAAAGGCACATTTGTTTACAGTTCAGCCCCCAAACCCTAACTTGTCATAAACTTTGTTTATTTTGACTGGGATTTGGTGTAAAAAGCAAAGGACTGTAAAATCATTAATAGGGCAGTGACCTCTAGGCGAGCTATGATTCTCACCTTGACTCCAAAATTCGCCCCAGCTGTTAGAGGCTACGGATGCCACTGATTCTGGGATCCCCAGGGGTTTTCCAAGTGACACCCTCAGAACCATGTGATCAAGGAGGAGTGACCTTAATATAACCCTTCTTCTGCCACATATTTGATAGGAATTGAAGTTAGTAAGATACATCAGCCTCATGGCCACAGAATCAGCAACGAACTGTCTGAGATAGTCAGGGGCAATGAAATGGGGCCAGGAAGACACTCAACTAGATTCCTCTTTGTAATGTCCATATACAATTGAGGAACACAAAAGGAATCCAGATAGGGTCAGCTAGACTTTAGGGACTTTAACGTGTGCTACTGTCTTTAAAGAGGAAATCTTGATGGGTCATGCATTTTAATCCTACAAGGCCCGTCTGAATGAGAGGAAGCTTGAGCTGACAGCATACAAGCCCAGAATCCCGGCTGGTGGGAATCATTGGCTTCAATAGACCTATGCCGATTTACAACAGCTGAGAATCTGGCCCATATTCTACTCTGGCTGTACGTCAGAGGCCCTGAACAGAGCTTGAGAATCACATTGTACAATTAAGCAGCAAAGTAGACACACCCACGGATACCTACCTGAGGACAAGGAGAGTCAACACAGTAAGCTGTATGATCATCAGAGATATTACAGAAGTGGTCAAATGCTACATTGAAGGGAGCTATAATCAGAGCACGGATAGACAGAGAGAAGAGAGGTACTAGCTATCCACTCTGTCCCTGAATACATCCCTTACTATGTATAAACCACTCATCTTAATACATCTTCAGTCAAAACAAAGAGCGGGCTCTTGCTTATCTAAAATCTTATTTGCGACACAGCTGAACAGACCCTGGACAATTCAGTTATGCGAGATGGCTGCACAGCCAGAATCTTTGAGTTGTGAAAACGCTCTGAGATTCTTTTCATAAAGGATAAGGCCCAATTTATAATTCAAAATTATGAAGGCTCTTTTGTCTAGGCCTTCCCGGTTATTTTAAAGCACCTTGTATTTGGTTTAGTGGAATACCCTCTTCTTCTCTCTCAAACCCTGCCATGTGTAGGATACTTCCCATGCCAGAAAAATGTACTCAGTATACAGTTATCTATTCAGTGAAATTATTTTAATTTTTTCAGGTGAAACATATTTTTATCAAAAAGGGGTTATTTTTTGACCTTTTAAATTTGCATGAAAATTTCCCCCTGAAATTTCCAGTTTTATCAAAAATGAAAAAGTGAAAAATGCAGTTTTTTGGTTGATAATTTTTTTCTCTCTCTCCCTTCCACCCCCAACGTTTGTCCTCCTTGTTCATTGGCAAAAGTTTTGTTTTGTTTTAAAAAGGACAACTGCAAAACAAAACAAAACAAAACAAAAAGAAACTTTTCAGCGACAAAAATTATCCAATAAAACTTTGTGAAACTCAAAGCATTTCAAATAAATCAAAACTTGTTCTTTTTTTTAAATCTCTAGAATAAGGATTTCAAAATTTGGAATTTCTTTTTTGTAAAAACGTTTTCTGGTATTTGACCAGCTCTAGTTTTCATTAAGAAAACCGATACGATTCTTACAAAGCCAAAAGTATAGTAGAGAGGGAGTGAGGTATGGTGGTTGGAGCGTAAAACTGGGAATCAGAACTCCTGGATTCTGTTCTTGGCTCTGCTAATGACTAACTACAGGATTTCAGGCAAGTGACACTCTATAGCAGAGTTTTCCTATTTGTAAAATGGGAAACACAGAAGTTACTTGACTTATAAAGGTTTGTGTAAAGTCTGAATGACAAATGCTTCTTTGAGATCCTCAGATGAAAGATACTAGAGTCATACAAATTATTATTAGCCACCAAGTATTACTAGCCACTAAAGATCACTATCACCACCTATTAAGCATCATTGGAAGAGTTGATCTCTGCACAGAGGAGGAGTTTGTAACTGATGCTCTGCCAGTTGAGAACTGACAAATTGCATCCCTTTGCCCATAAGCAGCTATGCATGCAAACGGTTAAGAGCAGTCCAGATGGAGGTCTTTGTAATTGTGCATGTGTTTTAATAGTTGTAATCTGTACTTAAATAAAACTTTGTATGCAATTTGGCTTTTCTAAGAGCCTGATCCAAAGCTGGCTGAAATCAATGGGAGTCTTTTCATTCACTTCAACTGATTTTGGATAAAGGCCATCCTGCATCATCTGAGGTTGTGGAAGCTGCGTTGTTTGTTGAACTTTCTGATCTACATTTTGTGCAGGAGATACAGGGGAAAAACCCAGGTAAAACCAACTTCACAGTATGTGTAACTATTTCCACTCAACTCACTCCTCTATCTCTTTTTTAATTTTAGATCTGATTGAAGAAAAAGTATTTTGCAGAGAAGAGGCCAATGCAGACACATGTGAACCAAATTCAGTAATAAGCAGGACTATATGATGGCTACCAACCAGATCAACAACGACCACACACAGACGGATTTTGATTTTATTTAGGCCACTGCAAATCTGAAGTTGGAATCTGGAGTTACTCTGGATTTACAGTGGAGTAAATGAGATCAGAATCTGGCTACGGGGTATCTGTTCAGAGACCTGCACAGTCAAAGATTTAACCCCTGCCGCCCGACACAGAAAAGTTCAGTTGAGATGACTGCATTGATTTACCTTTAAACTGAGAAGCACAAAATTCCTGTGGCCAGCAAGAGGCAAACCGAGCAGCTGCTACCACAATGACATTTGAGTGCTAAGCAGAGGAATGATTCCTAGAGCCAGAAGCTTAAAAAAACTAAAACCAAAAACAGGACAGCAATTGTTTGGCACCTAAAATAATAATTCAAGGCCACAAAATGGCTAAGTCACAGAAACGATCCGGATTAAAACAAGAAAACAACCCCAAAGCAGCAAAATTTTGGGAAGCATCGGTAATTGGAGTTGTAAGGCTGCCAAAGTTCAACCTGGTGAAGAGTCTTTGTTCCACCTGGCTCATATCTCTAGTAACGTCTTTGCTGGAGTATTTGCCGCTCTGTACTTAGCCCTCCAGAGTGATGTTTAATCAATATGGTGCCACTGACAACGTCAATTACAATGGAGAACCTTAATAAAAGTAAGATTTGCATGTGGGGTGGTCAAGATAGGTGAAGGATGGGGGCGCTGTAGTTGAGGAGTTTCTGGCGTATGCATCAGCAAAGGTTGCAGGAGCAGAGGATATCGTTAAACCTGCATTTACGTAGGAATTGAAGTAGAACTTCATGTTTTCTTTCTTTGTTTATCTGCAAAACCTCCCTAGAACCCTGCCAGTCTCACTCCAATTTAACAGCAGAAACAATAATCTGAGATTATGAATCAGTTTAATTTGTATTACAGTAGCACCTGGAGGCCCCACCTGAGATGGGGGTCACATTGTGCTTGGAGCTGTACATATGTATATCAAGAGAGAATCCCTGCCCTAAATAGTTTACTGCTGAAGGGTTCTATCCTGCAAACACTTGTGTGGGTGCTTACTTTTAAGCAGGAATGTAGTCCTACTGATTTCAATGGGGTGTGTAAAATTAAGGACACGTGAGTGTTTGCAGGAGTGGAGCCTAAGTAGACATAACAGACAAAGGGTGGGAGAAAGGAAATATTATCCCCATTTTGCAATTGGGGAACTGAGGCATAGAGAGATTAAAATTAATGGGAACTGTGTATCCAAATCCCCTAGAAGGCTTTGAACATCTCTGCCCAAGTGACTTGCCCAAGATGATGCTGGAGGTATGTTGCAGAGTTAGGAATGGGACCCAAATCCGAGTCCCATTCTAGTGCCTTAGCCACAAGACCCATCCTTCTGCTCCACCCAGCTAAGCTTTCATCACTTTTACAGAATGTACCATTGTACATTACCCGACACCGAAGCACCATCCTGAATAACTGTAAGCAGTACTTGCCAAAATAAGTGGGCAAAGAAAAAAAAGATATTTTGTGATGTAGCCTCCTTGATTTGCTTTAGCCTTGTTTCATCACACACTCACTAATTCACAAAGCAGGGCAATTTGCAAAGTATCCCTCAGTCTTTAGTGTGGATGAATAAGGCTCTACGGCACAGGAATTACAGGTGAGCCCCCTTCCCTTGCCAACATCCTGAGATATGAAGGTGCAAGGTGACCCACAGACATTGCACCATTACTGATACGCACTATCCTGAGTTGCTTTGATTTCTCTTGTGCTAATGCCGTTTTACTGAATGGCACAAAACAGTGGTACTGTGGTTTATGCAGTAAATCTCTGCTTCCCTTGTATAGTTGCCTTTTGCTTTTCTTAGCTGCAATTAATCTGGGTTGGGTGTCCACTCCTTGAATTTATGGCAGGAATCTGCTATAAACACAGGGTTCTCACACTCCCATTTTGGTGGCAAGACTTAAGTCTTAAGGCCTCTTTTTATTAGGGCACAGCCTATGCTAATACAACATAACATAAGCAACATAATGGGATGAATGGGTAATATTTAATGGGCAAACTTTTTTTTTTTTGGTTGAGGGACCGGTTCGAGTCCTCATTGCATCTATTGTGAACAGCGTGTGTCTCTGAATCTGTAATTGTAGAAGATAATTCACAGAGAGTCAGGCAAGCTATAGTTTCAATATCCATTGCAGGATAGTGCCATTGCATGCACAAGTCAACATGGCATGTGTGTGTGCGAATGCGTGCAAGCACCTGCCTAAGTGCGCACACTGATGTGGTCAGCCAAGAGTGTGCATAGAAATGCCTGTGTGCGCATATGTATGTGACACAGATCTGCCTGTGTGTGGATATTATTGCAGCAACCTGCATGGAACTTGGAGGGAAGAGCACAGGTTGCAGGAGGGAAGAGTTTGGAGGAGGCACCAGGAAGTCAGTCTGTGTGCACATGGCTAGAACATTAGCAGCAGTTGCAACATTTCTGTAAATACTTCTCTTAATAAAGAGCCAGTTTAGTTTTTTTAAAAACGGAGTCCTCTCTTGTTGTTATACAGCATGTGGTACACAAAGCAGACATGAACGTGGTGTATGTGTGCAAGGATCTGTCTCTGTGTGTGGATAGGACCATGAGGCGTGTGTGAAAGTCAGGATTTGTGTGTGTGTGTGCGTGTGAATATGGGTGTGGGGATTGCACAGTCAGATGGATGCATGTGTGTTTTTAGTTACACATGCAGGACAAGTCTCTTCCTATCTCATTGTTTATTTAAAGGCGGAAAGGGAGGAAATCAGTGGAGCAGGAGCTCTAGTCAGCAATGACCAGGCTTCACTGGCAGCAAACCTGGGTTTGTTGATCAAAAGGGAAGCCAAGTTTGCTGTGCTTAGCCATCATCACTCTGCCTCTTAGCAATCACCACTCTGACAACAGCGAACTTGCCAAATTTGCCTCGACTTGCAATAACTAACACTGGAGTTCATGGAAATACACCTGATATAAATTGAGAGAGATCAGAATATCAGAGCTAAATATACATACACATATAAAAATCCCAGTCTGCCAGTCTTTTTGTCAAGGGTTTTCTCTTCTTTCTGCTAACCAAATATTGTGTCGTGGGGTCTGTCTTTGGTTAAATATATGGAATTATCTATTACATTGTTTCAATATCTATTGCACTGAAAGAAAAGGAGTACTTGTGGCACCTTAGAGACTAATCAATTTATTTGAGCATGAGCTTTCGTGAGCTACAGCTCACTTCATCGGATGCATACTGTGGAAATTGCAGAAGACATTATTATATACACAGACACCATGAACTGATTTCACTTTAAATGCTTTGGAAATCACAGCAAAAAATCATGGCCTTCTGACCAAGAGTCATACACTATCATCAAATAGGAAAAAGTCAGGATTGTAATTTAAAATATATATTAAAAAATTCTTTATGTGAATCTCTCATTTAAATGAAGAGACAGAACATGATTCAAATAATCAGACCCAAGTGAAGACTATTTTTCCTGGCAAATTAGTAGAGGTTTTAAATGAAACTGAAACGGTGTTAAGGTGGAACATTGGCCTCATTAGACCTTAATTATTTTTTCTTGTTATATTACTTGAGCAGTGGATTTTTCCTAGTGTGGGTGCTTTTAAGCAACATTTCAGAAATTTTATTTTATGAAGATGCTTCCTGAAAACGCATCTCTGGACTAACGATCACATCACCTTTATCATCAAGCAATCCTAGGAGTGCCACCTTCAGAGAAGGGTCCAGTTCAAAATGGCCTGATTGGTTCTGAAACCCCACAGGAGCTTCCTCCAGATACCTAATGTTTACTTAGCCCACTGTTCAGTGTGTGTTGCTCATCTTTTTTCTGTGCTCAATCCACAGGAGGTTAGGAGTTTGCTCCAGCTGCTAAGTAAGGGGAATCAAGGCCAGATTTTCAAAGGTATTCAAAGGGAGTTTGGTGCCTAAATACTTTTAAAAATCTGGCTCTTAATCCTTTAACTCAAGCTGTAGTGGATCATGCTCTTAGATCAGGAGAGGCTGGCTTCAATCCCTGGTGATAACCAATAGGATGGTCATGACATTGTAAATATCTATCTAGGTATTTATATGGCCCTCATCACTGTATTATCCGAATGCCTCATAGACATTAATCTTCACCACCGCTCCAGTAGGTAAATGTTAATCTCCATTTTACATATTGAAAAGGCCCCAAGGGGTGCAGTGACTTATCCAGTATGAGTCAATGGCAGAGTGGAACCCAGATCTTTTGAGTGCCGTTATGGCACCTTAACCGCAAGACCATCCTTCCTCTCCTATTTGCTCCCTCTGTCTGTCTAACACCCGGCTGGTCGCCATCTCTTGACACACTCGCACCACGGTTGGTGGAAGAGCTTTCTCTTCTGCAGCCTGTGTTTGAAATGGCCTTGCTGAATCTATCACATCAACACTCGCGCTCATTTTGAATCATGGTAAAAGATGTGTCCCCCTTGCATCTGTCTCCCAGTTTCTCTCCCCCTCTGCTACTATTCAATCGGTCTTATTGAACACATATGAAAGAGGCTACGCAAACTACAGTTGCATTTTATTGCACATTTATTCCGGTTATTGCAGATCCAGTCTGCAAATGAAGCTTGCCACTGCCCTGCGTACGTGCCTGCTTTACGTGGGTTTGGAAAGCTATGAAGCTAGCAGTGCTGGTTAATGTAGCACGTGGCCTCACCGAGTTACACAGAACATGCAGGGTGAGATTTTCAAAGCTACTAATGGGTTTTGGATGCCCAATTACCATTAATTTCTAATGACTGTGAAAGTCCCGCCCTCAGTATCTAGAAGTAGTTCCATCCACCCCCATCCTTTAGGATAATGTTGGTTTCCTTTTCTAAAGGGATTTACTAAAACTCTGTAGCAGCCCTGAGGATCTCTGCAAGTCTCTTCCCTTTACACCTCCCATCCAAGCCTGGATGTATTGCAGCCACTATCCTTCCACTGTAGGAGGACTGGACATGCCTCTCTTCACAGTCAAGCAATGTCATTCCCAAGACAGCCAGATGAGAAACCATACAGCGGTATGAGGTATGCCCCTCTGCCCAAGGGGCTAGTGCACAGTGCTCCCAGCCTGGAAATAAAGATCTTGTCTTGAGCTCAGATCTCTGGGTGGCAGGTTACTACCAGATCACCAGGCTGCCAATTCTTAAGTCATATAAAAGCTTGGTTGAGCCTGGATACTAGATTCGTCTTTGTCCACAGAGCAGGTACAGTACAGCAGCAAACCCTGCCAGACAACAGGCCTCAGCCTAGCCCCGAATGTGCTCTTCTGTCGTGGTGAGATGGCAGTCCAGTCTTCAGGGCCCATCCTTTGGCAAGTTCAGCAGAGAGATGATGAGAGGGACAATTAGGAGGAAGGCTTTTGTAATGGGGACACCTGTTCCCTGGGAACTGGACCAAGAGTGCCAGCTTATTTCCCATAAATAGCCAAACAGCCTTCAGATGGTAATGACGGCCATTCACTAGGGCAAAATCCTTGCCTGTGCAGAGGAGCCAGCACAATGCCTAGTCACCACATAAATCCCACTTAAGCCCTGTTTTGAGAGTGATCCACAGTCCTTTGTCCTGGCCCTTGCTCACGGGTGAATTTTACCCACTAGTGACTTGGGCGTGGTGACTCAGAAGCAAATGCTTCTGTCTCCCATATAGCAATCCCCTGCGGTATCCAGGCCTCTGAACGCATAAATCTTAATTGTCCATTCATTTTAATATCATTCATTCCCAAACAATGTCAGCTGGAACAGACAAGGAATCCTTCCCAGGATCACGGAGAGCTGATGCAACTCTTACTACGGGAATGTAATTTTCCAAAGTTCATAGAATCATAGAATATCAGGGTTGGAAGGGACCTCAGGAGGTCATCTAGTCCAACCCCCTGCTCAAAGCAGGACCAATCCCCAACTAATCAATAAAGTTATATTAAAATGTTCAAAATATCAAATCCACAATTACTTCAATTGTAAGTTCTTTGGGGCAGGACCCATCTTTGGGTTCTGTGTACAGCACCTAGTACAATGGTCCTGATCCATGACTAGGCCTCCCAGGTCCTATCGCAAAGCAAATAATAAATAATAGTAATATAGACTAGGTACAGATTGGAAATCCCTTGCTTCCACTGGTGAGCAGTTACTTGCAAGAATAGTTCCATTGATTTAATTGAGACTACTTCTGTGAGTAACTGTTCCCGAATGGGGGCAAGGGGTTCACAGTCTGGCTCTGTGCTATTACCTTACTGGGCATTTCTGTAGCTTAGCTTTAGTAACCAACCACAGTGATCTCATATTTATGAAGTCTCCTTTCAATAATTATCAAACAGTTGCATTTGTGCATTTCTGGATAAATTATTAAATCATAATTTCTAATTTAAATGCCAGATTTTGGTGTACGTGTATCCTTAGGGTAAGCTAATTGGCATTTTTATTAAACATCACCCATTAACACAAGAAGAATGCAACAAGAAATATTTGCAACACATAGTGCGAATGGGCAGCAAACTGTGCCGCAGATTCTTAATGTTACTGAGGAAGATTAAGTTATTGATACTATAATATAACAGAAAAGGGATTCTCCAAGCACCAGTTAATAGAACTGTGAAAGAAGGTTGCCTACTAACAGAGGGGAGGGAAAAAGTGCTGAGTGGTGGGAGGGAATGGTGAGATTTACGGGATGGTTTCTATTTAAAAACAGCAACCCAGATCAGAGAAGTTACAATTTAAAATGAACAAAGTGTGCTTGGGATGACTTAACTGGGGAGGGAAGGTCGCGTTTAACTCCAGCGAGCTGGGGGACTGAACAACTATAGGGATGCTTAATATAGAGTCTTATTCTCTTAAGCATCCCTGGATTCAACGCCACTCAGGACTGAATTGAGCAAATGCCTTTGCAGTCTGATAACTGTTGAGATGGTCTATGTGAAATGAAGTGAGCTGGTCAAGTGGCTGGTTCTCAGTGGACAGGCGTCAGCCTCAAAACATACCACCAAGACTGGCCAAAATTGGCATCCTTGCTGGCAATCTTGGAGCAAATAGACGTGGAAGACTGAGTGTCTCATCCGTAGGGGTGATCTTTGCAGGATAATATTGAGTCGTATTGGCAGGGCGTCAATACGCAGTGCTGCTGCCCCTACTTTGTGAATAAAAGAGGACTGGAGCTGCCAACCTCACAGCAGTGGGTGTTCTCTACTCAGTGTCTACTACTGGTTAATGTCATAGATTCATGGATACTAAGGTCAGAAGGGACCACTATGATCATCTAGTCTGACCTCCTGCACAACGCAGTGCCTATGACCCCTCCCTGGCTTGAGAGGGCGGGGTCTTCTGTTGCTTTGGTGTGGGTGCCACCTGTCAATCCCAATCAACAAATAGGCCGCTCCTATTTTGTGCAAATCCATTACTTTAGTAATGCTATGGAGGTCAGGGTCAACTTAGACTCTGTCCCAGTGTACACTTGGCTTTTCAGACA